>NC_084859.1:20606534-20974822 GCF_951802175.1 Populus nigra
TTATGCTTTTTGTTCCTCGGAGTTTGTGTTTCACACATTGACAGGTGTGTAAAAACTTCATCAATGCCCTAGCTAAGCTAGAGGAAAATTTTCTCAACCTGAACTCTCACCCCTCATGACCAAACTACTGCTTGCACATGAAAAGCCTAAAACATGGTTTTGGTTCAATTCTTTAATATATTGAGATTTTATTTATTTTCAAGCACCCTTTCTTCTTCCATTGCTTCTAACACGCAAAACGAAACTTCAGTTAAATTAGGCAAGATTAGGGTCAAGGAGTGCCTCGCCCTCTCTCAAAGAATTCCCTTTTCTTCCTTTCTGAACACTAGTCTAATAACATTAGTTCTTGGCGTGGGAAACTTTTAAAGCAATAAATTGATTTTGGACTTTGAACAAAAGTTTCATGCATAATACATGCGAAAACTTTCCCTAGTAAATATAATTAAGGATAAGCCCATGTTAGGTTATGATAATCTAACTATGATCAGGTTAGAACACTTAATTAAATTTATGTAATGATAATTATGGAGTGATCTTTTGATGAATACTAGTGAATAGTATATAACTTTTACTTTGACTCAGTGCAAATATGTCAAAAGCTTGTAGCATCTTTCCTAGTCTGTTCAAATTTGGATTCTCCTTTTTATCTGTCTGTACTTTCAAATGGTCAAGCTGCCAAGTGTGTTAGAGATTTAGTATTTCTTTTAAATTTTAAGTTTAAGTTTTTTGCTTTTTTTTGCTGTTGTTTTTTCATATTTAAGTATACCTTGAATGTGTAGATGCATATGTGGGGGCATGGATCTCAGTATAGGAAAGGGCCAGAATCTCTAAGAGGTACACAGCCAACAGCAATGCTTAGGCTCCCTTGTTATTGCTGTGCACCGGGGTGCAGAAACAACATTGATCATCCAAGAGCAAAGCCGCTCAAGGATTTTAGAACGCTTCAAACTCATTACAAGAGAAAGCATGGAATCAAGCCTTTCATGTGCAGAAAATGTGGCAAGGCATTTGCTGTGAGAGGTGATTGGAGAACTCATGAGAAGAATTGTGGCAAGCTTTGGTATTGCACTTGTGGATCTGATTTCAAGCACAAAAGGTCCCTCAAAGATCACATCAAGTCATTTGGGCATGGCCATTCAGCAAATGGCATTGATTTCTTCGAAGAAGATGATGAGCCAGCCTCCGAAATTGAGCAAGACAATGATTCCACTCAGCGAAACTAAAGGCTAATAGCTGTTGGAAACAAGATCATGTTAATTCTCAGTTGATACCTCTTGTGTTTTCACACAAAACCATTGCTCTTTAGATCAGCAAGAAGCCTATTTAAGCATTAGAGTTACTTTAAATCCCATGCTCTCTCTTTTTTTTCTTTTTATGTGTTTCTGCTACTCCCTTTCTCACTTTAGTAGCTGCTTAGTTTAGCAGACTCCTCATTGATCAATGTTAGACTAAGTTTCTGCAACTTCATCTCTCTCTATATGTGTGTGTGTGTGTGTGTGTGCAAGAATTTTAAACGTATGAAGCCTGTGTCACTAGAGGTACATGAACTAGGTTGAATATAATTTATGTAGAACTTTATATTAGAGAAGGAAAAAGGCCATTCCTTGGTATCTTCCATTGATGTGTGTGATATGCATCACCAAGTTTTTTTTTTGCTTGTGTTAGCTAGAGGATGGCTCTAGATCCCCATTTCAAAACATAGATGATAATGCATCATGCATTTTTTTAGCTTTTTTTGGTACATAGTGCATGCCTAATATTCAAGATGTTAGGGAAAAAATCAATGGTGAAAGTCATAGTTTGATATGAATAAAAACCCTACACCCCATATATAACATATGATGCTTGGCCATGTTTAGTTCATTCCTGAATAATTAGTAGATGTTTAGAATAGTGGTAGTTTTTGTCTTTTATGTTCGTTTCATAAGAAAAAAAATATCAAATTGATATTTTTTAAAAAATAAATTGATAGTTTTAATGTAGTGATATTAAAAATAAATAAATAAATATATATATATATATAATTATTTTTATGGGAAAAATACTTTTGAAAATCAATTTACACAGCAATACCAAGCATATAATTAAAAATGAAGTAGAAGTTAAAAAAATCATCATTTAATCTTATTTGAATTAAATTTATTTAACAAAATGCTTTATAACAGAAGAAATTAAAGTCATCTTCAATAAAAAAAAATATATGTATTCAATATCACTATAAAAACTTTCAAGAACTTTATTAGTCACAAAGAAAACAGAAAAGAAAAGGTTATGAATAATGCCTTTGGATCATGTAGCTAGCTTTTGTTTATTGTATCATAACACAAATATATATATATATATATATATATATATAAACAATCATCACAGAGTGGACATGTCTTCTTATACTTCTTGATTTAAAAGATATACATTTAATGCTTTGAAATTATCTTATATAAAAATTTATTTAATGCTTTTGTCTTTATTTCTCCAACCCAACACATTTTTATCTTTTATATTTATTTCTTTGTACATTCACGAGTCCCAATTTTAATAATATTTGCAGACAATACATGATTTCCTCCATTTATTGTATCCAAGTGGTATTGTCAATTTTCTTGTCCTCGATAATTCCTTTTGTAAGTGTCTTGTGTTCCAATGAATTAACAAATGGACATTGAAGGTTTAGGTGATAGGAAACCCGGGAGGGATGAAAAAAGGGGGGAATAAGTACATGGTGCATGGGGCAAATGCAGTGAGAAAGGCCTTTCAAACCTGTAAAAACATCTAAATACTTGGACCACCTTGCTAGTTAATTTGTTTTCTCTGCGTGTTTTTTTTAATATATTCTCTTTATGTTTTTAAATTATTTTGATATAAATTTTTTTAAAAATAATAAAATATTATTTTAATATATTAAAAAAAAAACATTTTAAAAACAGTGACTGCTGCAGTATCTACCGTATAACACCATTGTTTAGTGGTAGATGGTGAGTTCTCACTGGTAGACAGAACATATAAAAACCCAAATCAAATGATTAGCAAAGGAAAGAGAGTGTGATATAATATACAACATAGTACAGTTTTTTTTGTTGATAGATCATACCAGAGAGACTGATGAAGCTACAAAGGATGGATTGGATGCATGATAAATAGAAGGAAATGGATCTTGTTGGCAGCTTTGTTAACAATTGTCGTGACTTGAGAGAAAGATACATAGTGTGCAAGCAGTCAAAGGGCTCTTTGACATGTCTTGTCATGCTACATTACTAGTCAGAGTCCATGTCTGTTGGGTTTCTTCAGTACTTGTCTCTACCACCTTTGCTCCAAAAATTTCCCTTCTCTCTCTCTCTCTCTCTCAGAGTAATGGCAGAGCTGAAGTAGTTATAGGTTTTACACTCTACATTATGAGATTCTACAGGAGAGAGTGAAGAGAAAAAAGAAGAAGGATGAGAAGAAAAGAAAAGGTGGTGATGAATCCAATAACAAAATTGCGATTCTTTTCTTGTTTTCTTTGTTATTCAGTGACTTGTCATAGCAAGCCATCATTTTTATGCTAATGAAGTCACCAAGCTGTCATCTAGCCATGGACAAATGATGGATCCTTTCATAGTTCTATGTAAACAAGGCCTGCCCCACTTCTTTTCATTTTTTTCCTTTTCTTTTTATCTTCTCTGACCAATACATGCAATAAGAGGCAATTATCCTAAAGGAACGTAACTTGAGCACTTTTGGCTGTTTATTTATAAGGTAATTTCTGCAGTGAGTCGAGGTAAAAGTAAATATCATCAATTTATTAAATTTATTCTGGCCTCGTGATCTTCTCCAACCAATATATGCAATAAGAGGCAATTATCCTTTCGGGGATTTATTTATAGGTAATTTATGTAGTGAGTTGAGGTAAAAGTTAAATTTTATGTTATTAAATTCGGTTTAGTTTAGTGAATTAATTTAAAATGAGTTTTAAAAAAATTAGATGGAAATTGATTTAGTTAAATCCAAACGACTTGAGAGAACAACTCTCAACCTAATTGATCAGGTTAAAAGTCAGTATATCACATTTTATATATAAAAATAAAGTCATGTTAACTTTTTATATATAAAGATGAAATAATTTTATTTTAATTGACTTAGATTAAGTGTGTTTTTGGCATTGAGGTGCCAAATCCTTTTCAAAAATATTTTTTACTTAAAAACATATTAAGATAATTTTTTTCAGATTTTTTTTTTGTTTTTATCATTAATACGTTAAAATCATCAGAAAACACTAAAAATTTTATTTTGATATTTTTTTAAGTCAAATACATTTTTAAAACATATTCAAACACAATTGAAGATGCAATAACGAACAAACATTAACTCACTCTATCCATGATTCGGATCTTAGACTAAATCTAGAGTAGTTTAATAACTTTTGTAAAACTCATGATTTTGGCTAGATAAGGCTAGTTATGATCACGTGAAGTGGATAGGATTTTGTATAATGTAAGAAATTAGTCTATCTATGGAAAAATGATCTCTTACCAAAATAGGATGGTTGGAGGGAAAATTTGAAGACAATCCTATCACAATTGGTGGTAGAGGAAGTAGAGCTCGCCAGAGTTAAGGGCTCTACTTGGACATCAACCGAAGACCTTCACTTATCAAACAGCCTTGAAAATAAGTAAAATATATTTATTATTATATTTTATAAAATAAAGATTGCAACTATACTTAATAAAAAAACACTTCAAATACAAAATAAAAACTAATTAGAATCACACTTGTCTGACACATATAAAAAAATTTCTTAAATATTTTTAAATATCTCATTTATAATTCTCCCCGAAACTTTCATTCCCCTATGAGCCCGCTCTAGTGGGAAGTAATTATTCCCTTCAAAACTTCACCTACGAATTAATTATGCATACCGGTCCAATATTTTGTACTATTTCACCAACCACAGTCCTTTTGCGTGGCATGGAGTGATGGAAGAGATTAAAGCTAAAGGCTGGCTTTGGTAAAAGTATTTCTATGATTGAAAGGAAAAGGATCGAGTTTGATGTGCAAGGACGTACCAAAGAGGATGAGAGTGAAGATATATTACGACAGGACCTAATTGAAAAAATCTTGAACAAAAATGTACTCAAATAATTCATATGAGTAAGGCTATGTGTGGTTATACAAAGTTTTTTTACCTAACTTTTTTTTTTAGATTAATATGGGTATTCAGACTAATATGCATGTACCTTGACTAATCTCACGGGTTCTGAAATTAACAACTATATAAGTTTTTAATGGTCTTGAAATTTGTGAGACTCGAACTGGTGATTTTTTAGAAACAAACTCAAGATCTAACCAATTGAGTTATTATCCTCGTGATTTTTTTTTTAACCTAACTTTTTAATGATGAAAATGGCTAAAATTTTACTTCAAAGAAATCATGATCTTACGGGAAGAAATATAAAAGTTTGTCGAGACATAGTATTGATTGTACTTCTTTCATGTATAATTAATAAGAGGAGAACTAAACTTCAAATGTTGGTTTAATGTCAAAGAGGCGTGTTTCCTTTCTTAATTTTCTAAATTTAAATTTTGAAATCAATGTTAAGAAAATCTTATTTTATATTGCGCTAGATAAATATGATGAATGAATTCGTATGATTCTTAGAAAAAAGTTTTCAATTAATTTATAAATTGGTTTGAGAATATTTTTTATAAGAAAAAATAAGAGTAGAACTATGATTTTAAGCATAGTTTTTTTATACTTTCTTTAATTTTTACGGGTATTTGATTTCCAATAATTATAGAGTAATCTCATGGATAAAATATTCTATAGGTGTACGAATAAGTATTTTTTTTCTTTTATTTTTTAATAAAATACTAAAAAAGAATCAATAATTGTGTAATTCTTGCAGGGTGCGAATTTCAATCAAGGCCGACATTAAAAAGGTAAAAGATGCTTCTCATCTAACAAATAAATTTCAATTGAGTACCACATTTATTAGACACTACCCTTCACTTATTATTATTTTTAACTTTAAAATCGTAATGAATGTTTTTTTTTTCATAGACGTCAGTTTTGTTTTGAATTTTAATAATATGGTTAATTGGATACTTTTTTTTTTGGACATGGGCCCGATTGAGTAACTCAATTGTCAATCATATGATAGTTGGTGATTAAAAAAAGTTTACAAAACTAATTCATGTGGGATATGTTGAGTTTAATATGTATGTTGGGTTTAATATGTGTGTGTGTAAAGAAAATAATAAATGTCGATCCCACTATATATAGTAATTGAATTTCAAGTGAGTTTTTTTTATATTAATTTGATGATATATTATGTTTTATATATACCAATATTATGAGTAAAATATCATTATAAATGCATACATGTTATAATTACATTTCAAACAAAATTTATTTATTATACATATTTAGTGATATTTATGAACTTTAAATATATATAGTTATAGCAATTTTGATAACAATTATGATAGAACTTTATCGATATTAGATCTAAAAACATTGTTTCAGATGTAATTAAAATGTAATGGTATGTGAAACAAATGATACACACACACCATAATTGAATTTAGACAAATGTTATTAAAGTTATATAGCTTGCTAAACTTTTTTTAATGAAAGATGAGAATTTTTATTATGCTGGTCATCTAATGGGTGAAAAACCAGTAAATATACAACAAAGAAAATAAAAAACAGTTTTCATTTGAGGAAATCAAACAAATTGGGAAATAAAGAACACAATCCAAGCTTACAAGCTAAACCTTTCAAGATTTGACTGTGCTTTTTTTTATCCTTTTAGAAACTATGTGATTCAAATTCATTTATATCTAATACCAGATTTAGAGAAGAATAAGTTTCTTTCTTGGAAAAAACTATATTATGAGAGGGAAAAAAAAGCATGGTCAAAGAACATGAAACTAATATAGTATTTTTTTTTTAAAAAAAAAAAAAAACCTTTTCTTTTGGACTGACTCTCTCTCTCTTCTCTCTCAATGTCATGATCACACATGCCATATGCTTGCCTTTAGCAATGTCCTTTAGCAATCGTTGTGTTTCCTTTGATGTTTATGGAGATTCTCCAACTGGGTCTCAGTGTTGGAGAATCTAGAAAAAAGCTTGAAAGAGAAGTTTGTTTCACCATTTTTATGAACCCTAAGTGTGAGAGAATTCCATCTTCCTTTTTTTCAGTTAGAAACAAGACTGGAAAATTCTTGAAGGGCAATCTTAGTTGCATACTGGACAAGCAATCATACAAGTGCTTTATCAGGTTGCAGGAGGGAAATGCCTGCCCCTGACATCATGATTGTTGCCGAGTAATTTGAGATTAAATGCCTAGCAAAATTTGTTACTTTTTTGGATTGGATCGAGATGTTGTTTCTTGATTTGGATTCATTAAAATTGATTAATGATTCACTTTATCTTAAAACCAATATATGTGAACTCGCAATGACATCACTTGCATAAAATATATATATATAATACAAGATTATAAAATTAGTTTTAGAAGTCTCTACTAATAATTTAGATTTCTAGCTTGAATATTCTTGGTATGATTGGTAAAGCAAATGTGTTCCTTCTTCCTCGTAATTAGCAGTCTTATTATATTCAACCTAATATAGGAGATTAACTTTTTGACCTAGGAGCTCCTCCAAGTTAGGTTTTATATCGAACTGGGTGTGTGTTTGATAATATGGTGTTCGGTGTTTTTGTAAAAATATTTTTTAATTAAAAATATATTAAAATAATTTTTTTAAATTTTTTTATTTTTGACATCAACTCATCAAAAGACTTCTAAAAAAACATCAATTTGATATTTTTTAAGGTGAAAAGCAAATCGAATCACAAAAACAAACACATATTAGGTAGGTATAAGACACAGAACCTATATTCTTGGCCCATCAAACCCTAGCCCAAACTAACCTTGGTATTTAAAAAGAAAGTTACCAAATAATTTGCTTTTCTTCTCTAAGCTTTTGGGTTTCGAAAAGGGTTGAAGAAGTAAGTAAGTAATTCTTTTTTTTATTGTTTTTTATTAGGAAATTGGTGGTTAAGGGATTAAAGAAGAGTTTAGAGTTTTTATTATAATTTGATGATTGAATGATTTAAGAGATTTAAACTGATTAAATGACTGGAATTATGGGTCTTGAAGAACAGATCAATTATTTTTGGGATCTGTAAATTTAAAAACTAGTAGATCAGAATTTTAGAAATCCCGAACAACCGATTGAATTGCTTGATAGTTGCTTGATGTTTCTGGTAGACTAGTTGGTCTAAACTTGCCAATCGATTGGCTTGTGGTGGTGGTCGATCGGTTGATCATTTCAGTTGACTGATTGACTCGGTAGTAGGGTTAATCAGGTTTGCTAGGTTAGATCAGTTTGGGGTATGTTCGAGATCGATCGGGTGAGTCAGTTCGGCTTTATAATTATGTTTTGGTTTCTAAGCTTAGAATTTCAATCTCTTATGTTATTTTTTTCAAGTCATTTTTTAGTGTTTTTCAGTATCCGTCATAGATTCCTACTAGCGATTCCTTGTGGTCTCTGGTTCTGCTTATGTTTGTCTTTTGCTCTTTTTTTTTTAGTGAGTGAAGTAGTTTTTAATATGCATGTAATATAAATAGTTTATGTGTGCTAATTAGATGATGAGTACAATTGATTATTTCTTGAATAATTATATATGTTATTGCTTTATTTTCCGAGTACTTATTTATTCTTGAAATCACATTCGCAATCTGTTGAATTAAATTCTATTCAATATGACATGCGTTTGCATTGATAATTATACGAATATTTATTATATCTTGATGTTGGTATATTCATCAGTAACTTCATGCTAACAGATAGTAGCTAGTCTATATGCACATAGTATTATGTATACCTAGCTGGTAATAGAGGCACCAGCTTGTGGCGATTAATCCTCCCACAGTAATTGGGGCCACAAACCTCAACTGTTATGGAAACCTTAGGGTTTTGTCTATTATCTGAGCCAATGATTTTATTTGATCTTTGACACGTATTTCATTACCATATGTTATTATGCTTAATATATGTATATATATTCGTTTCAATCCTTATACTTATAAATAGTTAAAATATATATATTAAATGTTATTCTCTTCTGAGTTAGTTGAACTCACCCCTCTATTTTAATATTATTTTAGGTTATTAACTTCTGTTAGTAAGTTAACATTTGATTTAGAGTTCCTGCTACTTTGTTCGTAGGTATATTTTGCTTGTTTTTGCGAGGTTTTTTTTATCTTTTGTCATTCATATTTTAGACACACCACTATTACATTGTTTTCAATAATTTTTAGGTTTTTGTTCAAAGACTGAATTTTATTTAATGTAATAAGTATTTTGAATTATAAATTATTTTATTGGTTTTGAGGAATATTTAAAAAATTACGAAATGTTGCGTTATATATATATATATATATCCCATTGTCACGACTCGATTAATCTTGGGCTTGTAATCAGCAACGCAAGAGTATATCACAAAACAAATATATATAAATCCATGTTGATTTTAAATTTTTTTTCAAAGCAAAATCGTTTCAATTTTTTTAAATAAAATCAAAATTATATCAATTTAAATTAATCTAAATTGACCTATCAACCCACGATCCACACATTGAAGCAAGTAATAGATCAGGTTTATAACGATGTATATTATCATTTAAAATGCAAATTTTGCTTAAAACTTAAAGTAAAAAGAAACTTACTCCTGATATGAAAGGAAACTGTTTCAATGATGCTTTTACTTTTAAGATTCAATTGTTTTTAAGATTAAGTGATTATTTAACATATTGTATCAAAGTCTTCTTGATTAAAAAAAAAAAGGTAGTATAAAGTCTTTTGAAGTTCCGTAAGCTTATTTGCTTTCCACAAGCTTTGAAGTCATTTGCATGCATCCCCAACTCAAGATTAATCTCAATTAAACAAGTAGAAATGGCCATGGCAATATACCACTACATTTTTCAAATAATTTGAGTTGAGATGGGAGCCACTGGGATGAGCCTGGGATCCTGCTTTACCATGCAACAACAAAGGGTCCATTTGTTCAGTTTCATCATTATGGACACAAAATCATGAATCTGAATCCTTATGCTGACTATTTTTTCTGGATGATATAGTTTATGGTATACTTTTTAGTGAATACATTCAATCAAAATTTCTATTAGATATGCTGTTCCTCTTCCCCATAAATGAAACTTGATCTTTTCTTTTGTTTCTCCTTTAGCTGATGATACACTTTTTCTCTCTTTTTCTGTAAAGTGCTTGTCTCTTTATCTGCCCTTGTACTACTCCCCCCTCTTTCAATTTGCCAATTCAGTCAAAACCAACCTTTTTCTCTTGTAATGAGAGACAAGAATAGACAGCTCTAATCCCATGAATCTCTTGATGAGATCTTTGTTTGTATGATTGCTTGTTTGAAGATTTACATTTCATAGAAACCATAATCTTCTTCTCAAATACTAGGGACCATGCCCACCAAATCCATGGTTGCTTCCTTTTTCTTTTCTTGTTCTTGTTTTCCCATTATTTATGCCGCTGTGTTCCAAGATGAGTCTAAATCATGGAAATTAAATCCAGTCCATCCCATGCCCCGGATCAATGCTTAAATCATGGGTCAGAGAAGCTAATTCAAGTTTATTTGTTAATCAAATCTATGTTGTTTTAATTTTGTAAAGATAAAACAAGTTTTGATAAGAAAAAATCTATAAAAAATCAAAATGTCACATGATTGACTTCCTTTTTCATACATGATTTCGAGCGCCAAGAGACAGAGACAAGTCAACTCGTCAAACTAGATTTAATAACTATGTTCTAGATTTTCTTAGGAAATGTTGGGAAAAAGAAGGGTTGATATCAGTTTGTGAAAAATAAATAAAAAGGCTTCTTTTAGATCAATTTGTAGAATTACAGCATGTAATCAGCCGAGAAACCACTTATTTTCCATGCAAGCATCACGCAGAATACATAGGAGCTCACTGAGTAGCAACACTGAGATAATGAAATGAACTTCATTGAAGATTACGCAATCCATAATTTCCCCACTTGTCAACTCTTCTTGCCCACTTACATTTTCACATTAACTAAAGTAAGAAGGTTAGTACAATTTTGAGTTATTGATTAAGGATGGAAACTGCTGTAATCTCCTGTAAGTATAATGCTGCCTGTTTGGCCTACTGATGTGGTCGAATTATAGGATGTCAAGGCGAGATTAAGCGGGCACCATGCAAGATGGCCTAGTGCTCTAGTTTGGGAATGTACAAATTGTTATGTAGGTTGATTTGGCTGATCCATAGCTACAAGCTCATCTCATCAGGTAGGCTGATTTCAAGAAGATACAGGCTGAAGACCAGCAGCAATACATGTGAGAAAAATAATTTAACAAAAAAAATAATAATCCAGATCTTGAAACAGAATCACGTATAGTTTGAGTTCTATTACCTTGCAGACATGAAAGCCATACCAAAGAATACGGCCTTAACAGCTTGTTTCTGACCAGCATAATCAAATGCCAGTGGCAGCATTTCATGCAAGGTGAGGAAAGCCATCACTCCACCAACTGCAAATGCAACAAAAAATTATGGTGAGATTGAAGTAGCACATTGATTTTCTCCAAACATCTGGAGAAACTGAGAAATAAATGGTATTGCATACCTGATCCCAGCAAACCCTCAAGAATTTCAGGACTCAAGCTGCTTGGGAATAGATAAGCTACAGTCAAGGAAAAGGACATTCTTATTGATCGAAATTAAATGACTTCCCATGCTTTAGCAACATAAGCAATAAAAAGAAGTTGACATACCTACAAGCACCACACCAAGTGGCTCAGCCAAACCAGAAAGTGTAGCTAATTTGAATGCCTGCCACTTGCTGAAATGAGGACAGAAACTAACTAGTTAATTTATATTATGGGTATAATACAATAAATTCTACTCTGTTGACATAGAAGCAAAAACAATATAGCCAAAGGTATCAGAAGAACACTTTGGTCACATAAATAAGGGTAGCTATTATATATCTAGCCACTCCGACCCCTTAGGCAGGAGCCAGTAGTCTGGAGCCAAAAATTGTCGAGTGTATCTTGCACTATATCATACTATTAAATGGTATGTGCAAAAATCAGGTTATGGTTTCCTTTTTGTTTTCCTTTATTTGAGATCCTTGCTTTCTTCAGGAATTGAAAGATCGTGGAGGCCAAACAAGAGTGTTAGTGAATAGATCAGGCTACTGTGGTAGGCACTAATGCTACCCCAATAAAAAAGCAGCACTTCTGACTCCCTTTAAAATTTTGCTACAACACAAGGACATGACGTAGAAGAATAAAATTGCTACCTTGACCATCTTCAGCAGTGCCTGGGATATCCAAATTTTTTTTTATCAAACTCCAGCACAGCTTCCTGACCTCTATATTCATTACTCTGCCACTCTACAGTTCTATCTCTAGATTCTAGACTGTCAACAGGGCAATTATCTCCACCACTATCACCAGTAATCGCCTCCCTATTTGTTGATTCTTATTTCCAATAAAGTACCATTTCAGGCTACTTCCACAGAAAACATGCTTCGGACCATTTCTTTCTAAAGGGGTTTTTACTGCTGCTTTAGAAAGCTGAATAGAGCAGTGCCTTGGGAAATTTTTACCTCTGTGTTGCAAAATAAATAGGAAGTGCAACAGCAACACCCTGTGGAAATAGACATGAAAAAGTTAGGACAAATAAATAGGTAGTGCAACAGCAAAACCCTGTGGAAATGAACATAAAGAAGTTAGGATTGTCGGAGTATAATATAAATTATACCTTCAACAATTTAAGCTTTTAGGTTCAACTGGTTTTTTAACATAGTAACAAAGCCTTGTTGACCAACCACATCATATTTTATATTTGTAGATGGGAAAAAGCATTAACAAAATACAGGAAAAATTGATAAACAAGGTTTTGGATATTAATTGGCACAACAGTCCAACCGCAGAAAATATCCTTCTCGAGCACGACATTATGGAACTTTCAAAATGAAAACCAAACATATCCACTGCGCCTAGACACATCTTATCATAAGATAAATTGCATATTATGTCTATAGGCAAGAAAAACACAATTAATTCCCATTAATGCTGGCAGCAGAACACATCCTCTCGCTTTTTTTGTATTAAAATCCATAAATAATTGGCACTTAAAATGTTCAAAGTTTAAAGGAACCAACTCTCATTCAGGAAGAAAGCAACCTCTTTGAAGAACTGATAGCATATGTAAGCATACCTCTGGAATGTTGTGCAAAGCAATTGCCACAGCCAAATTAATACCAACACGGAGGCCCTAAAATAGAATTATAAAAGAAGATTACAGAATTGACTTACCAAAGAATAAGAAAATAGCTTCTGGATCTCAAGACCCGAGATTAAAACAATCATTGTTAGCTTCCAGTTGACAATTGTATTTAATGGAAATAACATGCATACTAAGATTAATTTCTAAAACCATGTGGTACCAAATTGGTTGCATCCAGGAACCAACAAGTATTGAAGTGGGTTGTGACTGAAGGCAACATTGTATGAAAAAAGACTACGACATCTTAACCAAAGATCCTTGGTTATTGTGATTCGGCAATTCATAATAGTATACTGAGAAGCAACAAATTTGATTCTTTCAGATGCGGACTATAATTTTTTCATAAAAAGATTCTAAAAAATGGAACTAAACTCCTTGTTTTGGTGGCCATTGAGTAATCGTGCGATTGAATGGTTTGCTTTCTCGTCTTCATCATACCAAAGTCAAATAAACAATCTTCTTAGCACAGGAAGCACAAGTACAATGGCATGCAAATGCAACCCACGATACTAAAGAAGGTAAAAATATCATTAAAGAAACAAGTCTTTTTCTTCAAGAAATTAAACAGTAAACATGGTGCTGAATTGAACAAGCTCCAATTTGTTAAACAATCATATATTAAGACTTTAAGAAAAACCCTTCGTGTTTCTGTTTTCAGGATGAAGCTTTGATGGGTGAGTTTCATTCAAGACAGGTGTATTTTAAGAGTGACACAAGTACTAGACTGTAATCTGTGTATGCATATATATTTTAGCCGAACAGAATACCAACACTACAGAGGAAATATAAATAAGGCTAATGCTACCTTAATTGATCCAAGGAACACTGCCATTCCCTCTGGGAAGTTATGCAAGCTTATTCCTGCAGTCCATGAAAGACAAGATTCAATCTGAACAGACTAGTTTATGAACTTTTCCAACTAAAAGGTACTAAATTTACTGTTTCCAACTCTTGGGGCCCTGATATCTTTACCAGTTTAGTTTAAAAAAAAAAGAGAAAAAAAAAAAAACAAGGAGCACAAGCAAGCAAAATTGAAGTTAGAGAGTGATAGAATAGGACCAGAGAAGGTCAGTCATACCTATTGCAGTGATAATTCCACTGAACAAAACTTGGCGACGATGCTTTTTCATAATGTCCTTTCCCCCTTGGTCACCATTTTTCTGTTACCAAACAAAGTTCCAAACTGTCACATTACCTTCTAATATTCTAGCTGCATAGAAAAGCAGCCATTGTTGAAGTGACAAAACAATTAAGTATTTGGAAAATGTATCATCCAGAACCTTTTTACTTTTAACATCTAAGCTTGAGGTAAGTGTTGGCTCTGGGATAAAATTGGCGATGATACCAAAGAATACAACACCTCCAAAAAACTGTACCGTCAAGGAAAAAAAAAATGACAGGTATAAATGAATAAATAATGTCTAGTAAGCAATAAAATTTGAATTTGATGAAGAAAAGGAAAGATATAGCTAACCCAGAGGTTGCCTTTTAAGAATCCAATTGAATTGATAGCATTATGAGCAAGATCAAGGAATGATATGCACAGCATCAGGCCTGCAGCAAAACCCTGCATAGAGAAGCTTAGAAAGTGTTAATGCAAACACTTTCCCCTGGAGTTTAATACAACATTAGGATCATTCATGGTAACTCCATGCCGCAGCATTCTCTCATAAGCATGTACTAATACTAGAATTACGCAGACACAGGAAATTAATTAGCCACTATCCTTTCATAGGTAGATAAAACACTAAAAGGTGGCGTTCTTTTCTTGTGAGAAGAAGAAGCAGTAAAGAAGGGCAAAAACAAAACAGGTTTTTGCATATGGAGACTTCAACTTCCGAAAACCACCTGTAATAACCCAAGCATCTTCAAATTGGGAGTCTGACAAAGAATTACAAAGAGCGCACCTGTTTCATAGTCCAAGAGTTATAGATAGGTTAAATGTGTTAAGCATAGTAACAAGAAAAACTGGTGTCCATACACAAAGTCAGTGAGCATCAAAAACACACCTCAGTAAGTAAACAGGACATCAAAACTAGAAGAGTAAAACAATTAGTCAATAGTAATATTTGAATTTCATGCCATATTCATGTAGACAAGTCTTTCGTTGCTAACCTAGTGAAGTACTCGAACCACCCAAAACAGAGACGCCAAGAACAATAATCATGAAAGTGTCCGTGGAGATGCTCTCACTCAGACCAAAACGTTAACAATATAGAAAATATGAGTGCTAGGACGTAGGAGGTGTAGTGGGTGCTGAGGATTTGATAAATTTTATAGGGCCTTATGTGTTTGGAAAATTATGGATTCCAGGCAACTTTAGGCAAGTAAATTTTATAGGCCTCTTCACATGAGCTTCTAACACTAGACCAAGTAAATTAGGCAACTTTCTAATCTTCAACAGAAATTGTTAAGAATTAAGGCTAATGGATTTACTTCTTTTCCCTGAAATTAAAAAAAAAATCGTTGTCTTTTCCTCAACAATCATCTTACCGAAAAAAGGATTCCTCCATTTATCAGTTCAATCACTAGTCTTCATTATACATAGCCAGAAACTCCCAATCAACTTCTAAATTAACATCCCTGAATTTTAATCTTCTTCTTGTTACAATTCAGATTCAAGAAACCAGTCCACAAGCAAGAACAATCAGGACCAAATTTAATCCGACTATAATATAACAAAAACTACAATTTAAACCAACTAACACAACAGAGTCTTCCACATTATAGTAAAAATGCATGAAAAACCATGAACCAACTAAACCCCACATCATATTTCCATTAAAAAAAACAAATGATAGTAGAACAAAGTCCACAACGTAAAAACATCAAGAACCTAAAAAAGACTACGTGCGCAACCATATCAGCACAAAAAGAAAAATCCTTAATCATGGTATCTTAAAATTTTCAAATAAAACAAGAATTTTGAAACCAACCCATCATAGAAAAACATAAAAAGTTGCAAGCTTTATATATAACTTGCCTATAGAAGTGCTTAATCCACCCACAAGAGACAGAGCCAAAGCTACCATGACCTGAGAATCCATTGAAAGAAATGCTTCTTTTCTGTAGATGACAATGACCCAAGTACTGTTTAGAGCTAGTTTATATAACCACTCCACTGAAGGAATGATTGTGCTTAGAGGAAAAGAATATAAAGAGGAGAAAGAAAGGGATGGTTTGAGAGAAAGGAACAAGATATGTTCAAGGAAATATTGTTTCCTTACTCAACCGTCTATTATCTGTTTGTCATGCGGTAAAACTTTAAAAAAACCTTTAAGCTTTAAAATTATTTTTTACAATATTTTTAAATTGTTATAATGTACGGATTTTAAAATAAATTTAAAAAATACTACTTTAATATATTTTTAAATAAAAAATAATTTTTAGCACGCACGTAAACACACTTTAACTAACTTGTTACCACATTTTTAAATAAAAATAGAATTGAATTAAATTAAATGTTACTAATACATAATAGTAAATACTCTTTAACATAATTACAGAACTAAACGGGATAGCAGGTTTATCTAGAATTAATTGATCCGGGCTTGAATAGGTCGAAGAAAAAATAAATAAATAAAAAAACTTGATTGATTCAATTAGAAATTTAAGTTAACACGGTGATTGACTCGGGTCTAACCGAGTCAAAATATAATCCTTCACTCATTAATTTTTTAAAAAACAAATATTAAAAAAATATTATTTTATTTTTTTAAAAAAATTAAAATTGACTTGAATTTATCCTTATAACCTATAACTGGAACCTTATCACATGTCTAGTTTTATAACTATTCTATTCCGAAAGTTTTTGGAAGAACGGTAGCAACTACAAGACATCTTTTTATATATTTTGATAATAAATAAATTCATTTTCAATTTATTATTTTGGATTTTAAATTAAGAGGAGTTGGATAAAAATATTTATCATATATACAATTATACATTATTCAAATATAAATTATTTATTTAAATTTTAATTTAAGAAATATTTAGTTTTCATATATGATTCAAGAATTTCAGACCACATTCTAAAAAAATCTTAGACAAATAAAAAAATTGAAATTCTGATAAATAATTAGCAGTTTTCTCTTTATATCATGTCTCAAACTTTGAAAAGCAATCCAGACATTATTCTAAACATTATTGTGAGCAAGGCCAAGGTTTGGAGGGCAATATAATATATTAGCCTAATGTTTTGTTGCGTCTAATATCAATTTAATATAATTTAATTTGCAATAGCTAGGTATTCAAATGAAAATTTGAAAGATTAAAGATTTAAATAAAATTTAAAACCTGTTTGGAGTTGCGTTTCAAACTGCGTTACCCTAAATTTTGAATAAAAAAAATTTAAAATTAATTTTTTTTTCATTTTGATATGTTGATATAAAAAATAATTTTTAAAAAATTAAAAATATATTTTTATGCATATTCGAGCAAATAAAAACATTTTGAAAAGAAACTATTACCACATTTTTAACATAACCTCTAAATAAGATAAGAAGTATAGTATCATAAATTATTGTGTTTGAGTCAACTTCTGTGCTATCGAGTAAATTTATATTTATCATTTTTTTTTATCTAAACCGATAATGTTTTAATTTTTTTCAAAAAAATTCTTGTTTTAATCAAATTTTGTTTGGATTGACCTCAGTCAGATCAATTGGATCGAGAATTAACTCACCTGATCACCGAATTTAGTTTGGTCAATATCAAAACTAGTTCAGATTAAAACTCGATCTTAATCAGATTTTGAGTTATGAATTTATCAATCAACCTACTAAGTTAGGCTGATTTTAATAAGTATGATTAGAAAATTAGATTTAAAAATTTAATAAAATACAACAAAAGTTGTAAAATAAAAAAAAATGAGCCTAATTATTTAACTTTTGACTTGCAAAATAGTTATTGGAAACCGTTTATTAAGAAACAAAATAAAATGACACTATAAGATATACAAAATTGAATTAAAATCAGAAATGGCGTCCCATTAATGTTAAATTGAAATTACATGTATACCCTTGTCATTTTTTATTTTCCCTCTCAAGCCTTTTCAACATGCGGACATGTTCGCCTTCAACTTTGTCTTAGGCTTATGGCTCGGGCTTTTAAGTTTTGTGCCTTTTGATGTGGTTTCTAGACTTTGATATATGCAATAAGAGGAATTATCCAAGGTATATTTTCATTTATGAAAATATTACTAGGTAATTTTGATATATTATTTTACTATATAGTTATTATAACAATTTTACTATATAGTTATTAAGTAATAACTTTTGATTATTGTTTTGAAATTAAAAAAAAATGTATGTTTTGTTTTAAAAAAATGTAAATTTACTTTAAAACTATTACAAATATAAATTTATTTAATATTATTATCTTTTTAATTAATTAGATTTTTATAGTTTTTATATCTATTTTTTTCATTAATCACAATCGCGGGTTCCACAGACTTATAAGTAGAATTTATATTGATGTTTATTTATATTACATGAATTGTTAGGGTTAATTAATCATTATTATTTCGATCAAAAATTAAAATTAGTGATTATTACAATAAAAAAAATCAAAATTTTATGCTAAGAATATTTTATATTTAATAAAAAAGTTAAAAAAAAACTTTAACATTTTTTTAAATAAAAATAATTATAATATGATTAACTCAAGGGTTAAATATTAAGACGACGTGGTTGACTTGGCTTCATTTGATTTTTCCCTTCCATAAACCCTTTTGAAAACCCCACTCAATAGCCAATAGAAAACGCAACCAATTCCCACTTTCTCTCTCACTTTCCCGAGAAACAAACACCCAGTCCCTTCCAAAAAAATGTCCTCTCGCCTCTCCTCCATCCTCCGCCTCCGCTCCCACTTCCTCCACCGCATCCCCGCTACCACAACCACTACAACAGCCACCGCTCTCTTCCACAACTCCACCAAATCAAAACCCATAACCCTTACCTCCATCTCGGATCTCCATTCTCTCTCCACTCTCCGCTTCTTCTCCGCCTCCCGCCGCCACAGCCCCACCCGCCCCAAACCAGTTGACATCGGAGCTCGAGCCCGCCAACTCCAAAACCGTCGTCTCTGGACCTACGCCTTAACCTTCAGCTGCATAGCAGGTTTCATCGTTATAGTGCTTAACAACTTTCAAGATCAATTAGTCTTTTACATAACACCAAGTGATGCGGTTGAGAAATTCAAGAACAACCCATCAAAGAACAAGTTCCGATTAGGTGGTTTAGTCCTTGAAGGTAGCGTAGTTCATCCGTTATCAAGTCCTGAAATGGAATTCGTTGTCACTGATTTGATTACGGATATTTTAGTTAAGTATGAAGGGTCCTTGCCTGATTTGTTTCGAGAAGGACATTCTGTTGTTGTTGAAGGGTTTATGAAGGAACTGGATGATAAGGTGAGGAAGGAAGTTGGGTTGAAGAATGTTTCTGGGAAGGCGAGGAGTGGAGAGTGTTATTTTAAGGCGTTTGAGGTCTTAGCTAAGCATGATGAGAAGTATATGCCTCAAGAAGTTGCGGCCGCGATTGAGAGGAATAAGAAGTTGATCGAGGCTGGTGAAGTTGGGGAAGGTGGAGCTGAGAAGAAGAAGTGAAATCATGGGTATGATTCAAAATTTTTTATTTTTTGATCAATTCTATGATTTATACTTGTTTTTGGTAATGTAGTGTATTTGATCGGATGTTATCTGATATTTGGTGATAAGAATATATATGAAATGGGAGGGATTTAATTGGGAGCTATCGATACATTGCTCGGATCTATCTATGCATTGTTTTGAGGTGAGAGATAGATAGTTATTGGATTTTGAGGGAGAGGGAATTTGATCAATTGAGGCTGCAACTTTTGTAATTGCATATTGATTTATGAATAATCTTCACTTTAATGCAATAATGAATAAACTCCATCAATGAATGA
This sequence comes from Populus nigra, assembly GCF_951802175.1. Lineage (NCBI taxonomy): Eukaryota > Viridiplantae > Streptophyta > Magnoliopsida > Malpighiales > Salicaceae > Populus > Populus nigra. The sequence continues at coordinate 20,626,787 of NC_084859.1, forward strand.
ATGGCTTGTGGATCGATGAGTGTGAATTGGTTTTCAATAATTATGCTAATGTTTCTGTTATGGAGTTTTTTTTCCCAATGTTTCGATATTTGATTTTTCTGTGGCGTGTATGGTTGATAAAAGTCGAGCCCATGATTCCAGTCCATCTCGGATGGAACTCCCTCCTGATTTTAGAGTGGAATCGTAGTTTTTCTGCTGAAAATTAGGGGAAATGAATAGGTTTCTTAGTTCATCATACAAACAATGACCAAATAACTCGACTATGATGACTGTTATTGAAGCTTCCCTTTTGCATTCCCAAATTGTTTTTGCAAGTCATTTTATAAAAAAAAAATCTTAGTTAAATCGTGCCATTATAGTGTTGCTTCTGCCTCACTGGAAGTTCAGGACATTCATAGATATGGTTTGCTGTATTTGGTTTAGAAACATAATACTGCAGTGGTTGCTGTTGAGTTTCTCATAGAGATGATGTTGTCCATTTTTGTCCAGAAACCTGAATTTCAGATAGTTTAATCAGCAGGTTTTGAGATCAGTCATTAATTTGGGTTTGTGGATCATATACATGCTCATACCCAGGAAACACAATTTGAAACTAGTATATTTGGCTCTTTATACCTAGGCTCAGAACAATGACATAAATGGTGGTACTGCTGGCAAGTTCACGAGTGGGGAATATCACTCTTTGGTCAGCTTTGGCTAAGAATGATGAGACGTATAATGCTTAATGATGAGGTTATGGCAGCTATTGGGGTTATGCTTAATGAGGTTATGGCTGCTATTGAGACTAGGCTGGCTGAGTCCACGAAGGAGACAAATCAGTGATTGTTCATTGACGGGCATTGCTTGAAAGTTCAGATATTTAGTGGATCATGACTTTGTATAGAGGTGGTGCATAAGTAGTTTTCTGTGAATTTTGAAAAAATGGTGTTATTTGATTAATGAGCATGGCTTTATTTGCTTTTCTTTCTCACCAACTTGCTCGTCATCTATAGGTTGTGTTTGTTTAGTATCCGAAAATAGAAGGGACAAAAACGTGTTTGGTTTGAAGACAATGACATAAATTAAATCTGTTTCTAAGATAGTTCCTGGAGTGAATTTATACTCTTTCAGAACAGCAAGGACAAGGGGACATGTCCTCTCTATCCTCATTGTGTCCATCTCTTCCATTTTGATATAGTAACCAAATGCTACCATATGGTACATGAGCATCAGGTTAACAGTGGATAGTTGGAAACCAAATTGATAGATATTCAGGTGAGGGAATTCATGCTGCCCTCGTGTGTTGTGGAGGAAGTTTGGTATGCAGTTTTCTCTGGATTTTCTTTATTCTTTCCTCGTGTGCACTAACAGAGTGATGGGTAAACATCATTCAAGGAATGGTCATTGCATCATTACAAGTGGCAGAACTTCAACGTTTCAACTGGGTGTAGTTGGTGAAAAAAATCCATTTTTCTAACCAAAATGATATCGCCTCAAGCTTTTTTTTAGCCTTGCAATCCGTGATCCAGGTCCCTGGGTCAGGTCTTATAACCATAGGTAAGTACGAATAAGCAGTTAAGTAGCGTATATAAATAGCAAAGACAGACACCAGATGAAGTAGCGTATATAAATAGCAAAGACAGACACCAGATGAAGTCACTCCTCACCTGTACAAATCCAGCCCCAGCAACCATCGCCCTGTGACGGGGCCACCCACCATATGTCCCACGGTGATGCATGATCAGAAAAAGCCGATGAAGGCGCTATATTTTAAACGACAAAGAAGAACTGCTAACTTACTCCAGGTTTCAAGTGAAGGAGTTGGTGTTTATTTTAGGTTTGCAATATTGAATAGCTGGTTTTTCCAGATTTATGTGCTTGTGATTATGGACATTGGATTATCAGATGTACATTGTTAAGGGAAATCCGCATTGTTGCTATCAGTTACGGTACAAGAAATGGGAGCTAGATAGGCTATATTGGGATAAACTTTTTGAGACATGAGATTTAAGACATTTATTTTATGTTTCTAAGCAATATCTAATTATAATAAACAAGCTCAATGTCATAACCAGGCAATCAAAGTGTAATGTCTGTTAGGGGTGGGCATTGATTCAAATGGTCTGGTTTGGATAAAAAATTCCTAACCGAATCATTTTTTTTCTAATTTTGATTGAATTGAACTGAATAAATGAACTAAACAGAATAGTTTGTTTTTACATTTATTAAAATTATACAATTAATGAGTCTGTAGTTAGATTTTTTTTTTATAGACTTTGATTTAATGAGTTTTTTTTTTGTTTTTTTTTTAATTTGATTCAGTTTTTTTTTAATTGTTTCTAAAATATGAAACCAAAACTGGATAAAATTGGTTTTTTTTTAAAAAAAAAAATAACTAGAATTATCCAACAAATTCAAAAAACCATTTAATTTAGTTAATTTCGTGCAAGTTTTTACAAATATTTTGGATAATTTAATTAATTTTCTCACCCTTGATGTCTACAACTATATCTAATTTAAGACATTTTTATGATTCGAAATTCTAACTTGTTCTGCAGGTAATCATGATTTCTTTTTATACGAGATACCTTAGCAGTGGTAGATTCAATCTTCAACATTAATGAAAAGGATCTTGCCTGTATAGCATGTCTTTTAATTTGGTTTTTCCATAATTTTGAGCTGAAATGAAGTCAGGGGTTAAGATCGAATCATGATTATAAGAAACAAGCAAAATGTTGCTAAGCTGCTCCATTCCCATTTTTGAAGAACTCCTTAATGAGCATTGTCAGCATCCACAAAAAAGACAGAAATTTGACAATTGACAATCTACTGTATACACTCTCCGTGTCAGATCAAGTTAAATTAGCCAATTGAGTCTTCAGAATCTCGTGCTGCTAAGCTGCTCCATTGCCATTTTTGTCGAGTTTCATGAGGCTCTTTGTCAACCAAATTGCTGTTTCTCTTGATGACACAGCTTCTTCGCTGAAGGGTCCTAGTACTCCTGATAGCTCCTCATACCTTTCCTGTCTTAGCAAATTTGCACAAATCTCTAGCAGTGATTCCAGAGCATCTGCCCTTTGCAGGCTCTGAGGATTCCATTCAATCTTTATTTCATCACCATGTAGGGAAGTCAGTGAACTGATCAATGAGATGTCACTAGGGGTTCTGTTCATTTCCTTTTGTCCAACATCATTTCCGCAGGGCGGTTTTGATGGTGTTGATTTCATTTCTGTTACTGCTGGGAGTTTGCAGAATTTGGCTTCCAATTCCATATCATGTCCAGTTTTGTCACCCATCGCGGATGCCGATGCCTTTTTGTAACCAGAAAGGCCAACATAGCCTGTTGAATCTTCAGACAGCTTTTCCATTCTTTTGCAAATCCCAGGACTAGCATCTTTGAATTCCATGCTAGCTTGTCCAGCTCCACAGAGCTTCTCTTGGACTATTTGTGACTTCTTAGAAGCAATTTCTGTCTTCTCGTCTTCAGGGTGAGTCCTTGCAATACTTGCTGAAGAGGTTTCAGAGTTGGCACTTTCGGTTTGTTCTGCACTGTTGTAGAAATCACTGGCTGCTACTTTTTGTTCAAAAGCATCCTGCTTAAAACATCTGCACCCCTTTGATGGACTTGCTTTCAAACCTATGTTATTCTTGTGAACACTAGACTTGTTAGGTAACCGGGTTCCTTTTGGTTTATCCGGGAAGCTGTATTCGGACTTTACAGGGAGGAACACGAGAGATAGATTTTGGCATTTAGCAAGATACGGCTGCAGATGGGGGTGCCTCAACAACTCTGCAGCCTAATTAGGACAACGCAAACATTAATGAGAATAACCTTTCGTAATAAGAGAAGAGAAGCAGCAAGGGCATCTCAGACTCACTGTTGGTCTATGTTCTGGGCTCTTTCTCAGCATGGTTTTGATTAACTGTTTTCTGCAGATAAGAAGCTAACCCTTCAGTTGTATTTTCCTTGATATAGTGCATATGCATAAGAGGTTACAGAGAGTATGACTTACAATGTGGAGGAATAAGCAGCTGGGAGTGGAGAGATGGAAGAACGATTTATCTTATTAATCAGTCCAGCCATATCCTGTGCATAAACATAGTAAAAGTTATCGACCATGTATCAGAAAAAGTAAGTCTAATGTTTGTCCGAACAAGGTCATGTGACGCATACATGAGCTCTAAATGCAGGTTGATGTGCAGCTATCTCAAACATACAGCAACCTGTAAAATCATAGAAAATGTGATTTCAAGAGATTATGCTAACAGGTTGGAAAATTTAACACGTGTCAGCAGGATTTTCATTACCTAGAGACCAAATGTCCGATTTGTAGCCATAAGGTATGTCTGCAAGAAGTTCAGGACACATATAGTTGGGAGTGCCTACAATCTACAGAAATAACAAGCTGTATTAGTCAGCTGTCAGCATTTCCCAGGAAAGTTCAGATAAACAAATGATCCTCTTTGTTATGCCACCAATGGCAGAACTAGCAATACATAGGAGCTTGGCACAATTGGACCAGATCGATAATTGAACCATTACCGTGGATGCAAGATCCTCCTTGTTCAACAATTTTGCAAGTCCAAAGTCACCTGGACATGTACTGTGAGATAATACAGTTTCTGTGCAATTGAAACAAATAAAATGTTAAAAGAGTTCTGTGTATTTGCATCCTGACCTAGCTGGATGTTGCCATCTTTCGTAAGGAATATGTTAGAGCACTGGCATTGGAGAGTGGATTCATATCAGAATGATGTTATGAACAAGTTTTTTCAAATGAAAATTGCTACTGAAACATACTTTTAAATCTCTGTGAAGGACACGATTGGAGTGGAGGTAGTCCACAGCAAGCAACAACTGTGTCAGCCATTTGCAGAGTTTCTGGAGTAGAGTTGGAAAATAATTTGCATTAGATGCAAAACTAACATGAGAACGAAAATTGTCACCAAGGACTTTAGTTTCTTGTAGATATTCCACATGTTCTTTACCTCTTCAGGAAGATACGTCCCTCTAGCTTTCTTTATCATCTGAGCCCTGTAGCAACAGTATCAGGTTAAGCATAGAAGGTAAGGATATAGGTTTCCATGAGTAGGAAATTCACAAAATTGAGTCTGGTTCAAGCATTGAATAAAAAATCAACATGCATGGCAAGGCAGTAGCTACTACTGCATGGATCTCTGTCGTCCACACTGTGCGCAGATGGTGGGGATCTGTGCAACCACGCAGTCGCAACCCCACCTAGCAAAACCCTATTGGCAACGTGTGTTTTAGTACGCACTTTGAAATATCTAGGATCTTACATGCCAATTCAAGATTGAACTCAAATTTCTATACTAAAGTAACTTACATGTCTCCTCCCGCACAGTAACTTGTCACGATGCATACATAGGATTCCTGTAAAACATAGGCAGGGAGTGATGATACTATTTTTGGTACTTGGGAGAGATGATTTGCTCAATAAATTTTCCTTCTTCTGTATCCCCCTCAATTGTGAGGTAAAACCAGTGTAAACAATAGCAGATTGCTAAAGGGGTACCTTTTCCACCCATGAATCTTTGTACTCCACAATATAGGGATTATTCAGCTTCGATATCAAATTCATCTGCATCATATACCATCAGTAACCAAGTTATATTCCTCAGTGCAATGCATGAAAAGATAGCAGAGTTGAATAAATGGTTAACTGAGCAGTTTTCTGGAGGCTGATGATAACCTCTTGATATGCTGTTTGCTTGAATTTTTCTGTTTGTTTAGCCAAACGAATCTTCTTCAATACATACCTACAGAATATAGGTAGATTTCATTTAACAGTGTACTGTAACCAAACATAGTTAATGAAGGAAATGGTTGTGGATCCATGTCACCCATGATGGGTCAACATGGATCATGATCCCATGTAATGGAAAAGTGGGGAGGGAAGTTATCTTGAACACAAACTGAACATTAGAGTTACATTTGGTTAGTGTTCCAATATAAAAAAAGACATATATAAAAGGGATAAAAACATATTCAGCTGGAGGTAGAGAGATATAGATAAAATAAATTAGTCTGACAGAAAAACATGTTTTTATGTCCTCACTGTTTCTGTTTTTTTTATTTCAACACTATTTATATAATTCAAAAGGATTCCGACAATTCTATAACTTGAGAAGAAGAGAGAGAATAAAAGTGTTCGTAAACTTTTCTAAGGAATTTGGCATTCAAGAAGGAAAACCAAACACTCCTCCATACTCTGAAAGGTATCGGACGTTGCAGTTCAAATATATTCAGTAGGTGAATATCAATTATGATTCGTGTTCATGCTTAGACTAGTGTTCGAAGTTCCATGAGACATTTCACATGAAAACAGATTTTGATCCACATATTAGTTTTTCCAACAATAATTTTCTGACAGTAAATCTTCCAAGATAACTTGGCTAAGCTGGATCATATGTCATGTCAGATTTCTGAAAACAGCTTTATACGGCAAAAGCATATTTATTCTGTAACAATTAGAGCAGGAGGAAATACATGAAATATGTGGGCCTAATCACACTTAATAGACAGGTGACTGATCCTTTCAATTATCTCTCAAAGGGCAGAGCTAAGAACTTTATTTGGCATTAACTAACCCTCGCAAGGCATCCACAGTCACATCCAGCTCTTCAGTTTTCACAGAAAAGCTGCATGATATTAAGTAAACAATGATCAATTTTAGTCCCTTGTATCCTTCCCAAGTATATCTTCTTCTTCTCTCTTTTTTATTTCTGTTTCTTAGTGGAGCAAGACAGGACTCAAATTGAGCCCATCAGGCTACCCCTTTCCTTAACTTGCAGGGAGAGTTCTCTTCTACTGACCCCTCTTTTTGAAGGGCGAACAGAAACAAACATAATACCTGAGGAAATTTAACTGCAAGGAAGATTTGGCAGAGAAACTCCATACCTTTTATTCTCAAATTTATGAAGAACAAGAAATGCAGCTCCAAAAATTCCTCTTCCAATTTGCTCTATAACTCCATAATCATCCATCTTTGATACCATTTCTTTGTTCTTAGTCTCCATGACTAACTTCAATGCTGAGCAAAGTAACACAACTTTAAGCTATATATCATCCACTAGCCTCTCCAGCCTGTGGCACCTCATTGACTGCTACATGTCAAGCAAGCCAGAACATTAAATGGCTACAAGCACCATTAAACTGAATTCAAGACCACAACAGAAACATTAACTGTTTGCAGAGGACAATGTCACGGTATAAGCTGTGTGGTTCAGAGATCACAAACAGGAATCATGCTACAACCATGAAGACAGAGTGCTATAAATTCTGCATTTACACCACACAGAACTGCTCAAGAATTACCCCATAAAGAGTTAAAAAAAAAAAAACCCTTCTAAACAGAATCCTGACTTGTCATCTGAGCTCAAGAAAAATGTGTAAGGAAAGAAACTGAACATGTTGAATGTTAATTTTAAATTCAAAAGGAGGACGAAATTTGAGGCAAAAGTTTAGTTTCCTACCGTGACAGGTATGCCAACCACAGTTTTGAAATAGAAAAGAAAGCATAGCAGCATAGCCTTACTTGCATTTTGGGACTCCCAGCATATCATTACTGCCATGAGTGGTTGGTGGGTCACTATCCTCTTAACTAAAGGTTTATTCTATAAATCAAACGTCTTTTGACAAACTTAAAAATGTGTCTGAGTACACAGATAGCCTCAACAGATTTTTATATCACTTTTATGCATAATTATTAAACTCAGCTTGTCTAATTTGGCTATGCCCAGAAGGTAAGGTTGGGACTGACCCGCACCGTGATTGAGGTTAGGTGTTCAAGAAAAATTAACTCGATGTAGCTGACCTGACGAGTCAATACCTGGCGTCGATCAAAATCTAGTAAAAAATTAAATTGTTTTTATAATTTTTTTAAAAAATAATATCATTTTAACTTTAAAAAATTAAAATAAAGTTGTCTTGATTAACTCGAGTTAATTTGTTCAATCCATAACTTGAATCAAGTTTAATTACTGTAATTTTATATCTTAATATATTTTCAACTAACCCTTTTCATCCGCATTTGATAATGGATACCTTTCAAATCATACTTTTTTTTCTTGAAAATGAAATTTGTTCTGTAAGAAATGTTATCATAAGTACTCTACCGGAAGTTCTAATTGAGGAATCAAGATGGACACAAAAATTTGTTGGAGGATAAAATTGTTACTGATCCAAAATTTAGGGGGCATTTTTTTGGTTTGTCCAAGTTTTTTCTTCTTATCTGGGCTACTACAGGATGCCTTGGCTGTTGTTTTTCTTCCCTCCATGGCTGCATTATCTACACTGTTTTGGAGCTTTTAATGGGCTGAAAAATCTCTCTTGTACCCATGCATTTTGATATCAAGTCAATGTTGTTAATTCTTCATCCATGTGGTAGGGCCATAGCTTTTTGTACCCATTCTTGGATTCACACGCCACACCTCCAGGAATTCTTCCCATTAAGAAGGATATGAATGAATGGTCAATCAAGCAGCAGAAATATAAAAAAAATGGACTTTGAATTTTGAGTTTTTATAATAATTTCTTGGTGTATGGAATCAGTGTAAGTTCATTTTAATCATTCTTCAATTAATCTGATTCGGTAGCAATAGTTATAAAGTTTGTTTCATGAGTAGCGCGGGTTAACTTGTAATTAATTTTTAAAAAAAAATCACATCACGTTAAATTTTTATATTTTTTTATAAAAGTTAGTTTAGATTAAGTTTAAAATGGACGGTTGAGTTTTACAAGTAAGATTGTAATAGCAATAAAACAAGTAGCATTGAACTGGGATTAAAAAGAAACCTTTTGTGATATTATTTGTTTGCTGAAAAGGGTTTAATTATTCTCCTGATTTATTTATATTTGACTGCATTGTAAAAATATGGTCAGGGTTCACTTTCAGTTAAAAAAAAGAAGCTTTAGGTGGAAGAAAGTGTTTTCCAAATTTCATGGAAGATAAAAACTATTAACTGTATCTTTGATAATTTTTATTTATTTATTTACAGATCGGGTGGTGTCTAGAACTAAAGAATTCATAGAAAAAAACATTTTCACAGTCTAATCTTGAAATTAACACGGGCTAACAAGATAGAAAAAAACATTTTCACAGTCTATGTCTCTAGCAATAGATTTATTAAGAGATAATAAATCTATTGCTAGAATTTCTTTGAGTGTCAACAGCGTCAGCTTAGTAATAATGCCAAGGAAAAAAAAATAATTGACACAAGGTGAGTTTTTTTTTTTTACCTAGATATCTTGATATCTTTTTAATGGATGAGACTAGTCTCGTTCGGGGTTTGTAACTATCCCTTTTAATAAGTGTACTTTCTAGAAATTGAACTTGTATTCTTATCCTTGTAGAAATGTAGCAATGCTTTAACCGCTAGATCAATACTTTATTAGTGTACATCAGATGATTAAGCAAAAACATTTTTCATGATAATAAAAATATGTGTAACTATCTAGTAGGTGGTCTAGTTGTAAGAGTTTGGAATTAAGGGGTTTGTTCTCCTTGTAGTCTCAGGTTCGAACTCTTTAGTTGCTAATATGATGGCCACTGAAGGCTTATATGATTGTTAATTTCAAAACTTGTGAAATTAATCAAGGTGCACACAAACTGACTCATTCATCAATATTAATAAAAAAAAATATGTGCAGCTAAGGATTGATAGCATGACATTAATAGGAAATCATAGAGGTGAAACTAGCATGTGCATGATTGACTTAAAAAATTAGTCAATTATTATTTTCTATTAAAAATAACATTGTTTTATTTTTTAAAAAAATTTCTATGTTAATCTAGCTTAATTTATCCAATTCATTAAGAATTTAGTCAGCCAAATTAAGTTTTAGCTGGTCAATGTTTTATCTACTTCCATTAAAAACTCCATTGGGATCATGTATAAAGTTTGAATTCCAATTTTTTTAAGCCAACTTATTGAATCGAGCTTAACAACTACACATCAAAGTAGAAAAGAGAAAGATGAAGAAGAGCAAGAGTGTTTATTTAGGATTGTGATAGATTGTATGATTGCAGTTAAAATTTATTTTTAAAAAAATAATTTTAATCATGGTTTAAAAAAAATATGTGTGTTAGTTAAAATTGTTATTAGATAGATTTTTATATGTAAAATAAAAAAAAACAAGTTTTCATGAATAAGAAATAAATTATTTTAACCTCTACAAAACCAAAATTTTAAAATACAATTATATATATATATATATATAGTATAGAAAATAGAAATTATTTAACTAATCAAAAGCTTTTTCTGTATAATTAAATAAAAGAACTATGGTAAATCCAAACATTGTCGGCAATGGAGTTAAGAAGCAGCCTAGTTTACTCTTTGATAAAGCATAATTTTGGCCATGACAAGAGGCCCGCGTGCGCCTCAAACACCCGCCGCCGTGCACTGCATTGGAAGCCACCAGCAAAAGGCAATCATAAGGAGGAAAAATCTCTTGCCTTCGAAAATCAACTTTACTTGTGTGGTCTTGTGGTAAAGTGTTGCTGCATGGTCCAACTTTGCTTGTGTTTATCTTCCCGCTTTTAGTATTCATCCCCCCAAAAAAAAAAGAAATTAAAAATTAAAAATTAAAAAAATAGCATAAATTAAAAAAAAGGATAAAGTTTTTCCATTAGAGTGATAGCCTTAAAATATTGTCTTCAACCCAATTGTGGAAGGTTGAGAGTAAAGAATCATCGAGAACACATTCTAATAATTAAAAATTCATATCTAAGATGGTGAAAGGAGCATGATTTAGACATATGAAAGAGTTAATTTAGTCAAAATTCATTAAATTTTGCAATATTTATTTTTTCAAAATAAATAATAATAATAATAATACTAATCATAAGGTCAATGAATATATCTAGCTAACTTGTTATGGTTACGGACATGTTGTTATTGACCCATTCACCCTTTCATGCCCATTGCTTAATAAAGAAAAAAAATTAAAAAAAAAATCCTACCTTTACCAACTATCAATTAATATTACATAAACACTCACTTAATTTTTCGTGTTAAAATTATTAAACCAGATCTAATATATGACCCGGATAGTAATTTGAGTGAATTAACTTAGGTTACTTCGTTGTTTTAATTTTCTTAATAGTTTTTTAATTTTTTTAAAATTAAAATAATATTGTTTTGAAAAAAATATTTTTTTAAAATCAATTTAGATTTTAATTGGGTCAATAAATCGAGGGTTCACCTGTTGAATCACTGGAGTTCGATTTGATCAACTCTTTTTTAATTATTTGAAAACTAACCGAAACCAAGTCTTAAGTTAACCAGATTCTATATTAACTTCTTAAACTATACCAAGTTTAATAGTATTAATTTATAATATATCACATATATAGAAACATTATCAATCAATAAAAGTAAATACATAAATCTTGAAACCTAATTTTGGATAAGGAAATTGATAATAACAGTATGAATTAATTATTTTAAATTTTAATTAAATCTTTTTATCTTTAATGCACCAATCCCAATATGAATATGAGTCTAGTAATGGCATAAAAAGAATCTTAAAAAAATGGCAAAGCTGGTGATTTCTTACCATGGGAATATGGAATGTCACATTATGGATGGATTAGGTGACACAACAGCAACGACATGTCATTTTCAAGCATGTCATGTCGTCTGAGCATCCAAGGTGGCACGTCAGCACATTCCTGCCCTGTATAGCAACAGGCAGGTGGAGTTAACATGTCTCGTTTCTAAAATGGCAAAAGCCGTTAACTAGCAAGCATCATGAGGACAAAAAAGGAAATCTAAAAAGGTACACGCGCATCCAGTAGCATGCCAACACGTATACCCCCATCAATAAAGATGGCTCGGTTGGCTGGCAGAAAGAGAAATCTTTTTATTTATTTATTTGTTTTTGGTATTTTAAAGGGTAAATTACATTTTAGTCCTTATACATTTATAATTATTTCATGTCCATATATATAGTTTATAATGTTTCTTTTTTAGAAAGTTTCTACGAATCCGGCATCATAGATGGCTAAAAAAGAAAATTATTGAAGTCTCCTTATTTCAAACCTTCTTTATCTCTTTATCTCTTTATATATATATATATATATATATAACTTTCATATCTTTTTTAATATTCAGAAAAATTTATAATATTTGTAACTACCAATAATTATTTAAAATGATAGATATACACACATGTAATATTTTTTTTATCTAAATATTTTATAAGTTAGTATCAATTCTAATCTTCCCCGTGGAGGAATTTAATAGAAAAATATATTTTTACACACCACATGAGATTATATTTTTTTAATTAATGGGGTCTTTGATATTATTTTATATAATTTTAATGTAAAATGATTATTTATTTTAAAAAAACTCCTAAAACATAAAAAATCTCTTCATAATTAAATGCTATTTGCTATTTAATGCAAGACCATGCTGAATTTTTGAAAACGTTTAATGTGAGAGTTATATCATATTTCATGAATGAATTGATACAAATGTTATATAAATTAAACATTTGTTGAGATAAATATAGTTATTTGTAATTAGTGTGGAATCCAAAGAGATTTATTAAGATATAATTATTTCCAATAAATTTTTACTTCATATGATTTCTTTCTTTAAAATATAGTAATTACTCATAATATGGGATTGAAAATAAAACAATCTCAAACTATATAGATCAAAGTGAAATAATTATATGATTCCTTAGGGACTGAAATATAGTTTTACCCTTTCAAAAATCAAAGAGAAATTATTGAGTAGGAGACCATCAAAATTATAAAAATAAAAAGAAAATATCAAAAGAGGAAGAGAAAACTCAAACAAAAAACTCTCTGTCTGTCTCTCTCCCCCTCCTCTCTGACTGGCTTGGCTCTCTCTCTCCCCCCCTCTCTCTTCTGGGTGATCTGGTCCATTTCTTACAAGGTTATGATTTTTTTCTCTGTTTTTAGTGTTTTAATGGGTTTCTTGCCTTTTTATTTATTTATTTATTTGTTTGTTTGGTTTCATTTGATAAAAGCAGGGATTTTTTATGCAGTTTTGAGCTAAGATCGGCTCAAAAGGAACCATTAATTGTTTAACCAGGTTAGTCTCTATACCTGATATGCATACATCATGCACGTGAGGTGTTTATGAGCATGTATATGCATATATTTGTTGCTGGTAGCTTTTGATTTTTTTTTTTTTACAATTGTAGGATTATGGACATGAGTGTTTTTATGGGTTCTGGTTTGGTTTTGGCATGATGAAGGAAAAAGATAAAAAATTTAAGGTCTTTGTCAGGTTTTAATGTTCAAAAGGGAAAGCAAAGAGATGTTATTGGGGGGAGGGGGTCTGGGGTTGTGCTTTTGGTTTCTAGTTTTGCTATTTTGGTCTGGTTTTCTGTTTTTAGTTATGGTTGATACTATTGTTGTGGTTGAGGATTTGTTTAAAGAACATGAATGTTAAGGTCTTTGTTGCTGTTTCGTCGCTTGTGATATGTATGTTGTTGACTTTTAATGGTTTTTGTTATTCAATTTTACTATGTCTACTTATGTAATGAAATGTTTTGAGATTCATTTCCAGTTGGTTGAGTTGTCCTCAGTTCAAACCTCAAAACTGGTTTTGTGTGCATATAGTGGTAAACATGAAAGAATGTGAAGAAGATTGGTATAATCTATCTCTAGAAAGATACTTTCAGGCATGAGTGTGAGACAAAATAAATTATTTTTTTGTGTGCATATAGAGGTAAACATGAAAGAATGAGTTTACTTCCTTGTAATGATTGTGATTTGTGAAATCAGGCTAAACATAGAATCACCATGAAGCTATATCTATGAGCTTGATTTACCTCAATAAGATTCATTCTTAATTGGGATAGAAACATAGATCCCTTTTCTCTTTCTTCAATTCCACCATCCTTATACATGGTACTCTGATCATCAGGCATCTTGTTCTTCTTTAGTATCTTCTAGAATGGTTTGTTCAACAACACCAATTACAATTCCACCTCCCCCAAATACTCAAACTTTTAATTGTATTTCACATCCTGTGGTCTTCTTTAGAAATATCTTTATATATGCTGTCCAAATCCCACTTGTATAGCTAACATTTTTGTCTCCTCTCATGGGCTGGTTAGATTACAAGATGTCTTCAGTAAACTCCTTGCTAAACTGCCTTCTCCACCATTACATGATCTTGTCTGCCATGACAAGATGTTCTGATCTTCATTCTAGATAAACCAAAATTGACTTGTATCTCAGCTTGTAAGGTCTTAATATCCTCTGGAATGTTCCCTTCTTTTTATCTAGCTCTTTGAACATTGAAGTATATAGCTCTCCCTGTGTGACTCTCTTTCTGAATTGAAAGATGTAGCTCTATGTCGATACCACATGAATTGTGAGACCTTGTAGATATTGCAATGATCATCTAAGGTTAGCACTTGCTTCATAATTTCTTGTTTCCTGATTCTTTTTCCATCATATTAAATGACTTAGTTCCCTTGATGTTTCTATACCTACTTGTATCCTCAAATTTTCCAATCCTTTCTTATGTCCTCAACTTTTCCTTACCTTGCTTATGCTGCTTTATTCTTTCTTTCTCCTCTCCTATTGTCTTCCAAGCCTTATCATATAAATCTTGTGTGTTTCCTCGTTACTACATCAAAGCATCTTAATATACTTAACTGTGCAAGTTAAAACCTCCCTAAGGTTCACAGAAGTCACATGGTTCCTTGTCTTTTGCTCTCAAGAATCCTGGTTTTTTGAAAGGGGGTGGGTGGTTATACATGAAACTCTTGTTTTCAAGGAATCTAAAGGCATACTGAGAAGGAATGATTCAAATTATGAAATATCAAATTTGCCCCTGTCTGTGCATGTTATTTGGTATTGCTCAGCTGATGCTACTTAATATCCATCAAAAGCTTAAAAGGTTCACTTTTTTTTTGGAACTCTTTTGAAATTTTGTTTTGGGTATACTCGACTTTTTTTTTTTGAAATTACTGTCAGAGCTTTTGTTCTGGCAAGAGAGGTTATAATACATTTGACTGGGCACATTGTTGTATGGATAACTTTTCTTTTGCATTTACCTGGTGCTTGAATATGCATTCTTAACCACCGTTATGATAAATTGAAATCCTTTTTAATATTCATCTTCTCTTGCTTATATTGATATTCTGGTGCGATGCAGGAGAAGCAAAAAATGGACCGTGACGAGACAGGATGCCAAGCTCCTCCAGAACGTCCTATTTTGTGCATTAACAATTGTGGCTTCTTTGGAAGTGCAGCTACTATGAACATGTGTTCAAAGTGCCACAAGGATATGCTGTTAAAACAGGAGCAGACTAAGCTTGCTGCATCATCAATTGGAAGTATTGTGAATGGATCGGCAAGCAGCAATGTGAATGAACCTGTTATTGCTGACACCATTAATGTCCAAATCAATGCAGTGGAGCCTAAGACCATCACTGTGCAGCCATCCTGTGCTTCAGTTTCAGGGGAGAGAGTTGAGGCAAAGCCGAAGGAGGGGCCAAGCCGGTGCACCTCTTGCAAGAAAAGAGTTGGTTTAACAGGGTTTAAGTGTCGATGTGGTGACCTCTTTTGTGCATCTCATCGCTACTCAGACAAACATGACTGCCCATTTGATTACCGTACTGCTGCCCGTGAAGCAATAGCAAAAGCCAACCCTGTTGTCAAGGCAGAGAAGCTTGATAAAATCTGAAGATCTGATGGGATGAAGTTTCATGTTCTGAAATATGATGCACATTTTATCTTTGGGGCTTCTGAGTTGGCCGAGTGTCGTATCAGGTGCCCTTTTTTAATTGTCGTCTATGGGGAGAAGCAAGGCAGTTTAGGACATCTCTGCAGTATGAAAACTCCATATCTTATGATTGCCGAGAGTTTGTATGTTGGCCCCAATGTTTTAAGTCTTAATCTATGCTCTGGTTTGAAGGACTTTGTCATGGTCAAGTTTGTAATGTGTCATCCTGTTTCATATGGCATTTCTCTCTAGCAGTATCATAAAACATCCATGGACGCTCGTGTGTACCTTTGTAAATTTTAATTATGGCTTTCGTGGCATTACTAGCGTTCCTGAATCCCATTTATGGTGTTGCTGCTACTGGTATCTAATTTCAGATTTGCAGATGCTGTACCTAAATTTTATTACATCATCTTCTTTGGAGGTTGGTTATCTTCATGGGCAATGATATGCCAATATGAGAAAGGTTATCAAGCCATAAAGACGGCATTTCTTAATGGGGGCTGTGTTTCCTTCAATACTCGACGGGTCTTGTTAGTAATTGGCACTTGTTGAAAATAAAATTAGTTTAGATTAACTAGGTTTTATAGGTCAGTATTTTATTTAATTTAATTAGAAACTCGAATTAGATCAAAATCTGTGTTCTAGATTTCCTGGGTTAGCCTTCTGGACATACCAGGTTTAACCACTTTGAAAAAGAGGGGTGGATTTTTGAATGAGTGGATCCCATTATTTTACGAAGAATATTTGGAAAAGATTAACATTATCCTACTAGATTTGTATGTTACTTCGTTATCAAGTGGACGAACTTCTGCACAGGTCCCAGGAATGGAGGAGAAAGATTCTATAGCAGCAGGATGCAGGTTGCTCAAGCATTGAGTTTAATACTTCAGTAAGAATAGCATGCTCTGGTTTGCACTGAAATGATCTCAAAGACAAGCTACGGCCACCAAAAGCGTGATTGCAGAAGTGAACAAGAACTTGAAGCTTTTGGACATAATTTAGCTAAATTAACTCCACAGTGGAAGAGAGAATCCATACTCTATTAAATCCAACCTCATTTGATATTGATCTTAAAAGCTGCAGAAGATCACGAGTGTTGCAAGGAGAAGATCCGCGGGGAGATTTCTACTTGAAGACCAATTCTTTAGGAATAAATTTCTGTTTTTATTCTCTTGGTTTTGTATTAGAAGTCTGCTATGTAATCAGCAGATTTGATTGTTTTTCTGTCAGACAAAAACTCTATTTAAGAGAGTTAAGCAATGAATAAAATTATCTTCCACACAACTTGTTTTTCTTTTCCTTACGTTTGTTCAGCACCATCTGTTCATTGTCATCAATATATATACTACTGTTTTATCTTTTATTATATAATAAATAATATTTGGATAACGGATACCCGAGATCCGATGATGAATAATATATTAATATCTAAGTTTTTAACATGAAAGATAATGATTAGGATATAGATAAACCCGATCTGGCTTAATTTAACTGCAAAATTTGCACATGGATCCATGAAGCACCGTAGTTATTTTCTACTCTAAGAAGGTCTTGGTATTTTCTAGTCTAAAAGGCTTCATAGCCTGAAGTGCTGACGATAGTGAAATCGTAACCAGGAGACCAGATCACATGACAGAGCCCCTAGATTCAGCTTCAAGATACTTGCACATTCTCTCCATAACCTTTCAACCTTTGGCACTGTTCTGCATGAACTTTTCAGAATATTTTTGCTTCACCTTCTCTGGCATTGATGCCAGTGCTGATAAGTGATAATGGTTTAATCCGTATGCTAGTCTCCTGTTGGCATACTGTCCACTAATTTGGATTATCCGGGTGAGGATCACAGGGGATCTTCTGGAGAACTTCTGGAGACTGATGTTGCGAGTGGTAAGTTGCATTGACTTAGTTCGGGCATTAACATGTGTCGATTCAACACCATGTCCCAAAAGCATGTAATGGCCCGAGTCGTGTAGAGTTTCACAGATTCAGTATCCAGCTTATGATTTAAAGTATCAACATCAAGGATGTGGGATAAAGTATGCTTTTTTCTCTGGGTCTGATGAAAACTCAAAAAGAGCAAGGTTTAAGAAATTCTGGAAAGTGCTTGATATTTTCTTGTTGTTTAATTCTTGATTGAATATTTATGTAGTCTTATATCCTATTCTACTTGCTAAAACATAAATAATAAAAATTGTAACAAATTAGAACTCAGAACTCAAGTCAGGAATTCTGATCCTGTCAACTTCTATTTCTAACTTTAAATTGGACTTGGTGTCACCTGGAAATCCTTAGTTATCATCAAACCCTACTCCTTCAAGACGATCCTTGTCCCCATAGTCGACTTCTGAGAAGTATAGATTCATCAACGTTGAACTTTTTTCTTGAACTGAAGAGGTTTTTCATTTTCTTTTTTCTTTTGGTTTCCATGCGAACTGAAAGCCTTTCTAGCAATTCTTGGCATTCATCTGTTGCGACCATCACACTCAAATTGGATCAACCCTTCTGGCAGCCAACGACTATTGTTGAACCATCCACCTTGATAGGATCTGACATGGCTTTGCTTTTTTGTATGAGTATTACACAACAACTCATCTTTACCTTTGATGTCTTCCTTCCTGTTCTCTGACATTTAGATAGGATAGTGGACAAGGCCATTGGCATTAGCCTTGGCAGCCAGTTGGTCCCCAGCATAGTGTAGGTCTTTTCACTGCCAGGAGCCCCATAAGCAAAAACTGTAGAGCAGTATTGCCCCTAAACATCCCGGGAATTAAAGGGTTCACTTCTTTGGTAGCACTGAGAAGCCTGGAAGAGGTGATGGCTCCTCTAAAAAAATGCAATGGATCGGACTGGACTACCTCTTGCATGGGAATACGCTTTTTCTTGCTTGTAGAATCAGACTTCATGGACACAAAATTTTCAGAAGCCTTTTAGGATTCTGTATCTTTCACTGCATGTTTCTTGCTGGTGAACTCTCTATCCTAAAAGGCATGTTCACACTTCTCATCTGTAGATGATTACCGCAAGGCAATCCACCTGTCTCATCTTCCAAGATAGACCTTGTCGTTTGTGTTTTTGGTAATGAGATGGAAGATGTTTTCAATTGAAAATATTTTTTTTTAGTTTTTGACATTAATTGATGCATTTTCTGGAAAAAAATAATTTAAAAAACAGATTCAATCATAAAAACAAGCACTCCCCTTAGTTTGAATAGAACTAGCTAGCTTTTTTTCGGCTGGCTTCTTGTCTGTCTTAATTAGCGCAGTGCCATCACCAAAAAACTAGAGCTTTTCCATGGTAGTAGGATGCATAGCTACCACAGAGTTATCATCTTTGATGGCTTGTCAACAACAAGATGATTGGGAGACTTCTTTTGCTCCAAAATTATACCGATCCTGATTTTGTGGATCAGAGCTTTTTGTTACCCTGATTTAAAAGCTTCATAAGCATCTCCTTCATGCGATTCATTCTTTGTTCGCTTGAAAACCTACTTGCAAATCCAATCCGAGAGTTTAGATGTGGCTTCAATTCGCTTCTTATGGGATGCCACGCTTGGTTCTATCAATGATAGCACGAGAAAGATGGGTTTAGAAAAGTTTCTGAAAGATGTTTAATATTTTATTTCTTGCTTTTTTTTTTCTTACTTGATTCTTAGACTAGTGTTCATACACCTTTGACTAATTCATGTAGACTAACTCAGGAATTAAAGCCTGGCTGGCTGAGTGGCAGACTTTAGGGGTGTTTCTTCCGCTCAGGATGCCTCTTATTTCTGGGTTTCTCTTCTCCTCCTACATGTATGATTGTTCTTCTTTCTTCCAGTTCAATTTCAGCTGGAAACGCCCTTTGTTGCCCTGTTTACCAGCACCTTCTGAATGCCCTGTTCCCAGCAGCTCTTCTACCCTGTTTCCGGCGAACCCAAATCAATAATTTTTATTAAAAAGCTATATTTTTGTTTCTTTATTTTATTTTTTTATCTAGTCAACTAAATCATTAAAAACTCAACTAAATCAATTATGTCTTATTTAATTCAATTAAAAATCAACCTTAGACTTCGAGTTCTAAATTTCCAAGATCAACGCAAAATTTAATGCTAACTTCTCTTTGCTCATCAAGAACAAAGCATAATTAAGATATAGCTTGTTTACCAGGATAATGATTAACCAAAAGATCAAAGAATGCAATGAAGGAGATCATCAGAACGATGAATATCTCTTCAACAAGAATTGCATACAAACGTGAATCACTGCTCACGATGTTTAATCATATTGGCTTACACAAACAAGAAATCCACGAAAGCAACAGTGATGGTTCTTTCCAACGCAATAATTAATTCGTCCGAAGCACTTGCAGTAGCTGATGGAATTGAAACGATTACTGGGTACTACCATGCCATGGATGTAACTAACAACAAATCATCAAAACAAAAGGGAAAATATAAGCTATTTCTTTTATCCCCTCAAATCGCATCCATCTCAAAGAAAATCCAAGAACTAATCATTTCAATTACTATATGAAATGAAACAAAACCATAAATATCATATTGATGATGTTTAATATTCTTGCAGTGCTTTTTTATTTTATTTTGAGAATAAAATATTCTTGTTAACATAGCATCCATTATATTGTAGATAATATTGATGATGATTGAAAAAGACGAAAAAGAAAAGTATCAATGAGTTGATTAAATTTAAGAGGAAAATAATAAAAAAAATAGTTTAAATGAAGAAAAAGTTAATTGGAAAATTAACTTATGCGACCTAAAAATGTGATTTTTTTTCTTGAAAAATGTCACCCCATCCATATCAACACTTTCTTCATTTAGATACTTTGTAGCTATGATCAAGGTCATCAAAAATATTTTTTTATATGACACGGAAAATATAATATAAATTCAAATCATAAAATTATAAATAATTTTTTTTAACTAATTATATATTGAAAATTCTAGCCAATAAATTATATTATTTTAAAAACTGATTAAGAAAGTCTACATCATTATAATCAATGAGTGATTTAAATAAAATAAGAGATAAATAGTATGAATCAAGAAATTAATGACATGAATAAATAAAATGTCTCATAACAAAACTTTTCAATATATGGGAGAATCACTAAATGGTAGAAAGTACATAAAAACCTGGTAAAAACTTGATTGTTCCCGTCACAACAAGTTGTAATGGACCCGTTTTGGGTTGCAAGCTAATAAACTTAAACTAATAATTAACTAACATAAATCCAATAATAAAATAAACCCTTAAACAATGTCTAATGCGTCAGAAGAAATCCAGGTTAAAAATAATTATTCAATCAAAAAACTTAAGCTATTAAGTGAGGTTCCAAGATATAGTTTATATTATTTTTTAACACACCTTCTCAAGTGAAAGCTCATTGGGCTTGAAACTTACACATGTTCACATTACCTTATGCTTAATTTTTATCAAATAAATAGGAATAGTGAGATTCGAATTCGTGACCGTTTAGTCATCAAGGCTCTGATATTATATCAAAAAATCATCTCAAACCAATATCATAAATTTAGTAAACTTGTAAAATCAGATCGAGTTTACCGATTTAACCGATTTTACACGAGTCAAGTATAATTTTACTAATCTTCAAGTTTTTAGTTCGATTTTACATATTTGATATTTATTGATTTAAACGATTTTACATGAGTCAGGTATAATTTTACTAGTTTTCAAGTTTTTATTTTAATTTTATATATTTGATACATGTTGATTCGTAAAATTATATGATTTTATAAATGAAATTGCAAATTAGACAGCAATATTGCTATGATATAAATATATCTTTCCTACCTCAGTGGATATGTATGATGCCCATTTCTTATCCTAGTTGACGTACGAACGCACACATCGCTCACCACTCTTTTTCTTTGTTTATTCTTGACAAGAATTGCTAATAGAAGTATGAATGAATTAACAATATACTAAAAGGCGTGGGGAAAGCACTGTAGCTTCCCCACGCCTTTTAACTATACTTATATATAATAATAATAATTACTATTATTATAGCCTTTTAATTATACTTATATATAATAATTATTATAATAATAATTATATTATAATATATATATTTTTTCATTTTCATTTTTTTTGTTTTTATATGCTTTTATGGTTTTTTTTGCTTTTTTTTTGTGTTTTTTTAAATGAATTTTCATAATTAGAATTATAATTTGTTTTATATGCCTTGAATATAAAGCATTATGTAAAACAATTGATTCACGGCATCGCGAGTCATGTAACTAGTCAAATTTTAAATCTCAATTGAGAATTTTGTTAAAGAATATTTGAGTTGCAATGACTTCTTAAGTTGGCTTACCATTTATCTCATAGCAAAGAGAATGCACAATCACAATTACCTTTCTCACGATAAAGTTGTGTTTTTGTTAGCGTTTAAAGATTAAAAAAAAGAGATATATACATAAGGGAAAAAAAAACATGTTTGATTAAAAAACAAATATAAAAACACAAAAACAAATCTATTTAGAATGAATTTATATCTTGACGTGTCTTTTTTGTTCTAATTATCGATCATCGTCTTTTCTTTTAATAAATAATAACTAAATGCTTTGAATTATATAATTTTTTCGTCTTACAAAAAGAGGAATATATATATTGGGCTATTCAAACGTTACGCATTAACAAATTATATTTTTTTGTTAAGAAAATAGGTTCAAATTTCAGACTTTTACACACACACACACAGACACAGTAATAATGCGAAACTAACATCATTGGGCTTGTATTTTGAAAATGAAAATATATGGATTTTGAGACAGGAAAATAGGAAAAAAAAGAATTTTTGTGTTACCTAAGGAGTAATATCCCACATTGTTGGTAATTAAAGATATATATATATAAACAAACTACAGCAACCATTGAACCGGAAGACTCATAGATACGGTAAGAATTTAAGGTGGATATTTAGCACAGTACAAAATTTGGGTCACATTTATTAGACCCATGAACAACTGACATGGAAAGTATAAACCCTATAAATCTTATTTAGGGTCAAGTCAGTTCATCATCTCCGGTTAAAACCGTAGCTACATTTCCTAAAAAAGAGCAGTTATACCATTAACAAAATTAAAAGAAGGCTTTCAACTTATCAAAGAAGGCCCTAGCTAGCTAGCTACGTGCCTCTTTAGGGTTTTTCTTTAAAAATCAACTCCTAGGGCTTTATGAAACATAAAGAAAGCATAGTAAATATGTAGTCCCCATCATGCATGCATGCATGCATGGTCCTTTTACCTCCATGTATCTCTTGATCATCGACATTTTTGGTTCCATTTCCAAGATCTGATGATCACTCATTCCACATAGTGAAAACACCTGGATTGGATCCCTGGACTGAGTCCCCAGACCAGCTACCATAGCCACTAGAAGGCATATCATAATCAACTTTGACAAGTGCAAGTTCCTCGGCTGATCCTACTGCATTAGACCCTGTTGAATTGGAAGCCATTCCCAGCCCATTTCCCAGATAACCTCCAGTACTATAGCTCCCACTAGAACTGCCATTATTCTCCATTACAGATGATGAAGAACCCATGTTCCACAATCCTTGAAGTAAAGCTGGATTGTTTTGGATATAACTATTGTAATATTGAGGGTTTTGGTTTGATTGGTTATGCAGGAAATTAGACCCTGCAGATTGCTGGTGCAAATGAAGCTGTGTTTGAAGGAAATTTTGGTGGAATGATGAGGAATCCTGAGTGTACTGAGAAATGTCTTGATTTTGTAGAGTAAGTAAAGGTTGAGGTTGCTCAAATGGTGTCTGCATTAGAGGGTAAGCTTGTAGCCTGCTAGAGCTTGAAGTTGATCCATATGGAAAACTTGAGCCAAGAGCAATCATTTCTTCTCTTTTTCGTGATGATTCAATTGCTTGAGCCTCCTTTAGCCGTTTGGCTGCCCCTCCTCCAATTGGCAAAGTATTGCTTTCAAGAATGCTCTTCACATCATATCGATTCATGTCAAAGTTAGTCACTGCATTAAGCCCTCTAAACTTTATTGCAGCTATGTCATAAGCTTCTGCAGCCTCCTCCTCAGTGCCTGCATATCAAATTAAAATCATGATTTGTTTCACTTCTTTATTTAGTAAAAAAAATGTTTGAAAAAAAATATTCTTATTTCAAAAGTTACTAGAAAAATATAGTAAATTTACCATAAGAAGTAGAAAGTAATAGAATGTTGTGCATGGAGAGCAAAATAACTTACTAAAAGTTCCCAAGTAGAGATCTTTGTTTCCTGCAACTCTGCCTATCCTTGCTTGCCATCTACCATGCTGGTGATGCCTAATCAATGATATTCATATGAGAGAGATCAGGATCGGAAAGAGGGAAGGGGGTACTGAAAGGGAGAGAGAGATGTTAAATGCGGTACCTTGTAACTCCACGATACATGGATGCACCCCTAGAGAAGCCACTACTCTTCCTGTGATTAATTTATCAGTAAGTAAACAATTAATTATGTATAGTAATGCTGTTTCAAACTTTTAATCATACGCATAAGAACAATTTTTTGGTGTAAATTTAATCTTTCTGGTGCAAATTTGCAGTGGCTAGTACCTTGGCTATTAGCTAAATTATAACTATTAATTTATATCCTAATTACCTTCTAATGGAGGCCACAAATTCTTGCCGGGTCATGTGCTTCATTTCCTCTATTTCTTTCTCGTAGTTGCTGATCTGCAAGAAGAAAATCAAGGAACAAGTTGGCATGCATTCATGATCTTGTCATGGTTTCAAACTATCAAAAACTTACTGGAAAATTGGTAGTGGTGGATGTTCCCCAGTACTTAAGTGCAGCAAGATCATAAGCCCTAGCTGCCTTTTCTTCTTTGTCATAGCCACCTGCCATTGACAATAATTAACAGAAGATAGGCTTAACGAACATATGTAAGAGTTCTCAACAAAAAATAATCAAAGAGAAGTCAACTTGACTCACCTAAATAGACTGCAATAAGAATGGAACCAAAGACAGCCATCATGAAAATAAAGAGAGAAAGTTAGTAACATTGGAATTAGGATACAAGTAAAAATTTATAAACCCTAGCTACAAGGTCGATATTGAATGTTGTGTACCCTGTCTTCCTTTCCTAGATTGACCTTCTCTTCTGCAACTATTATCCCATAAATGAGCTTCATACCTTCCTGTCCATCGATGCCTAAATATATATGTGCAGAACAACCCAATTCAAAATCCAAAACTATGAGCACAAGATTGAAAGAAAAGAGAAACAAAGAAGAAAAAATCATTTTAGGACTATGATTATGTCCACCTTGTTACACCACGATATATGGATGTTCTTTGCCCAAATGTATCCAAAGTTCTTCTTGGTGCAGCAGCTTCAACAGTATTAGTGCTATTATCACCACTGGGTTCACATGTAGAACCTTTACCACTAGCACTGCCCATAGACAATGTTAATGACTGCAAATTGCTAGCATTTTCTTGAAACTCAAAGGTATTATTGGCGCCTACAACAGCATTTTGGACTGGTACTAGACTATTGTTTGAAAAGAGATAGTCAGATTCATTAGCTTGAATTTCATTGAAGGCTACAAGATCTGATTGATTCTCAGATTTGCTCACACCAAGAAAGTCTGCAACCTTTGGCACTTCATTATTGCCTTGATGAGTGTTAAGAAGACTCCACTCTAAAAGGAAGCAAACAGAGAAAAAGTGAATAGGGAATTCTATATTTATAATTATCCCAGAAAAGAAAAAAAAGGAGGAAGTTATAAGAGATGTACCTTGAGTTTGAAATGGGTTTTCCATATTATCATTTACTAACCCTAGAGAGAATTGATGAGGGTGGGATGCATGTAGATGAGCAGGCAAGGAAGGATGAGTGGGAGAAAGAGGAAATGAAAGCCAGTTGTTAGAATTCATGGATCCCGTAATTCTTCGAAAATAATCTCAAAGGTTAAACTTGCTTGCACTTCAAAGATCAAAGGTTAAACCTCCTGCATGTAAGACATGATATAACATAAAGAAAGCTTCAAAAACAAAACTTTTGAGAAGAAAACAAAATAAAGACAGCGTGAGAGAAGACATCAAATCTATGTAGCTACATATATGTTTACCTATATAAGTAGCTAGGGTTTGCAATTGTGCTCTCTCTCACACTCACTCTCTCTCTCTCTCTCTCAAGCTTTTGACCTAAAAGAAGGAAGTATTTTAGGGAACATGAGAGAAGAGAAGGGAGGAGGAGAGGCTGAAAAGAAAGAATTTTGAGAAAGATACAAAATACTTAAAGTGCGAGAGTCTTTCTTACCTTCCCTCTCCCTCTCTCTCTCAGACACACACAAACCAACCAAGTAGTTCCTTTCTCACCCCTTTTGCAATGGTCATTTTAAGCGGTCTCACTCTCAGCACCATTTTCCAACACTTCAAAACCAAGTCATTATCACACTATAATAATACAAAATCTACATAGGACACGAGTGCCAAATTAAACTATCACTATAAGTTCTTTATTTTAATTTTCTTGGTTCTAAATATTAAAATATAAATTTGAGGTAGCTAGAGCTTCTTTGATCAGTCTTTGTATTGAGACAAACCCACAAATCCAACTGGAAAAATCCAATCAATACCACCCTCAACTCGTTATAAAAATTCTCTCTCACACCCACTTGGTTAATTTATTGGAACTCTCTTCCTCGTTCAATGCAATGTATGACTCCCCATAGCCCAGCATTCCCACACTATGCAAATCATCTCTCACTCTAAATATCGACCACTCTACGCAAAGTTACTTCCCTCTCTCTCTCATCTTCAAGAAAATATGATTATATATATGGGATGATCAAACCCATTAACCTTATAAGATCTTACATCTCTCTCACAATTGGGTATCACCAAAAACCAAATTTGTGGATCCCCGAGTCCCTGCATGTGTTAAAGATGCATGTGTACGGACATGTAATATTTTAGGGTTAAAATCCGACATATTAAATATTAAAAGTACTTGAGAAAGGGGTAAGGGTTACCCTAAGTTCAAAATTTGGACCACTAAAAAAATAATTTGGTTCAAATGAAATTAAGAATTCTTTTTTTCTTTTTTTGAAGGATTTCGTTTTGGTTTCCCCGAGTAGAAATCTGTTGACCACCGAATTGATCTTCGTGCCCCGTCAAAAGATAGAATTTAAAGATTAAATTAAGTTCCTGTTCATGTCCTTTACACATTAAGAAAATTTGTATTATATGGTATGTGCTCAAAAGTTGTTCGTCTATGTGCCTTGTTTAGCATCTACTGAAGCCATGACTGATGATGATATCCATCGAACTATTGATGGTCAGTTAGGCAATATGTTATGTAGATGAAAATTCAAGGCCTATATATGGAGTTATACAAAAACAATTGGATTCCAATTAATTTGTTTTTAATATATATATGGGTACTTTAATTTTTTCACTATCACAACCAACTTTTTATTTTTTATATTTTAATTTAGACAAAAATACATAAATTGAGCTACAAATTCAATAGTTGACTACATCACAAATATATTCATATCGTGGTTTGAAACTTAAAATTATGAGCATGAATGAGAGCAAACTAAAGTTCATGATACAAGATTAGAATGTATGAACAAGCATATTTACATGAGTTTCATCTATTGTTATTAGACTTGATATGCCTGACTTCTAATAATCTAGTTCAAGTTAAATTAAAAAAAAAGTAAAAATTAAATCATTTAAATTCGATCGACTTAAGTATTCAACTTACAACCCGAATCTAAAATTGGGTCATGGGCCAAGTTAGATTTAATAATTTTGGTTTCTTTCATCTATTTTCACATGCATTTGTAAATACATACAAAAGATCATTCATGCATATTTTATAATTACATCTATCACGTGTGTATTGTAAAATATTTAAAACTGAGAAATGTAAGAGCTATTATAAAAAAAAATAAAAAATAAAAAATGTAAGAACTAATTCTATTTTATTTTTTGAAGCTTCAAGATATGCACATGAAGTTAGGCTTACTCTTGGCCAGAAAAGTGTGGAAATTCCTTATACATCATTTACAAACTGTAACTTTTCATAGTTTCAGGGTTCGGATCATGATAATATTCTAGTAGACTGTAGTACTACTTTCTATGAACTAAATTAACCTATCATCCAAGTAATAATAAATAAGACAACGTTCTACAACATCAAGCTGTAAAGATCAGAGATCATCAAAAAAGAAAACAAAATCACCTGCCATTGTTGATGACACAGTTCCCCTCAAATTCTTGAGCATAAATATATAAGACTACGTTGACTGAATTGCACCACAATAAGGGAGCAGAACCCACGTCTCTCGCTTTCTCTCTTTCTTCTTCTCTTATCTCTTCAAGTTTTCTCAACCCTAAAGCCCTACAAAATATATAAACCAGATTGCATGCACCCTTCACCCAAATCTTGTAGAAAAACACAAAAAAATTAACCCTTTGAGCCTTCTCTCCAAATACATCCAACAACCATTTTAAAATACACAAAAATAAATAAATAAATGTTCTTTATTTATTATACACACACACACACAAATGGTAATTTAATAAAAAAGAAAGAAGAAAAACATTTACTTACATTCAAAGCCTGTAATCAAACAAGAATCTCTTCATCTCTCTCTCTCTCTTCTCTATCTCTCTATGTTTTGGAAAATGTGAAGAGAGAAGGCACCGGCCATTAAATCAAAGAGAGGGCTCACGTCGTTTCAGATATTGCGGCCAAATGCAGAGGAATGTGACTGACACGTGCTAGTTGTTGTTTTCTTGGACTTTTGAAAGATGGCAGAGATAGGAGGAGGAAGGAGGAGGGCCAATTATCCGGTTTGCATGCTTTGCACAAAAAAACACAAAATAGAAGCACTACTTTGACCATTCTATGACCAGATAACTTAAGTTTGTTACTATATTACCCTTCAATCTGCCTCTTGTCTCAGTTTCAAATAGGAAACCAAAGAGTTCATTAAATTAATTGCTCTTGATTAAGTTCTATAATAAAAGAAAAAAAGTTGTTTTTGATTGGATGAATTTAAAGATAAGTATAAGAACTTGATTGTATATTGTATTTGATCATCGATGAGTTAGAATATGGAATTTTAAAAATATTTTTTTTTTACAAAGAAGATGTTTGAGCTAAAAAATATTTAGAAGGAAAGACGTGTTAGTGTCAATTAAACTATAGCTCATTGGCTAAAGATTATTTTTATTATTATTTTGTTAAAGTTCGTATCAAACATGAATGGGTGTGATTTTGTTAGATAAAGTACTAGTAAAAAAATAAAATAAAAGAAAAACAAGAGGAGAAAGGGAATCTTGTGTGACTCATCCCCATTTATTTTTTCCTTTACAATGTACGATTTTTTTGTGGGATGTATTGTCTTGGTTCTAAATTATATGCAAGATGTACATAATTTGTCGACCGAAAGTCTTAGGAGTGATTCAACATGTCTTTTAAAATCTCAATTTGCAGAGCTAATTCCTAATGTTTGATGGATGTGATAAAATCTATGCTTCAATTGGTGTGCAAGCAATACTTACATCATTGATTCGTGTACACATATAAATGATGTTACAAGAACATGTACTAAGCTAGGAGGAGGAGGAGGAGGAGAGAGTGAGGCCTAAATGGGCATGCAATGTAAATGTAATGGTGGAATAGGGGCAATTCGGGGCAAAGATGCTCACGAGAATCAAGAGAAAAGTTTTGAGAATTTCCAAGACGTGAGAGGAAACGCCGGGAAAGTGCTCGTGTCGCCTCGAAATGAAGAACTTAGAAAGGCAAATGAATTTCTAGGAACCCTTGTTTTCTTCCTACATACAAACCCTAATGGGGTTTAGGGTTTAGACTAGTGTTAGGGCTGTTTTGTAACAACTAGTGCCAACCTACTTATAATAGTAGTGCAAAAGACAAAGAAGAAATGAAATTCATATATAAGCTTTAACACATAGCAGTTTACAACCAAACATGAACTGTAAATGGTGGACGCATGGTAATTAATTAGGGGAAACATGCTGGAATGAATTAAGGAAAGTTCATCAGTAATTTGGGGCCAGATATCATCCAAATTTAATGGTTCATCACCTTTTTCCATATATAGATCTGAACCTCAATTCACATATAGATCTTGTCATAAGGAGTATTGCTGTTAATTTATCATAAGAAGTTAAAATTAAAAGTTTTCTTCTTTTCAAAAATAAAAATTAATTGAATTTTATTTTAGAAAGTGTTTAGTTATTGTTTTGGCATGCACAAGAAAAAAAAGTGAAGATAATGAAGATAAAAAGAACATGTCTTTATATGTTTCTTCTTATAAAAGTATATAAATTCACTTCAAAATTATTTCAAATATAAATTTATTTGTGTTTCTATCTCTTCAATCAAACTTTTGTTTTTTTTTGTTTTTTTTTTATCATAGAACACTAACTAAACACAAACTTTAAAGTATTCCTACAAATTAATTTGAACCTAAAATATACTCTCATATTGTCTAGCTAGGTAGCTCTTTTTGTTTGCCGAATTTGGTATACCAAGATCAATCACTAGGTTACTCCAAGCTACATCAGAGTGATCAAAGCACTATACAATAAGAATATTACAGTTTGGGGATAGTTGCATGTTTTGCAATTATCTAGGCTTCTAATGTTTTTGAAAGCAATCTAAACTAAGCCCTAACAAGTTGTAATGTCAGCATCATTTACGTTCCATAAAAGTTAGAACTATTTCAGTGGCCAATGTAGGTAGCATTACCCAATAACTTGTGCATATATTTACTCTCTAGACATTCTCATTTTGATCCAAAAAGAGATCAACAGTAACGCAAGTTAAGGAACGATATTTGTGCAGAAACAATATCTGCAGAAAAAACATCTTCTATGTGTATTATTATTTACTCCAGCATTGACTGGATTGATTTAAATTCCATTTGCTATTTCCTCGTACAAGAGGTTACAATGTTATTAAAATTAAAGTGACTTCGCCCATGATTTTACAAAATAAAAAAGGTAAATCAAAAAAAGGTTTTTTTTAATAGTTTCAATTTTCCACTTTATATTATTCCTTCTCTTTCTATATTGTCCTTAAATTTTGAAATTAGTCATTTAAATCTTTGAACATGCACATGTTTTTTAATAGGTTCATTTCATACGTTTATGAATAAACTAATATTTTCATCGGTATAAAAATATAATATGAAGAAAATATGTGTAAAGTATGTATAACACGTAGTAATTTATGAAAAATATAGTGTGTCAATTGGTACTACCATTAAACTACATGATATTAATATATGTTAATTGTGTATTTGATATTGTGGTACATGATGCTTTTTAAAAATATTTTTTTCTTGAAAATATATCAAAATAAGTTTTTAATTTTTTTTTATTTTTGACATCACCAAAATAAAAATTATTGAAAAACACTAAAAAAATCAATTTAATGTTTCTTCAAGTCAAACACACTTCTTCTTTTTTTTTAAGAAGAAGTTGATATATTAAAAGGGCTAACCAAAAGATAGCAAAAAACAAAATACAGGGAGAAAAGCAGAAAAGAAAATAAAAGAGAATCACAAAAACAAAAAGCAAACACAAAAAGAAAGAAAAGGAAAGCCAATAGATACATAACCGAAAAAGAACATCAGGATTGAAGGAGTTGATACGCAACGCTTAAAACCTTGATTTGGTGTTAAACCAATCTATAATACCTTCAGGCCTCATAATTATAGTAGTGCCAGAAACCATGAAGAACTTATCTGTAGACTTGAGCCAATTTGAGAGGCGATAAAGAATTAAGAAGAAACTATCTTTAAAGATCGTATTTCCATCATTAAAGATTACCTTGTTCCTCATAAGTGTCATAACCTATTTTTGGGTTATTCTCCGATTCACATTTTTTCTCTCTTTAAAAAAATACAAAAAAATCAAAAATAAAAATATAACAGTGAAAAGAGGATGTCAAAGCATCCAAAAAATTACTAAAAATTAGTTGAGAAAGTTTAACAATACAAAGATTGAAATTTGACGGTATTTTGTTGACTGATGAGAGCCCTGTTGACAAAGAAAATTCAATTTGAGGAAGAAAAGTCCAAAATCAGACATTTATGGACTCAAATAAATTTTATTGAAGGTTTAATTGAATTTATAATTAAAGAGTTTAATTGCAAGAAAAATTAGTTTTGGAGTGAATTTGGGCTTTAATTGGAAGAAATTTAATTTCTGGGGTCAAATTATAATTTTTGAGAGTTAATTTCATCAAATCAGGGGTTTAATTGCATAAATATTGAAGTTTGTTGGCCAATTAGGGACTTAATTGAAGAAATCTGAAACCAATAACCAAAATAAAAAATGCGCGTAAATAGAGGGGCTATAATTAAACCGAATCAAGGGCCAAATTGAAGAAATTAGAAGTTTATTGATCAATTCAGGGTCAAATTACATAAATTCAAAACCAAGGACCAAAGTGACAAAGGCTGCCAATTTTAGGGCCGCTGTCTGATTTTTGGCAGGGATGCAATTGCATTGATTTTTAAATCAAAATTGCAATTTAGAACTTGATTGAACAAATTACAAATTGAAGAATGATATGGACTTCGACATAAGTTTGGCGCTGTTTTCATTTAAATGAAACGACGCATTTTGGCTAAAATGACACCGTTTCATACACGTTTAAAAAAAGAGAGCTCAAAACAGTGCCTTTTGAACGGCACTGTAGCCTTTCTTCTTACCCCTGACGCGTAGAAAACAAGGGAAGAAGAAAGTTTTGTTCCCCTGTTTTCAGCGACTTTTCTTCCTCTAAAAAGCTCAAAAAGATGCTGACCAAGGACACTCACTTGCTAAGCTGACTCGTGGCCTCCCACGTGTTGGAGAAATGGAGTAGACATGCCCCCTCGGGCAGTCGTGGGGTGGCTGCACAATGGTTGCCCCATCCATATGTCTCCCATGTTTTTTCCTATAAATACAGGAGAGACGAAGAGAGCAGAAGTGAGAGTAGAGAGAAGAGAGAAAAGAGGGGGAGAGAAGAAAATAAAAAAACAGAGAGAGGAAGAGAGAAGGAAAACAAAAATGAGAAGAAGCAACAAAGAAAAAGGAAGAGGAAAAAAATAGAGGTAGAGCTGCCATCAACATCACCGCCGCCGCTGGCCATCACTAACGACTGAGGCTTCTCTAGGTAAACCCTCCGCCCCTCTTGCTCTCGTTTCTTCCCTCGCCATGCAGGATGTGTACAATACACGTCTCTACAGGCGAGGTGAAGATGGTTACTGTGCTCATGCACAGTAACCAACTGATGTGGGCTGGGCTCAATCTCGGGTTGAGTCTAGTCCAGCCCAACAATGGTAGGTCGGGTTCGGCCTAGCAAAAAAATATATATTTATAACATTTTGTGATTTCCCAACATTTTTTTTACGCTATTTTGTTTAAATATCGGTCTGTATTTTATGTCGTAAAAAAAAATCCGGTATTACAATACTCGGTTTTCATCAACTTAAAAAAAAATTAAAAAAATATTTTTGTGCAAACGGCCAAGTGTCTCAAAGCTAAAAAAATCATATTGTGTTTTTCATACACCAAAAAAACAATATTTTAGCATGCATTTTGGCTTTAATAATCAAATTATTAAAGTCAAGAGAACATTAGCCAAAATATCAAAAAAATAATATTTTGTGTTGTTTTAGTATTAGGAATTACGAATTTATACGTAAAACGTATTCTCGATATTAAAAAGGTATTTTCTTTTGACAACATAGAACAATTAGGTTTTTACCCCATAAGATAAGAATCTCCTTACAAAGAAGGACTTTTCTTAAACCGTAGACAGACCAACAATTAGAAACCACAACAAGACTTTAGATTTTATCAGAAAACAAAACAATGCAACTTACCTTAAGTAAGGCGTTGTTGGAGTGCTAATACCTTCCCTTTATGCAACTAGTCTCCGTACCCGATCTCTGAGACCACTTAGAGTTCTTAGCGACCAGAATACTAGGTGGCGACTCCCATTTAAATTTTCTTCTAATAAGAGACAAGAATTCTTTGTCTCTCCATATTTGCCGGATAGACCTATACATTTTCCTTGAGTGGTGGACGATTGCCGCGACGCCGCACATGTGAGACAATAAGCCTTATATTCTAGCTAACACAACAAGTCAAACACACTTTTAAAACACACTCAAATACAATTTGAAATGCAAAAACAAACAACCTCTAAATTGACATACTATTTCACCACAATAATGAATAGTGAAAAGTCAAGCCCCTTTTAACTTTAGCCCAAGATAACCGTGTTGACTCAGGTCATTTGTTTTTATCATTTTTTTAATTGTTTTTTCAATTGTGTCATTCAACATTAAGTTGATTGAGAATTGAACTTTATTATTATTTTTTTATATGATTTTTATGGGGTTATCATATTCTCATGACTTGGGTCACAAGTTTTGCGGGTTAGCCAAATTTAATAAGATAATCCCCCTCCCTCCTTTTTTTTTGTTCAAGAAACACTTATAAGTTATAAACAAATATTACAAAGACACTAGGTTCCATAAACAAATAAATCTACATTCCATGTTCATTAAAACAAATATATACTCATAATAAGTTGAAAATGGCAGGACTTTAAATGTAAATAAAATAAATTATGCATAGAAATATATGCGAGTATGGAGACTTAACGGATTAAAGGTTATTGTATCAGCCTCTACTTTGTTATTTGGTACATGGCTCTGCCTCGTAACTCGAGGAGAGAAAAATCTTCCTCGGTATGTGATGGGTCTGACGAAGGTCCTGCATCATCAGTGGACCTACATGGATCCATTAGTGGGCCCATTTGAACTAAAGTTAATAAACTTGTCCTAGGCTGGTCATGAGTGGGTTAATTTAAACTCATACTGGTAAATTAAAATAGCATTATTTCACTCAGTTTTAAGTTAAAATAATATTTTTTTAAAAAATTATTTTTAAATAAAATCAAATTAGATTTTAATCAAGTTACATGTTGATATACTTCGAATGGATAATATTTTTTTTTTTATAGTTGACTTGGATCAAGTTTTTAGTTAATTTGTTAAACCGGGCCCGGGCCAAATCAAGTTTAGTATTTGAACTCGAGGCCCATTTCCAGTTAATTCTGGATGTTCAGGCATTAGCCCAGAATTTATTTGGATTGTTATTTCTAGTTTCTTTGTTAAATAGGCCCAGCTGAAAGGAGTTTGTTGGGCTACATTTGGGAAGCCTGGTTCGGGGCTTATGAAGATGCAGGCCTTTAGTTCATTAGCGTATTAATTAGGGTAAATTGTGTAGTGTTATTAAGTATTAACCCAGAATTGAAAGATCATCTAGGTTTATTAATCAATAGATTGAAGAGGAGAAAACTGCCATCATCTAGGGTTATTACTCAGTAGATTGAAGAGGAGAAATCTGCGTTGGAGACTGGCTGAAAGAGTATGTTTTCCATGTTCTTTTAATATGTTTTTATTAAATTTCGTTTTCTTTTATTTGGGTTATAATATTGCTTGATTATGCTCTTAATTTCTCATGCTTAATTATTCGAGCTTCTTGCTTATTATTCATCATCTGGAACCATATTCAAACGAAGATTAAGGTCAAAATCAAGACTGATCAAGCATGAAAAAATTACACTGTTTCGTAGATTGCTTCGAGGGCCTATAAAATATGTTTTATTAGAAATATATTGCTGACAACATTTTCATAAAAAATAGATATTAGAAAAAAAAATAGATTACAAACTTCTTTTATGGGAATGCATTAAGAATAATTTAATAGACAGTTTGGATTTTTATTTATTTTTTCTTAGAGATATTTTTCAAAGTTAGAACAAAAAAATGAAGAAATAAGTACGTACATAGCCAACCCCATCATGTATAATAATACACATATATATATGAGATCATTATTACGTTAACAATTGGAAATCCATGTAATTGCTGGCAATGATAGTATACTTGAAATCCTTGGTGTAATCAATGACAACAACAATCATTTTAATAATTAAAATACTTGAAAAATGTTAAAATGATGGAAACACAGGAGGGAAAAAAGCAAAAATTGCAGTGCCTCTTTTTCTCCACTGTAGCTAAAGCTATAGCTACAAAAAAGTTATCTTCTACACGCTCCATTATGCAGTTGCAGAGGCTAGTGGATACTAGCTACCATCACAGAACAGATATGCCATAGCTCTGCAAAAGTTCTCCCTCGTGGAAAATTAACTGTAAAGATCAATTTGAGTGATGCTCGATCAAGCTAGCTAGCCCACAATTAGACCCCATGTATTCAGATCGAGTTCAATCAAACGGCTATCAAAGATCTCACAATCATACAACACTTGAAACAAAAATTTGAAAAGAGGTTTTAATCAGATCGCAGATTAAAAAATTTTCATCTAATTTAAGTTAGATCCTAATTCAGAAAATCATCGAGTTAGTATACTCGACCGGCTGATTGAATATCATAACTTATTTGTAAATTGCCTTGGTGGGTCCTTACAGCAACCACATGTATACAAGGTTCATCCAATTTTTAGCACAACAAAAAAAGTAACATCAAAATGCTTAGCTTGTTTCCCACTTTACCATTGTCGAAGAAAGTCTTCAAGTAAATCCAAAGGATTTATTATACAATAATTATTTCTTTCTATGATGGATTGAATACACCATACAATTTCTTCATTTTGATCATACAATATATATATAGGTGTATGTACTTGCTTACAGCTTTGGCTTGCTTGTGAGCATGCGTGCAAAAGCAGCTAGCATATGTTGGATTCCACCACTTATATACCTTGTTTGGCTAGTGCTCAATCACTTAATCATAATAATTAATGTATATGATATTAACAATAATATTACGAATTATATATTGATAACAATTTGATCATTATAATTGTTCAATCAAAATGCTTCTTCTTCCTTATGTACTTCAAATCATTGTGTGAGTGTTACATAATCTTTCTATTTCCTTGTGACTCTTTGAGATGAGAATTTTTTTTTCTTATACTACACTCTTTTAAATATATAGACGAATTAATTTATGTTATTGTATACATTATCTAATCAATGTCCATTCAACACAAAATAAATTCGTATTAAAGCATTCTTCCTCCTTTTTCAAAGACTATATATATATAATACTTGGAAATTAAATCAAGGAAGAAGTGTAGAAGTGACTAGACAACCTTTTAAAATCAATCTTGAAATTCAGTGTAAATATCTTATAATTCTTTTTTAGTGCTTAGAGTACTTTCTTTGCCAACTTGAATTCAAGATAAACCAGTTAAAAGAGTCTAATCAGTATCTTAAAATTTATATATTTTTCCTCCTTTTTTTTATGTAAGAGAGAAAAGAGTTAACAATTTTCAAATCTTAAAACGAATTAATTAAGCATTCTTTGCGATGGTGAAATCATGGCCGACAATGGCATAATCAAAGTATTTGTACCTTTTCCTTTAAAGTACATGTGTTCCTAACTTTGACATGGGTGGAGGAATTTTTTTTTCACTTTCCTTTTGCTTTGAACTTAGGTGGAAGCTTACATTTTCAACCACCAATATGATGGCAGACAGGAACACATTTTATGAAACTTCAAATTAAGAATTTATGGGTTTTAAAAATTTCCTGGTGGGGTTATTATGTCTCCAACAGAGGCTCAAAAGAGAGCCAAAAAGAAAACAGTGCGCAAGATATTGTGTTACCTAAAGCTAGAATGTATGGGGTTTTAGATGTGTGGATCCTTTTCCAAAGAATTACTTCTCTATGGTAGGAGATGCCAAAGTCTTGAACACCCGTCGACCTTGATTTGTCATTTTTACCTACCTAGCTAATTCCTTTTTTAACCTTAAGATTTTCAAAGATAATAAAATGAGTAGCCCAAGTTGTCCATGGCATGTTCGACATCATCACATGCAATGTTAATGTTATTAAATCTTGTCCGGAATTCAATGTAAATTTCAAATTAAATTTTATAAAAATTAATTTAGTTAAATTTAATCAATTCAGCAAGTTAATTTATGATTTGATCGCTCACCTGATAAATTAAAAAAAATTGATGGGCATTT
Organism: Populus nigra; assembly: GCF_951802175.1. NCBI lineage: Eukaryota > Viridiplantae > Streptophyta > Magnoliopsida > Malpighiales > Salicaceae > Populus > Populus nigra. The sequence goes on from NC_084859.1 coordinate 20,664,596, forward strand.
TTTAAACAAGCTAAAAAAACTACTCGTTTCAAAAGTTCTTCAAATTAGCTTTAATTGTTATTTATTCTTCAATTTCGGTCTAAAAATAACAAATTATATGCTATATAAATTATATCTAGGATGTTTTATATACATTTCTTAATTGAATCCTTTTTTTATATTCACTAATTTTTTCAATATGTTCCATTTTATTGCGCAAGAGATAATTAATAATGGATATTGATAGAATGACCTAGTTGAAAAATGTATGAAACATTATGTTAAGGACTTGATTCTTGATGAACCAGCATTAATATAAATAAATCCAGCTGCTCAGATATATTTGCATGTTGAGAGAATTTAATGAAGCATATACATTGTACACCGACAAAAATAGGTTTGTAAATTGAATCATTTATAAAATTTGGTAATTTCTTTATCAAGTACTTTAGTCAAGTCTTGTTATATACATGTCTTTTTTTATTTTTATTGTTGGCATGATGTCTTGCAAAATGTACGTTGTACAATGTTTTGTCAATTCCTAAAATTATAGAGAACACATGTACACATCTCCCACCTAAAATGGGGACATCATGTAGAATCAACAATGAACTAAATATTCTGTCAAAATTATTGAAGAAGGAAGAGGGGTGAATTGATTGTTAGAGGCCTTTTAATTAGGCTATGAAATATAAGGATCCACCTCGCCAGAAATTAAATATGGGGAAATTGATTTTATATCAATCATATTTGAAATCATGATCTTCGTGTGATGAAATTGGACTATCTTGCTTTCATTTCATAATTTGAGTTATTTTTTTGTATAAGCAATTTTTTTAATCTCAAATTAATTTGCTAAGACAACATTATTGAAACAATATGCGAAATTTTCTAGAATTAAATAACAATTAATCTTAATTGTCTTGAAATTTATAATTATACAATGATTATTTCTTTAAGCATTCATTTTCTGAAATAAATTTATTTTGAAGCAGTCATATCATCAGCACAAGAACTCATATAATGACTATTAAATTAATGTAAAAAATTATAATCTAGCCAGAAACATAGCGCAATAGCTCTAGGGACAAAGGACCATGTAATTTCTCTCTCATTTTTCTCTACTTTGGACGAAGCTTTTTATAAATGGACAAGAAATAGCCATGGATAGCTAGAGATTGATCATAGGAATAGGCCGGCAGGCTTCATTTGAAATAAAGCTAAAAGACAAGCATTAATCTCACCCTTTTTCATTTTCCTTTCCCTCTCTAACTTTATGTGCGTGTGCATCTTTTTCCCCTTTTGTCTCCATTAATTTGCAAAGATTTCAAGAAATTCTCCTCCTCGGCAAACAATTGTCTACAGGAAAGTCTTGCTTATCATCTCAATGCTTAATTTCTATTAGACACTATTCACCACGCACGCACACATAGTTAATCAATTCTGATCGAGAGGCATATATATCATTATCATTACTTTTTCTTTTTGAGATTTGAGAAGATTTTATTGCTAGATGGGAAGAAATTGTTCCGAGAAATATATATATATATGAAGCAATAGTGTTGTAGATATGGTTATCTTGACAAAGAATATCATGGAATATTGTTGGTATTTATATATATATACACACTTGGATTTTTACAAAAAATTATTTACTAAATGATGTGAGACCTTGTGCTTGGTGATTTATCAATCATTAATATTCCATTTCATAATTATTTTTTATCATTAAATATGCTAAAACTCACATTTCATGATTTGAATTACTTTCTTGTATAATAAATACCATACTCATTTAGTAATGGTGAATAAAATCTCAACAAAAAGTTCAATATTCTTAGCATTATTAGTAAATATCATCACGCAATCACTTATTGCCAACAAAAGCTGTATTTCAAAAAAAAATTATTTTTTATCTCTCTTCTCTAGTATTCGTCGATGTGATAACCATTAGCAATAACAGGAATTAATGAGCAATGCTCCCATGTATATATATATATATTGTGATGAATAATTGCTATATTCAATGGCGCCAATGCAACCAAAATAAAACTAAGAGATAGGTTTATATATGATGATAAGACTTAGGGGCCAGCTTATGACAGGTCTGGGATAGGTAAATTTTTGTTTTCCAACTAGTTTGTAGGCACTCTTTCTAGCTTATAAATATTGACAAAAATCTTATCACAATATGGCTTTTATATGTCATCCGAAAATTTTCTTTAATTTAATTTGACATATCATAGATGGACCCATTGATTCATCTAGTCCTTTGATAATTAAATGTTGCTGTTCAGGCATTTGATAATAGCAATGCAATTGTAGGACCACAACATTTGAAACCATGCCTGTGAATTGTAGCAATCAACACTAAAAGCATAGCATGTGATTGATCAATCTTTCTTGATCCCAGGTATGAACAGAACCTCTCGATTTAGCTGTATTGTTCACTCTAGCAAGCAGCAAACTAGTTAATGCTCCATGCATCATGACTATACATAACCTTTTCCTGCAAAATTTAACAGCACATATGCATGAACAAGCGTGAAAAAAGGAATACCGGCTTAAATGCTCCATCATGGATGCATGTATGCATTGGGAATGGTGGTTCTTGCACTATTTTATATATGCAATTAATTAAAAGTTGAACAACTATGGAATTGATATTTCAAATCTATATACTTTACAAGCTAACAACAAGAGCAAGATGTTGAACTTTGCTTACCTAGGATGAAAATTGGTTTGCAACATTATTATTAAACCCAGCCTGTTTCATTAAATTGGATCAAACTTGATCTAATAAGATTCAATTAACTTGATAAGTCAACTAGCGATTTGGTACGTAAAAATTTGATTTAACTAAAAAAAAACAATAATATTTTATTTTAAAAAAAATCTTAAAATAATATTTTTTTGAATTAACCCGAGTCATTCAGAATTAATTTGCTCAACTCTTAACTTAGATTTAACTTAAATTATAAGTTGAGATGAGTTTAATAACTTAATTTGAAAGTTAATTTTACTATTGAAAGAGAAAAGTGGAAGAAAAGACAAGTTTTGTTAATGAAGCTTGAAGTTTTGTGTCTAAGCTTTTTGTTATTTGTTTTTGTAGGGTTGTATTAAAGGGAAAACACAATTTGGTTAGAATAGGTTGAAAAATGAAATTGATGTGATATATCTTCTAAAATATTTAGGGACCATCTAAACATGTAGTAATAAGAAAGATTTGATGGCCATTAAAGGATTCGATGAGAATCAAAGAAAATAAAAATGACTAGGAAATGAAAGCAACTTATGCAATTGTCTTTTGGATAGGTCATGAAATCAGCTAGCTTAGTTGAGCTCAAGCGTCAATATTAATTTCCTTATCTATATAGTATAATTAATAGCTTTTGGTAGGTGATGTTATTAAGGGTTTGATCTACCAGCAATACCTAACATATCATCAATTAACATAATTAATTAACTTTAATGATACAACTAAATCTAATTTAATTTGAAACTAATCCCCACTTTAATTACTCATTTCGAAGTAACAGCATTGCCACTTTAAATATCATTATTTATGATCAGGTAGTAGATTTGCAAATAAACACTTAATTGTTTTTAATTGATGTTTGCTAAAAAGTGGTTATAATTATGTCTGCCAACACACGTATTAGCTAGATTTTCAGATTGTTTTCTTATATGATCGAGTTCATAGAATAAACATTGGACCGCAAACGCGATGCATGATAGCCAAGTCTAGCTACTAGCCCTTAATTTTAGTTACTTTTTCCTTTTCTTTTTCTTTTTCTTTTTTATAGAACTCTATTAATTAAGCAGTATTTAATTACTGTTTTGGAATAAAAAAAATAAAGATAAGAATTGAGAAAATTTATTTTCTAGTAACAAAAATAAGTAATTTTCATAAATAAATTTATTTTATATTACCATTTCATAAATCATTCTACAAGTTGGGATGTCCAATTTAAAATCCCTTCCACTCCCTGTTATATCTCAAGTTATGGCTCTCAGTGATGCTTCCCATGTTTGGAAGCAGCAATGAACTTGCCTCGAATATTAATTTGACCTCTCAATTATTTGCTATCCTAAATAATCCTTGAGACAAACCCTAATCTTGATATAGACATAATCCTAAATTTCTGCAATTTATCTGGAGAATAATTTGGTGTTGGCCTGTACAAAAGTCAATATATAATTTAATATAGAGCAACCCACGTGCATGCATTAATATTCCAAACATATTTTTAAAAACAAACAATCCTAATTAATTAAATTAAGAAGTAATCTGGTTTGAACCTGATTTTATGATCAACTGACTCAAGGCTCGGGTTATATATTAGCCAAGTTAATCTTAATAGATCTAGAATTTTTTTTTAGAATTTAAAAATAAAATTATATTGTTTTATTTTTATAAAATCAAATAAGATTTTGACCGCGTCAATCAAGTTACGAGTTAATTTCCACTCATTTAATTTGAAATTTGATTCAAATGGATTCTCAAACAACAATTAACAATGGCTTGAACAATAATTGTAGATAAATCTTTCTTAAAAAGAAAAAAAGAATGAACAAGCTGACAACATTCCATCAACAACCCTAACTCCATATATACCTAAGGTGCACGATCACATACTTCCCTTAGATTATGGAAGCCACCATGTGATAACCATGAAAAGAAAATCTTTTCTTGTCTTTTGTTTGGCTCTATGCAATATGCATTGCATCTTCTCTTGACTCCTTACACGTGTGTCTCCCATTCCCCTTGCTATATTTTTTGCTTTTAGGAAAACAAAGACCCATACTTTAACGAACAACTCATTACACTTAAGAACATATGGCTACCATTAAGTACTGCTAATAATTCTGCTGTTAAAATGATACATTATTATCATAAATAGTACAAGCAACGAGGACACTTTTAGGACTGTGTTCCAACCCAACTAGGTTGGTTGCGACAGCTTCCTAGTTGGCCTAGCTGTTTGAGAGGTTGTAATGAGGTAGAAAAGTGTTCTTCGTGGGATATCATTGATAAATGTTTATTAAACTCAGGTCCATCTGGTCGGTTGAAGACTCGTTCAATCTAGCTTGATTATAAATTAGGTTTTTTTGTTAAAAAAAAAGAGTGAGGATTGATTTTTTTAAATTCAAATAACTCAATAAGTTTATTTGTAACCGGTTAATACAATGAAAATTAAATTTAATATTTTTTTAACATGATTTTATTTTATTTAAAAACAATATAATAAAATTATTTTAAATGATTCGGATCAATCAAATTAACTCATTATCTAAATCTTGAGTTGAGTAATGAATTGGATGAAATTAATAGCTTTAATTAGTATTTATTTTGATTAAATTTTTATAATAATTGAATATAAAATTAAATATAACACATAGTACAATTTGACTTTTTCTTCATAATTATTTACTTATTTCTTTTACAATTGAAAATGAAATTCATAAAATCTGAACTTGTTAATATACCAAACTATTTTACAAAGCGTGTTGCTTCCACTGCCTTTGAATTTGTTTTACATGCACCAAAGACATAATTTACAAAATGTACATAGTTTACTCGCCTAGTTTTAAAAGTCTTCTTATTCTTACAAATAAATTAAGTAATTGAATAGTGTCCCTTGATTAAACTATTTAGATGGCTTAATCCTAAATTAAAAATGAAACATTCATCAAGGAATTAAGTATAATACTTACCGTAGAAATTGCTGGATATGCTTCTATAATCACCTGTCTAACAAACTTATACATGCAAACAAACTTAATCCTTAAAACATAGCTGTAAATTAAACTTGGATCGATGAATTAACTTAATAATCCTTAATTCAACTTAAAGTATGATCTATATTAAACTTTATTTTAAACCAAAACATCAATGTTATATTTTTCAAAAATAAAAATAAAAAACAATATATTTTTGGTAAGGAAAAAATGATATATTTAAGCTAACATGACCATCAATAACCTGCATTTTATATCAAATTACAATCCAAATTTAATTTCATAACTATGTTTTAAACATTATAGTCTTTCTCATCGACAAACTTGTAGTTTTCTATATTTCTCCACAAGCTTGAATAAAAAGAGAGGATATATGTTGGTACGAGTATCAATTAATCTTAATTTCTTGAAAACCAGAAAATTAAGAAATTCTACCATTAAGGTAGCAATTTTCACCGTGAGAAAAGCAAGCTTTAACCTTAAAGTCTGTTTAGAAATGCAAGCGAATTTATATTTTTAAAAATTTATTTTTTTATATATTTTAAATCATTTTGATACATTAATCTAAAAAATATATTTTTTAAAAAATAAAAATAATATCATCTTAATATATTTCAATATAAAAAATAATCATAACTATAATCTATAACTATAATCTTTAAAGATTCCCGTAACCCAAACCATTTCATAGCAAAGAGAATGCCAGCTATAAAGTAAACAGCGAACAAAGATAGTACAGAAGCTGCAGCAGAACCCAATAAATCTACTTCTGTTTTCTTCTTTCCCAAATTAGCCTGGACAATCAGCAGGTTAATCCACACCCATGGTGTACAAAATAGTAAATATACTCTCATAGATCACCATCACTTAAAAAAAGGTAAAACAGCCAAAACCCAAATATATAAAAACAAAAAAAACTAACTATAAAACCCAAATTTTAGCTCTCCATTGCACCCTCAAAATCCTCTCTCCCTCTCTAAACATGGAGCTACCATTATCTACACCACCTCTATCGTCATCACAAAAACCACTGCTTCTTCCTCCACCACCACCGCCGGAAGACCAACAACAACAAAAAGACTTAGTATTTGACAGCATTAGAGCTATCAAAGTCCTAGGCAAAGGAGCCATGGGGACAGTTTTTCTTGTCCATAATCAAGAAACCGACCCAACAGCCAAGAACCCCTTTGCCCTCAAAGTAGTGGAAAAATCCACACTCCACACGAAGTTTGACGCCGAGCGCCGTGCACGGTGGGAGATCGAAGTTCTGAACCAATTATCCACCCCCAAAACAGCCCACCCATTTCTCCCTCACCTCATTTCCTCCGTTGAAACTCAAGAATTCCTTGCATGGGCTGTCCCCTTTTGTCCTGGTGGTGACCTTAATGTCCTCCGCCACCGCCAAAACGACCACGTTTTCTCCCCTGCTGTAATCCGCTTTTATTTAGCTGAAATCGTCTGTGCCCTTGATCACCTCCACGAAAGGGGCATTGTTTTCCGGGACTTAAAGCCTGAAAACATCCTGATACAACATTCTGGTCATGTGACTCTGACAGACTTTGATCTTTCTCGTACGTTAACGAGGAAAACGGTAAGAAATCTTATCTGTAACGCCGCCGCGTCCGGCTGTCATTTAATCACCGGCAACAGAATTGAACAACCTCAAAAGAAGCAGCAACAACAGCATAGGAGGAACTTGACGAGGTGGTGGTTTGTTAATGATAATCAACAAAAGAAGAACGGGTTAAAGAAGGCAAAATCGGCACGAGTTAGTCCGGTGAGTCGGAGAAAACTGAGTTTCAACAACGGAGAACGATCCAATTCTTTCGTAGGCACAGAGGAATATGTCTCGCCGGAGGTTGTAAGAGGGGATGGACACGAGTTCGCCGTTGATTGGTGGGCTCTAGGGATTTTGAGCTACGAGATGTTGTACGGGACGACGCCGTTCAAGGGGAAGAACAGAAAGGAAACGTTTCGAAACGTTTTGTTGAAGAAGCCGGAGTTTTTCGGGAAACGAAACGATTTAACGGACTTGATTGAACGGCTGTTAGAGAAGGACCCCACACAGAGGTTGGGGTATCAACGTGGCGCTTGTGAGATTAAAGAGCATGGGTTTTTTAAAGGTGTTAGGTGGGACCTATTAACAGAAGTATTAAGACCGCCGTTTATTCCGTCAAGAGAGGACGTGGAGTTGACGGTAACGACAGGTGGGGTTGATATGAGGAAGTATTTTGAAGATTTAAGGGCGCCCCCTCCGTCAATGCCTCCGTCACCATCTTCGGATTGTCATAGGAAGTTGTCCGAGTTCTAACCCGCACGTGTGGCAGGTGGCATGTGAAAAAAATTAGCTTAGTTAATTTTTGTTCTTTTTAATTTCTGTATTTGTGTACATAAAATAAATGGGTTAGAACTTGAAAAACACTAGTCTTAGTGAAGAGGAAGAAGAAGAAGAAGAAGATTACTTGTTACAAGCTATAAATAATAATTTTATACATTTATTTATAGTTTATAATTATAAAATCAACTTTATATGCTTGGTTACTTTAATATTTATATATGCACTAATGAGAATTAATTTAGTCCAACAATACTTTATTATAAAGAAAATAAATAGAGGAAGATAGATTCAAATATTTATGGCTCTATGATTGCTATCCAAGTATAAAAAAACTAGAAAAACATGGTGGCTTGTTACACCTATATTATTGGAGAAAATAAAGCATAAAATTAAATGGGTCTTGCGTGGGGATTGCTTATGGGAAAAATTATGCTTCTTGTAAAAGAAAATAATAAATATCTTGCATTTCTTGGAAGAAATTTCTTGAGGATGAGTGCTCATTGTAGCAAGCAATACAATATTTTTTTCTTGAGAAGGAAGGAACAAAAGTGATTTGAGTTTTGTTTTATGAACATGGAAAGAAGTATTAAGAAATTAAATTATATTCAATTAATTATGTCTACTTTTTATTACTTTGATCATGTTAGCTAGTGGGTCTTGATGGCTTTGGTTTTATAATTAATTACAGTGGTAATGAGAGGGATTAATAGGCGAGTGGGGTCGTGAATTTTTAAAATTGACATCATTTTGTTTACCGAAAGATGATAATAATGCTACTGTTCGTTCCGTGAAGAGTGGTGTGAAAAGATCGATGGAAAATGTTGCTGCAATTTATTGGAAGCTAAGATTTAGATTCTTTCATGTTCACGTGCGAAGATCAGATGATGTTTGCCTAATTATTCTAGAACTTCATGATTCTTAATTAGATGATCACTGCCCTTGATAAATATGAGATATTAATTATTTAGCGTGTTGATTTCATAATTTTAGGTATAGCTGGTAGATTCGGCTTTGCCGCAAGTAAGGTTTCAAAAACCTCAAATCTAGAATATTCTAGAATATAACTTTAATTAAATTTCTGAATAAGATAACGCCATAACAAAACTCAATCAATTTAATTAAAATAAAATATTTTTGTTTTGTTTAGGAATTATTTTTCTAATATGCTGGATCTAAGATGCTCGAACTTGATGACTAATCAAATATAAAATAACATAGGTCTAATATATTTATCAAATCCAAACATCATAAGTTTGATATGTTTTTTATTTTTGTTTTTTTATTCATATAATATATAAATTTTGATGTGTATTAATATGAATACACAAACCGATGCCTGTCCTGCTATTATGAAAAAGCTATTTATTGATGGATTGATCATTTGAAAAAAGAAAAAGAAAAAGAAAAAATAACCGATTATGAGTTTGAAGGAGTCAATAGAGGAAGAAAAAGGAATTAACTTACTGAAATTTAATCTAAAAAAACTGGGAAGCTCGATTTAATTTGTATTTAACAACGCCTATAGGAACTTTCCGTCCAACTTGCAAGTAAAAAGGGTTGCTGGTTGGGAGATGACCACTTTGTAAAAAAGGTTAATTATTTTTTGGTTAGTTTACAAATTTCAATATGAAAAGTGAAGCTTCAAATGATTACCAGACAAAATGTTCTCAGATTACGGGGCTTGCTGGAGGGCTATTGCTTCATTGGCCTCTCAACTTTATTACACAATTCCTGACTTCTAAGGTTTGGCGTCCATTGTAATAATTACACCTTCCCTCAATCTTAGACTTGAATTTATTTTTGCTAACATGTATCTTTTGGGTAGCGTTCCGTTAGGTAGTGATTGAATACTGTTTTCGAGGAAAGAAGATTGCGAGGCTATGAATACAAAAAAACATTTTTTTAATACTAATCCAGTATTTATTTATTGATGGAACTAGTTTATTATTAAGGTTATGGTAAGTTGGATTTCAAGAAAAAATATGCCTTTTCTATTCATGCTCTTTTGAAATTACATGGATTAATATCGGAAGTATTTTAAAAATTATTTTATTTTATTTTTTTACTTTTATTTTTTTAAGCAAACATGTTTTTATTTATCTGTATTTATTTTTATTGTTCATTGTAGAAGAAACAAAGATAGCGAGGTGAAAGGAAATACATTTATGTTATATATCCATTTTTTTTATTTAATCAAATATATTTTTGTTCATTTTATATCTACTTATTTTATTTTAAAATACTAACCAAACATATAACTTTATATTAACATTCAAAAGAGAGAAAATATCAGGTGAGAAATAAGTGAAATAACCTACTTATTCAGTCTTATTCGAGTATAAAAATCAATCCTCGGCTTTGATACATCCTTTGAACATTTTTTTTAGTGCCAATTCTTGAATTATAGAGTTATAAAATGTTTTGATTTGCACATCTTTTATTAGTTTCTCTCCATCGAAACAGTTGAATTATACGTGGGAGTCATCACATGTTTTGATAGTGTTTTAGTTTATCGATGACAATCAAAACAGAAAAAATCAAGAGAATAAGAACCAAATTTAAAAAAATAAAAAATCAAGATTATAGATTTAATGATGAAATTAAAAAAAAATTGATAAAAAAATTAAAAATCAAAATTAAAAATAAAAATATTAAGGGTCTAACCTTAAATACTATCGAACTTTGAATCAAATGATAAAATTAAAAAGAAAAATTAAATTAACAAAAAAATCTAAAACAAACAAATATCAAGAGAATAAGGATCAAATTGGAAGAAATAAAAAACCAAGATTATGGATCCAACGATGAAATTAAAAACAAAATAAAATTTAATAAAAGAACTAAAACTCAAAATTTAAAATTTAAAATAAAAATATTGAGGGTCTAACCTTAAATTTTATCAAACTTTAAATCGAATGATAACATTGAAAAGAAAAATTAAATTAACAAAAGAATCCAAAACAAAAAAAAATATCAAGAGAATGAGGATCAAATTTGAAAAAAAATAAAAAATCAAGATTATAGATTCCAAGATGAAATTGAAAACAACTTAAAATTTGATAAAATGAATAAGAATCAACATCTAAAATCAAAACATTGAGGGCCTGACTTTAAATATAATCAAACTTTGAATTGAAGAATAAAATTGAAAACCAAAATTAATTCACAAAAGAATCCAAAATAAAAAATAAAAACCAAGAGAATAAGAATCAAAATTAAAGAAATTGAAAATCAAGATTATAGATTCAGAGATGAAATTTAAAACAAATTAAGAATTGATAAAAATACTAAGACTTAAACTTAGAAATCAAAATATTAAGGATTAAATACGAAATGTCATAAAATAAGATAGCAAAATTGATTTTTTAATGGCCAACACGAAATTTGATGGGAGAGAGGAAAATAAAAAGAAGAGGTGATCGATGAGAAACTATTATTGCAAACACCACATGCGTCCCCCACGTGGAAGCTGGTGTCGTGAAGCTTCAAAGACCGTAGCGGAAACTGGTGTTTTATCGGACGACGACTTAGGCGTTGGTCAAAGAACGCGAAGTAGTCTCATATGCGAGCACATGTGTAACAAATTTTTTTTAATAATTGTTAAAAATGGAGAAAGATGATTGAATACCCCTAACCCAATTTAATAATAATAAAACAACTTATATAAAATGACAAAAACATCTATGGATGCCAAACTTAGAAAAATTAATTTTAGAAGTAATTTAGTCATTTTAATTAAAAAAAAACATTAGAAACCAAAAATACCCTTTAAAGTAATTAAATGAAAATAACTTTTAAGAGTAATATAGTAATTTAGCTCTGCTATCAAAATATAAGATAATTATAATAACCCTCTTGAATTTAACACCGAGTTACCGACCTAGCTAACCAAGTTGTTCATGTAAGGAAAGGGTAAAATGATAAATTTATTATGCTAAACACAGTAAATTAAGAGTGTATGTACAGTAAAAAACCGATCGCCTTTTAATTTTTTTTTTTAACCTTTTGATATAATAATTGTCTCAATTTTCCTGCATCTGTGAAGACACCTGAACAATGGTAACCCTCTATTAAATGCCAGAGTTGCAAACAAACTAGCCCTTGACTCCAAACAACTAAACTGTGACCATCCAATTATACCAAAAAAGGAGGTTCAAATTTGTGTACGTTAAAGCTTATAGCCAGTACTACAAGAATCATATAGAATTTGCTAGACCACTAGCAGATGGCACCAGGTGCTTAGGTCACTAAAATTTGGAACTGGTTCCCTAGGAGGCTCTGAAATGGTCTAAATTTGTTCTATCAGTCGCGGAATTCAAGGCTTAACGTGACAAAATGTTTATAGCAAATGTGAGGTGAGGTCCACTCGTGCTACAGACCAAATTGACCCTTTGTCGTCTACTTGTGGATCTTGGCATATTGCAATTTAAAGGGTTTGTTTTTGAGAAAGTAGTTTTTAAAAAATTAATTTTTAATTAATTTTTATATTTATTTTTCATTAAAAAAATTAATTAATAAAAAATATTTTTAATTAATAAAAAACATTTTCTAATCAAAGAAAAATTTAGCTTGGTTTTCAGGAAAGTGTTTTCCTTTTATTTTGGATAGAAAATACTTTCCAGAAGTTGTGAAAAATTTAGAAATGTCATATTACTTGCCGATTATATCAAATTTGATCCTCAAACTTTTGATTGCTATATAAATATATTTTGTTTTGAATATTTGTTTTTCAATTTCATCTCTTAGAATTTAATTTTTATATTAACTTTGGTCCTCATTTTTATTTTGTTTTTTCCCTTATCATTTTTTAATTAAAATTTTTTATCTATTAAATTTGGTTCTTATTCTTTTGATTGTTACTTATTTTATTTAAAATAATTTATGAAATGTTAATTATTATTATTTTAATTTCTTCATCTTTCAATTTTTTTATTTTTTATTTGATCTCTATTATTTTGATTATTATTTATTTTATTTGAGATAATTTATGAAATTATATTTTTTTTAATTTTATTCTCATTCAAATTTTTAATTTGTAAGTTTTGTTCTTCATTATTTTAATAAACTTGAAAAAAAAGTTATTTTCCAACTCATTTTTCATGACATAACCAAACACTGAAAAATATTTTTCAATTTATTTTTTATTACACTATCAAATATCAAAAAATATATTTTTAGAATTTATTTTCTCTAAAATTCATTTTAAAAAAAATATTTTCGATAGTACTTTAATGAGAATCGGCCCCCCAGTCATCAACCCAACTTGTTATGTTATGGTTGCCGTAATGGACACAGGGAGAGGGTCGCAGAGGTTGGTGGCCCTTACTTTCCTCTTATAATTGACAAACATCAGTAGGTTACTTTAGTGTTTTGTTTTTCTAAGCCCAGCTAGGTGGAAAGACATATCATTTCAGTTCTTGGACAAGCAATCGATCGAATGTGAGCTTCAATTGTAGTTATCACATTATCTATATATCCCCATAAATTTCCAGTGAAAGCTAGAACATAGAACTAAAATTGTGCCCTATGGCAATTTGGTGTGTGGCGGGGCAATTCTATTCTCATCCCTCGTAATATATTCTATTGCTTCAAGAAAAAATTATCAAAAGTTAGGTCACGTGCAATGTTGAGTGTACGATTTGCATGGAACTTGGCATCATGTTGTAAGGTCATGGACACGCTTTTGAATTTTGAGCCATATCCAGTCCATTTTGTCAAAAGCTTGATGGATACAAACCATGAAACAAAGTGGATCGAGTTGGTGCCAAGCTCTCAAGCTTCTCTAGTGTCATGATCATCTCAAGTAAAACAAGAAGAAAGGAGGCTTTGATTATGAGTTTGTCCCCCTTTTACTAGTTTTGACCATGACTAAACTTTGGAACCCTCTTTTCAATGTCAGGCCAGTGTTTGGTTAATTTTACTATGATGTTTTCAACATGCATGGCATCTATGTTTACCGATGAAGAACAGGATCTTCGTGACCATGATACTTTAACATTTTTATGGTGCTATAAAGGCTATTCTCTAAGTAGTCAAGAGAGTCAAAGCAGACATTTGGTTTTGAATCTTTTGATGAATGGGATCTCTAGGATCCTTTAGTAATATCATATTATGTTTGGATTGAAAGTAATTAATTCAGTTCAAGGAAATTATCAACTTCTATTGCCCGTTAAAATGATTTCTAAGTTAGGTAATTAACAAGATTTCCTTTTCAAAGTTAGGACTTCCAACCTCTCGAAGTAAGGACTTGAAACCTTTTGTAGGTGGTTGTAAAAGCATATAGTTTTGTAAGGCTAAATGTTCATTTACATATTTGATGATGGGTGCTGCTGCCTGGATTTTGCTACTCGGCCTCTTATGCAACTACAAGACTTTCATTTTCTGGGCTCGAGCATTGGACTGTTTGTACTTTTTTCATGCTGGCGGCTCTTGTTTCTTCTTCTTCTTCTTCTTCACTTCTCTTTTTGCCCTTTGTTACACTAGGATAGAGACCCATTGGGCTTTAGCTACAGAATTATAGCCTATAGGAGGAGTAGCTCTTTCTTTCCATGAAATCTCTTTCCCTAGCTTTTCTAACCTAGTAAAAAAACAATTGGTTTGTTGACTAAGGAGGTATGTTCACTTCCTTAACTTTAGGAATTCAAACCTTGAAACAGGAAAATTTATTAATTTTTTTATATATATCACATCAATACTGAAAGTATTTTTTTTTTAAATTATGAAATTTAGTCTTAATTGATACATAAATTGATTCAATTATACCCCTTATCATTAAACAAAATTTTATTTTTCTAACATTGATGATTAAAGTATTTTTAGACTAGCTTTCAATATTTATCAAACACTAAATTCTAATGGATACAGAAAATTCATTAAATTCAAACTCAATATGAATGCAGAACAAATCTACTTACCAAAGTATTATTATTAAACGAGCTAGTCAAGATAGCTTCCTATTTCTCCTTTATCAAATAATGAGTCAATGTGGCTAAATTACTATAGTGTCTTTAGACCAACTGCATACACCCTTTTAGCAATTAAACTTCTTCAAGGTTGAAATGATTTCTACTCTGGTAAATAAGTTACTTTTTCAAAGGCAGAAAGTAGTTTTAATGGTCAGTTATGTGACTTTAAGGTTGAATACATCATATCTATGTTGTAGAACTTGAAACCGGCAGCTTCAGTCGAATGTTTCCTCTTTCAAACACATAATCACTTGTTCTTAAGTCAAGACATATAAGATCATAGGACCATTCTATAAGTAGGCAATAATTTCCAGTTGAACAAGGATCCTACAAGGAAATGTAGGAAATATCTCGACACCCATAAATTAGTTGACCTGGTTTATTTCTCTTTTTTGGTAGAGAATAATAGTACCATAGAGTAAATGCAGAAAAAAAGGTACCCTAGTGGAAATGTAGGAAATAGAGGCTAGCACACATAATTATGTCTAGAATCACCGGTAAAAATTTGCGATTACGTACTGGTAACACTTGATTTTTACATGACAAAGAACAATTGTCCTTGAAAGTGGAGAAAATTCGTACGTAAAAAGGATAAAGTGATCAATCATGTTCATTAAGCTTGGATATAGAAGGTTACTTAAATATTTCTTGAACAATTTAACATGCTCCCTCTTCGTAGTTTCATGAGGATATCAAAAACTTAACACACACATATCTTTTCTTTCATCTTTTAAAGTCTTTTTAATCTCTCTCTTGATTGAGAGAGAGAGAGAGTATTCAAAGTTAATTACATGATCTAAAAGTAACTTTGAAGTGCAATTTTACTTCCATTCTAAAAGAAGTGTCGAGTACTCTAAGGTTATGTGGTATTTTTTCTCAGTTATTATACAGAAAATAAAGATTTGAGTTCATAATTTTATAACATTATCAAGGTTTAGCGTGTGATTGGAATTAATATTGCGATTGGAATTATTATTTTAGAACATGTGGTATAAGAAAGGGAGAAATCATAAAGGAAATGAATGTAGATCCAGGAGTAAGTGGATGAGAAAGTAACATTCAAAGAAAAAGATAAAGCACATGCTTCCAATAAGAGAATATGGACCTTGTACCAGGTGAAAGATACAGAAAGTCCAAGATATATTGGGTGCAAGATGATAAGCCCACAATAAGGAGAATTTTTTATTTATTTATAAAAGCCCACAATAAGGAGATGAGTCCTTGTATGAGAGATGATGTGATATAAGAGGCGACAACACATGAAGAATGAGAAAGAGTGAGAGATATTAGTTCTTAAAGAGCCATTTAGAGAGGAAAATCATGGAAGAAAGATTTTTGGCCAAAAAAATGTGAAATGGTTAAGAGAATCCATGTTCAAGCAAATAAATTTATTGAAGAAAATACAAATAAAGAGATGGCAATTTGATGCCGCAAACTAGCCATGGTGAGAAGAGAATGACTAAGACGAAGATACAAGAACTAAAATTTGAACACCAAAAAAATATAAACGTGAGTTTATTCAGAAAATCCTTTTAGTTCTTACAGGTTTATATACGTAAAGCATTAATGGTTTGATTATCCTTAAATTAATAAATGTATATGTTGCAAGTATTATATTTCAACTCCAAGTTCACATCCTCCTTCCCCCATTTAATATGATATGATAATGTGAGATGTGTTTCTATCAAGCTTCCTCCTCCTCCTTCCCCCATTTTTTTTACTAACAACGTGATAGAAATAGCACTGTGAAGGGACACATACGGCCATAATTATACCCAATATAAGAAGTTGAAAGCAGTTGATTGTTAGGTGTGATATAAAAGTTGCAGCTCTCGATTGCATATTTGTGGACAAAATGAAATTTCCACCTCTAGAGAGTTCAGCTCCCTAGCCTGATTTTTCTTTAGCTAGTTTAATTGTTGCGTTTTGTCTAGTTTTTGATGTTTGAGCTTCTACCCTTTTGTATTTGTTTGTTTCGTTGGCTAATCTTAACCTTTTATAATTTTTTTTTTCTTCATCGCATTCAAAAAAATAAAATAAAAATGAAAGCATGCTTCATTACCATGAAAAAAAAGGAGAGTACTGATTGGAAAATCTAACACTATCACATAAGGAAAAGGTGTCAATTTGTTTTTTGATCTGCAAACCACAGCTTGCTTATCTTCAATTCTTTAAGAACGGTGAGCTATGCTCTTAACTTAAACAATACATGTAGCTAAATTGTTATTAATTAAGCTGAATTAATTTTATGTTTTGACCGTTTTATACACCCTTTCTGCATACTTGCAAGGTTATGATTTCTTTTGAGGTAATTAAGTTTCTTTTTCTAAGGTAGAACGTAGGTTCAAAGGTCAGTTATGCGACTTTAAGAATTGAATACATCATATATATGTGTTGGGACCAGCAAGACAAAATGACTGTGTGTCCTTCTCTTTCAAGTTTCAAATTCACAACAATGGAGAAACGAAAAAAATATATAAGAAAAAGTTGGAAGTGAATTAAATAAGGATATCTAGAGAGGACCACTTCTATAAGTTGGCAATAATTCCAGTTCAATTTAATCACAAGGATCCAATGGTGAAGAGCAAACAATTTCATAATCACCGAGGCAGTGTAATAGTAACAGACAACACAAGAAACAGTTTTATGTGTTCTTTGTAAATCAAAATTTGTTATACGACCTGTGCCAGAGTACTATTTAATTTGATCAAATTAACCTCTTCAACATCCATTGACAATATAAATTGTTGTATAAATCGATCAAGTTTGAAGCACATATTGATGGTAAGACGATCAATAGCTCAAGATATAAGGGTTTAATAGGTGATCTTTCATTAAAAATTGCGTATTTTTATCGCATTAGTCTCTAATTAGTGATCAATTTTTATTTCATAGATTTCGTTTCGCCATTAATATAAGAAGATGACATGTAGTTGAGAAAATTCCAAAAACATGTTGGTTAGATAGTGTAAAAACTTGTAACGTTTTTTTTTCTTTGTGAATTAAAACATTGTTTCTCGAGTGAAAAAGGAAATTGAAAATGATTGATGGAGACAATAAGGAAGGAAACTAAAGAAGAAAAAAAAGGGAGGATTTTTCACGAGATAAATTTGGTGATCTACAAACCACAAACATTTTGCTTATCTTCAACAATCTTTCCGTATCTGTAAGAACCTGCTCGCACTCATGTTTTAGCAACTCTATCTATCCCTCCTCCTGTGTCCTAAGAAATGATAAAGCAATTTAATCGTAGCACTGGCCAAGAATGGGTCATACACATTAAACGAATCCTTGATGAAGGTATAGATGATGAAGATGTAGGCGTTCCTGTCTGCATCTTCAGTGTATCCAAAGCCATAGTTTCAACCAAACAAGAAGCATACATCCCTCAACTAGTTGCAATAGGCCCTTATCATCATCGACGCGTAGAGCTCTTCGAAATGGAGCGTTACAAGCTCATTGAAGCGGAAAGAGTCCAGAAGAAGTATCAAAACATTAGGTTCAGTGACATAGTTGAGCATTTGGAGGAAAATGATGCCACTGTCCGAGCTTGTTATCATGCCTACTTGGATTTTGATCGAGAAGAACTGGCCTGGACTTTTGCCATTGATGCTTCCTTCTTGCTTGGGTACCTCCGAACCTTCACAATTAGAACTGAAGAGCCATCAAGGAATCGTTCATCTTCTAGTCTAGCAGATATGGTCAACCACATCGCCAAGAAGAAAACCATTCGCCAAGCAATCCTCGGGGATATGCTGATGATGGAAAACCAAATCCCTCTTTTCGTGCTAAGAAAAGTCAATAGGTATTTTCAGTATGAAAATCCTGATGAAGCGTTGGCCATGATGTTAATGAAATTTTGTAAGCATGCGTCTCCGATTAAAATCGTGGATGGACAGCAACGTGTCAGCGAAGAATGTCTCCAAAAGAACCATCTTCTTGATCTTATCTATTGCACGGTTGCACCAAAATCCGAAGATATTGAAAGGGAAATCGAAGAGTCGAACGAGGGCAACGAAGAGCATGAGGAGAATGGTTGCCGTAAGAAAACTTGGAAGTCAATATGGAGCTTTTTATGTTTCATTATTGTAGTTCCTCTTCGGTTTCTTGTACGAATACTCAAATCAAAAGCTGTCAAGGCTGCAGTAACCTTGCCATGGAAACTCATAAAGAGTGTTTGCCATCTTAAACCCACAAGTGAAATAACCAATCTTGTATCAACAGCAGAAACTGTAGCTGCAGAGATCGAAAGTGTGTCTGCATTGAACGATGCGAGTCTATTGATCGAAGAGCTATCGATTCCATCTGCGACAAAACTTTTTGGGATTGGTGTCAAATTCATTCCCACAAAGGGAGGCTTGAAGACTATCAGCTTTGACAAACCTCGTGGAGCATTTTATCTTCCGGTGGTGAACTTGGACGATGACTCAGAGGTGTTACTGAGGAATCTTGTAGCTTATGAGGCTTCTTTATCACCAGAATGCACGGTGTTAGCACGCTATGTTGAATTGATGAGTGGGATTCTGGACACAAAAGAGGATGTGAAGATTTTGAGGGATTCAGGGATTGTCTTGAATCGACTCAAGAGCGACGAGGAAGCAGCAAATCTTTGGCATGGAATTACTAAATTCATGAAGCTAACCAAAGTTCCAATTCTTGACAACGCAATAGAGGAAGCAAATTCTTATTACTCAAATAACTGGAAAGTTCGGATGTCAACGTCTTTGAAGAAGTATGTTTATAGCTCATGGCCTATTCTCACATTCTTAGCAGCTAATCTTCTCATCCTGCTGTCTGCTTTGGAGGCCTTCTGTTCTGTGTATGGCTGCTCTAAATGGTCAGCTTCTCTATGATAAATTTGTAGTACTGTATTTTTTAACATTTCTATTGCCAATGTCATTGTAACACACTTCTAAGAAGTTTCAAACAAGTGATCATTTTCATCCATACTATTACAGGGAGGCAAACCATGCAGCGGATAACCTGGCAAAATTATGGAGGACTTCATAGAACAAAAGACCTCATTGCTTGGCTTTAATTTCTGTAACAGATTTGATTAGTTTGGATTTTTTATTTCTGTTTTTGACCTTTTAAGAGCTTTCTTATTATGTAATCTATGAATCTTGTTGGCTTCAAATTATGGGACACAACATCCTTGTGTTCCTCGTTTCCTTAATGAAAAAATATTGAGAAGAAAAAAAATTATAGAAAGAGTTGGGAGTGAATTAAATAAAGATATCTAGAGAGGACCACTTCTGTAAGTAGGCAATGATGCCCAGGTCCATAAGATCACAAGAATCCAATGAAGAACTGACAATTTCATAACCACGATCGATGCTCTGAAATAGACAACACTTAATTAAACAGCTTTATGTCTACTTTGTAAATCAAAATTTGCTGTACAAATTGTGCCAAAGTATAATTTAATTTGATCAAATTACGTTTTCAACATCTTGAAAATATAAATTACAAATACTTGTGTCAAATTCATAATCTCTTTGATCATAAGATTTTTCTTTAAATTAGATAAAATAACATTATTGAATAGATCTACAAAATGTTCCCAGAAATCATAAAATAAAAATAAAAAAGTAGTGGATGAAAAAGCAATGAAATCTTTTAGAGAATAATATAAATTATTTATTAAATTTTACATAAAAATTAATAATTATAATTTAAATAGTTTTTCAATTTTAAAAAATAAAATACAGAATTGATTATTCAAAATAACGGTAAACGTACTTCAAGGTCTCATTTTTTATTTCAAGTTTTTCTCTCTCTCCTCCCCTGGTAAGCTTGGTGGTCCTCTGTTTTATTTTTCTTCTCTCCTGCTGTCCTGACTTTTTTCTTCTCCTTCTGGCCCATGAAATGTTTGGGCTTTTTTTTCGTCTCTTTCTAGCCCGTGAGATTACATTGCCGCTTTGGGTGAAAAGGAAATTGGAAATGATTGATGGAAACAGTAAGGAAGGAAAGGAGAGAAAAAAAAAAAAAGGATTATGCATGAGCTAAATTTGGTGATCCAAAAATCACAAACAACTTGCTTATCTTCAACAATATTTCCACTTTCCAGCTCTTTAAGAAGTTTGAGCTGCACTCATGTTTTAGCAACTCTCTAACTATCCCTCCTCCTGTGTCCAAAGAAATGATAAAGCAATTTAATCGTAGCACTGGCCGTGAAGGGGTCATACACATCAAACGAACCCTTGATGAAGGTATAGAAGATGAAGATGTTCCTGTCTGCATCTTCATTGTACCCAAAGCCATCTTTCAACTAAACAAGAAGCATACATCCCTCAACTAGTTGCAATCGGCCCTTATCATCATCGAAGTGTAGAGCTCTTCGAAATGGAGCGTTACAAGCTCATTGAAGCAGAAAGAGTCCAGAAGTATCTAAACAATTGGTTCAGTGACATAGTTGAGCATTTGGAGGAAAATGATGATAGTGTCCGAGCTTGTTATCCTTCCTACTTGGATTTTGATCGAGAAGAACTGTCCTGGACTTTTGTCATTGATGCTTCCTTCTTGTTGGGGTCCCTCCGAACCTTCATAAGTAGAACTGAAGAGCCATCAAGGAATCGTTCATCTTATAGTCTAGCAGATATGGTCAACCACTTCGCAAGAAGAAAACCATTCACAATGGAATCCTTAGGGATATGGTGATGCTGGAAAACCAAATCCCTCATTTCGTGCTCAGAGAAGTCAATACCTATTTTCAGTATGAAAATCCTGATGAAGCGTTCGCCAGGATGTTAATGAAATTTAGTCAGCACGTGTCTCCGATTAAAATCGTGGATGGCCAGCAACGTGTAAGCGAAGAATGTCTGCAAAAGAAACATCTTCTTGACCTTCTCTACTGCAAGGTTGCAGCAAAATTACAGGATGTTGAAAGGGAAATCGAAGATTCGAAGGGGGGCAAAGAAAACCAGGAGGAGATTGGTTGCTTTAAGAAAGCTTGGAAGTCGATATGGGGCTTTTTATATTTCATTATTGTAGTTCCTATTCGGTTTCTTATACGAATACTCAAATCAAAAGCTGTAAAGGCTGCAGTAACGCTACCATGGCAACTCATCAAGAGTCTTCGCCTTCTTAAACCCAAAAGTGAAATAACCAATCTTGTATCAACAGCAGAAACTGTGGCTGCAGAGATCGAAAGCGAGTCTGGATTGAACGGTGCAAGTCTATTGATCGAACAACTCTTGATTCCATCTGCTACAAAACTTTCTGGGGTTGGTTTCAAATTCATTCCACAAAGGGTGGCTTGAAGACTATCTGCTTTGACAAACCTTGTGGAGCTTTTTATCTTCCTGTGGTGATCTTGGACGATAACTCAGAGGTGTTACTGAGGAATCTTTTAGCCTATGAGGATTGTTTAGCACCAGAATGCACGGTGTTTACACGCTATGTTGAATTGATGAGTGGGATTCTGGACACAAAAGAGGATGTGAGGATTTTGAGGGATTCAGGTATTGTCTTTAATCGACTCAAGAGCGACGAGGAAGCAGCAAATCTTTGGCATGTAATTACTAAATTCATGAATATAACCGAAGTTCCAATTCTTGACAAGGCAATAGAGGATGCAAATGCTTATTATTCAAATAACTGGAGAGTTCGGATTTCAACGTCTTTCAAGAAGTATGTTTATAGCTCATGGCCTATTCTCACATTCTTAGCAGCTGATCTTCTCATCTTGCTGTCTGCTTTGGAGGCCTTCTGTTCTGTGTATGACTGCTCTAAATGGTTGGCTTCTCTATATTAAATCTGTACTGCATTTTAACATTTCTATTGCCAATTGGCACTGTAACACACTTCTAAGAATAAGTCTGAAACAAGTGATCACTTTCATCCGTACTATTACAGGAGGCAAGCCATGCAGCAGATAACCTGGTAAAGCTATGGAGGATTTCATAGACCAAAAGACATCATTGCTTGGCTTTAATTTCTGTAACAAATTTGATTAGTTTGAATTTTTTTATATCTGTTTTGGGCCTTCTTAGAGGTTTCTTTTGTAATCTACGAATCTAATTGGCTTCAAATCATGGGACACAACATCCCCTTGTTCGTCTTTTTCCTTAATGCAAATCAACTTAAGTTCATCAAAATATTATGGGCATTGTAAGAAGAGTTTTTGAGTCTGTTAACATCAAATTGAATTTTTTACAAGTTTTAGAAAAGGAATCGCAACCATTCATCAGAAAATGAGTACGAAGATGAAAAATCAAAATGGTAAGAAAGTATTATAAAATTATTATTGGAACCTTTACACCTTAAATTTTTAGAAAAGTTAATTTTTTAATATAATATCAGAGTTTTGTTGACCAAGTGATCACAAGTTCAAATCTCACCATTCAATTTTAATTAATAAAAATTAAACACAAAATAGTATGGAGCTATACAATCTTTAAGTTCAAATAATTTTTCACTTGAGAAATGTGTTAGAAAATAAATATAGATTTTTATAAGTTTCAAGTTCAAAAATTTTTACATGAAGAATCTTAAAAAAAAAACTCACTTAAACTTTTAAGTGAGATAATTCTTTAATAAAAAAATAATAATAATTGCATTAATTTTTTTTTGTTTGGTTTTTTTTTATGAAATGACTAAAACAAAAGTTATTAAACCCTGAAATTTGATTAGTAATTAAAGCTTCATTTTGAATAATTTTTCTAAACCAAGTTTTTAATGGAACGTTGAATATTTAAATATTGGATCAAAATGAGTAAATTTATTGTTGATTTTTTTTTTATATAAAAAAAACCAGTTAAGATTAGTTTATTTAGCATGCCTAGCTATCATTTGACTCTTAAGGAGTTGGCCTAGTAATTAAGATGATTTACTTCCATTTACTTATTTGAATCGTGAGTCTAAAACTAGAGGTAAATGGAAGTAAATCATCTTAATTACTTCCATTTACTTATTTAAATCGTGGGTTTAAGAAAAATAAGCCTTGCCCATCCTGCAATGGTGGTGGGTTGGGTTGGGGTACAGAACTCTCGGTTCGACATGGACATTAATTGTGGTTATTGGGTCTAGGCTTTGGATCTCTTTAGCTGGACCAGATAAATTTTAAACCCATCTAAAACTAGAAATAAATAATATTTTAGCTTATATTTTCACCTTCTTCAACTGTATACCCAGCATTAATAGCTTATATATTAGCAATAAGCTCGACATGGACGTTTTTAATTGATAGATTTGTTTTACAAATATGTTGTTTTCCAAATCGTAATGTTGCCTTCGTATATATAATTGGCTGTCTAGAGATAAGGTTTATATGCATGTGGTTGTTGTTAGCTTATTGCTAATTAATACATTGATTAATGGAGGAGGATGGAGCAAAAATGAATTTAAAATAATACTTAAACTTGAATTATTTGTGTCCTTTACTGATGTCCAAGTACTGTAAGCCTCTAGGAAGCATGCCACGATTAATTTCTTGAAATATGCAATGATTGATTTAATAAAATATAGTTTTTTTAAAAACAATTTAATATTCTAAATTCTATGGGGATATTGAGTATGTCGAGGTGTTTGTTAACAATAGTATACAGCAACTAATACCAGTCCAATACATAAAACGCTGCCAGATCTTCCATGATTCAAAACAATGCATAAAAAGGTGATTAACATACTCAGTTTCCTTGGTATAGAAAGGACATACTGCTTTGCTCCAATTGATTAAATTTCTTCAACTAAAAATTCCCTTGTACTATCTCTATCTTGAAGAAGCAGCCACAAGAACACTTCAACCTTTGTTGGCGCAATTGATATATATATATATATACACTCCAAGAAATTCAATTCGATCCAATATATTGGTGCTAGACTTGACTGTATATACACCTTGACTTTCTGCTATCCTCTTAATTTGGACTCAAACTAACATCATTTAGCAATTGTAGGAGTTGTTGACAGTGAGAGTTCTGATGGGCTTAATGAAGCTTCTTTTCCAGTTTAACTTCCAATGCCAAGTTTCCTTCACATACTCTCCCATGTCAGCCAAACAATAAGCAGGTGCATGCAGCAGACAAAGCATAAAGGCCTGGAAATTTGTCCCTTAAAATCCCACTTTGTAACCATTTGTCTGTTAAAAAATAAATTGTTCTTCCTTTCCCAGCCTTGAAATAGCACTCACTCTTCAAAACTGATATAGTTTCAGAATTGGAGTCTATAAATACTCTTTCCATGTTTCTGAAAGTGGGACATTAATTAAAATATGGAAGACCATATTTTGGAATAACCTTAAACTCACCTTGTTTTCTTGGATCAATTTAGCAACCAAATTTAATGGTTCCCGAGATTAATTTTGGAAGAGAAGCTAAGCTTCCTTTTCATCAATAATTTATCTTTTCATGTCCCCGTAGAATCAATCATATATTTACTTTTCTTGTCGAATGATGCGAGTCGGATGATATTTCAAGATTAAATTAGTAATTTGATTGAAACAACCTCGCAGATCCTCCATAATTTGAACTCGTACGATAACCTCCAATCAGAGAGGAAAAAAGGGCTAGAAATTATTGTTTGATCTACCAAGTTTTCCTTTCCTGCCCCACTAATGTATGATTACAAAGCCAGCTGAGATGAAAGAGACGTACGAGACATTTTTTGAGCAACTTGTCCAATTCTCTAACCTACATATTTGGAAGCAACGACAGCCAACCAGGAGAGGTTTCTTTTCAGCTATGGAGACTTGAAGAAAGATATTTAACACAAATGTCCCATCACATGAGAGCTTTGTGTAACAAGAAGGTATTCTTAGCAGTTACAGGACATTTATGACCATACACTCTCTTATAAAACTTGGCTGGACACTGTGCTTGAGACATGGAACTAGGATTATTTTAAAAAATAATATTATTTTAGATTTTATTTTTAAAAATGTTAAACTAGGATCCTTGAACAATTTTTTATTTGGTTTGATATAAAACCTGACTCGAACTAAATTTTGTGCTATTAGATCAGGTTAAATTTGTTTTTTATAATAAGAAATCAAAAACCAACTTCCTACTAGTTTGATAATACTTTATAATATAAATTTTATACCAAAGTTTTAGGTTATGGATTGACTTGCTGGAACGAATCTTATTTTTATAATAATACTTTAATATATATATATTGATGGAAACAAGTTAACAATGCAGTTGCATTTGCAATAAATATCAGGAAACCGCTGTGACAAAAGGGAAAGTGTCATATTTTATTTTATTTTAAATTAAAAAGAAGAGTTAATTTTCATGGGAAGTATCGAATCCATCCAATTACAAATCGCATCATATGATACTCTCTTTCTCAATCTATTCTGCAACTTGCATGGATGATTTGGCCCTTTGGATAAATTCAACCAAATA
This sequence comes from Populus nigra, assembly GCF_951802175.1. NCBI lineage: Eukaryota > Viridiplantae > Streptophyta > Magnoliopsida > Malpighiales > Salicaceae > Populus > Populus nigra. The sequence continues at coordinate 20,690,968 of NC_084859.1, forward strand.
ATTCTTAAAATAGCTGGTTTATTAATTGATTGTCCTTTTCATGCCTTCTATATTCCCTTCACAATTTATTATATGAATCCCAGTGGACCCTAATGAAGAAAGCTACTAAGAATATTTTAATTATTGGTCGCGTGCATTGCTACTAACCTGCCAATAATAATTAAAAAAAACTTACAGCAAATTTATGAGAGATGTCCATTTTCAATCTAAATTTTTTTACTAGTTGGGATCACAAGTTTGAGTGGTGATAATTAATACAATGATTGATATTTTTTTTCAATTCTATATATATATACACGTGTGTCTGTGGATATGGTATGTATGTATGAATGTATGAGTGATATCACATACGTTAATATTGAATAAGAAATGTTTAAGATTAATTGAAATTTATTATTGTCAAATTCAGTAATTAAAACCATAAAAAATATGAATTAATAAAATAAATTTAAGAAATTATCATCATCTCAAATTTTATTCAAATTAAGTACATGAGCATATAGGAATCAACAAGCCTGGATTTAATGGAAAGAAGTCTCGAGTAGCTTAATTGTTTTTAAGGACTGGGGAGGTGAGGTCAACCTTCCTTTATCAATATTTAATAAAATGGGAGGAACTAAAAGATCAATTTACAGTACATACTTCATTTGATATTAAATTAATAGATTGATTACATACTCGACTAGAAAGATAATTTATCAAATAATAATAATAATAATATAACTCAAACTTAAAAATTAAAATTAAATAAATTACCCTTTATTAACTCTGCTATACTTCTAGAGTGCCTTTTTTTTCCAACTTGTTTTTCAAAGTTTTTTTTTTAGAAAAACATTAAATTGATTTTTAGATATTTTTTAATGATTCTAATTAACTGATATAAAAAACAATATAAAATAAAAATAATTTTTAATATAGATAGACAATTAAAAAATATTTTTAAAAATCACAAAACATCACATTATTAAACACTGTTCATGCTGTCCAACAGTTGAGGTATTGTTTTTTTCTTTCAAAAGTTATCATACGGACATTATTGGGTGGAGAAGTTGGCTTTGGTATTTTTCATATCATCTTTTAGGTTTCGACTCCAATGTTATGAGAAAAGACATTTTTTCATAAATTTTTTAATTCTGGTATAGATAAATTATTTGTCAATATTAAATATAAACTTAATTCTTACATCTAAAGATTAACATTAAATAAAAACAAGGGAAAGAAATTCCATAAATTCCAAATTTCATATAGTGATTAATGAAAATCTAAAGCTAACGACGAAAACTTTCATCAAATATTTTGTGATTTTTGCTTCGTAAACAAGATTTTTATTTTTAAAAATTAAAATAATATTATTTTAGTTTTTTAAAAAATTAAACTAGATTTTGATAAATTCAGTTAACTTTCACTCAGTTTTTTTTAAGCCTAAATTGTACCCATAACACCTTTTGTTGAGATGGTGATTCCAATAATAATTGAAAAAACTAAATAAATTCTTTTACTTAATTTATTAATTTGGTTTAGATGATTTATCTAAGATTTGACGAGAAAAAAAATTTAATCTTTCTATACCAAATGAGCAAAAACCGTTCTCTTCTTGTTCCAAATCTGGAAATCCAATAAAAACAGGAACAACCCACAAAAAACCCGGGAACTTAAAATATTTACAACTTATATATATATATATATATATATATATATATATATATATATATATATATATAACCCTTTTAACAGCTAAGTTCTTACTTTATATTTAAATAGATACATAGCTCTGTGTTGTTGTCTCTCAACGGTTGTCAAAAGATAGATTCTATGTTTTTGTAGTTTTACTAATCAGATACTGCAGATTCCTCTGTTCCAGTTCTGCAAATTTTAGTCATAAGCAGCCTTCCATAGAAACCGACACCTTATCCGTGATTCTTCTCTGTCATCTTATACTCTCTCTTGTCTATTCTAAATCCCTCTCCCTCCCTCCCTCCCTCCCTCTCTCTCTCTCTCTCTCTCTCTCTGTATGTGTGTGTGTGTGTAGAATACACATTCCTTGTTGTTTTTGGTTTCTTTTCTTTTCTTATCTTTTGTTTTTTAATGTGCACGAAACCAAATTCTTGCCTTTCACGAGATGATAAGAGAGTAGTAGTGGTAGTAGGAGGAGTAATAGCTTCTAGTCTTTTTAGCTTGATATTTTTGGACTCTTTCTTGCTATTGTTGGCGTTGTGTGTATGTATATATAGGGACTTCACGTGCCCTGTTTTATTCAGCTATTCAAGGCCCTTTGGTTTTGATTCTTTCTCGCTTCGTTTTTGGTTATTTTCTTTGACTTGGAGTCTTGTACAATTCTGTGTTTATTGCTATAAGATCAGTACCACTTGAATTTGATGATTTTGAGCTTTGTTTCTGGAAATTTTGGTAAAGTGCGATTTTAGTTTCTGGGTTCTAGTTAAAGTTCATGTTTTGATTCTTTTTAATTGAGTTTGAACTCAAAAGAGTTGTTCTGCTAAGCTTAAGTTAACTCAAATTGGGTGTTCTTGAACTGTGATTTATGCAAATGGAAAAAGAAATGAAGGGTTTGTTAGTTTTGGCCATGGTGTCTATGCTATGTAGTTTTGGTATCAGCAAGGAGTGTACAAACATCCCGACTCAGTTATCTTCACATTCATTTCGATATGAACTGTTATCATCACAGAATGAAACATGGAAAGAAGAAATGTTTGAACATTATCATTTGATACCTACCGATGATTCTGCCTGGGCCAGTTTGCTGCCAAGAAAGATACTGAGAGAAGAAGATGAGCATAGTTGGGAAATGATGTATAGAAATTTGAAAAGTCCTTTGAAATCCTCTGGAAATTTCCTTATCGAAATGTCATTGCATAATGTGAGATTGGATCCAAGTTCAATCCATTGGAAGGCTCAACAAACAAACTTGGAGTACTTGTTGATGTTGGATGTGAATAACTTGGTCTGGAGCTTTAGGAAAACGGCAGGTTTGTCTACACCAGGAAAAGCTTATGGTGGTTGGGAGGCACCGGATTCCGAGCTTCGAGGACATTTTGTTGGTTAGTTTTTTGTGGTTTTTGCTGATGATCTTGACTTTAGTGTTGATCAATATTGGTACATATATTTTTATGACAAACAAATTTGATTTGGCTTGTTGAAGGGCACTATTTGAGTGCATCAGCACAGATGTGGGCTAGTACTCATAATGAAACTCTGAAGAAGAAAATGTCTGCAGTAGTTTCTGCTCTATCTGCCTGTCAGGTGAAAATGGGAACAGGATACCTTTCTGCTTTCCCATCTGAATTATTTGATCGGTTTGAAGCTATAAAGCCAGTCTGGGCTCCTTATTACACCATTCATAAGGTAGTATCTACTTCAAAATGGTTCACTGTAGTGATTCTTTAGAAAGTTGTACGACTAACCATTTGTGTTGTTGACTTTGACAGATCCTAGCAGGTCTTTTGGACCAATATACATTGGCAGATAATGCTCAAGCTTTAAAAATGGTTAAGTGGATGGTTGATTACTTTTACAATCGAGTTAGAAACGTTATAACCAAGTACAGTGTTGAAAGGCATTATCTATCACTCAACGAGGAAACTGGTGGTATGAATGATGTCCTTTACAAGTTATTTAGCATAACAGTAAGTACACTAATCTGTGCAGTTTCCTTTGCTTCTCCTGATTCTTCACTTCATGAGTCCTATGAATTGTCTCCCTGGAGCTGGAATGGATATATTTTTGAATTTACTCTGTTCCGTGGAAGATAAACCTCTGGATATCTTTAACTCTAGCCTTAAATGTTACTTTGGTGCAGGGAGATTCCAAGCATTTGGTGCTGGCTCACCTGTTTGACAAGCCTTGCTTCCTTGGTTTGCTTGCAGTACAGGTAATTTATGACTATCAGTTGTTGTTTATCAGCTTTTGGCTGATGTTTTAGTCTTCTGGTTTTTCAGGTCTTTTCCTTCCTTTTGCTGATAAGAATAGTTTCCCTTTGAGAAAACAAGCTTCTGATTTTGTAAAATGAAATGTTATCATCTTTGACATAACCATTCCAATCAGTTAGAGCAAGCCTAATTTAAGATGAACTTCTGAGTTTTTTATATTGCAAATAGAATGAATTTGGAATGCAGGCTATTTTATAGAAGCTTCTTCTCTTCCTTGTAGGCCGATGACATATCAGGTTTCCACGCCAATACACATATCCCTGTTGTCATCGGTGCACAGATGCGATATGAAATCACTGGCGATCCTCTTTATAAGGTTAATGCTTTATATTAATCATAGATTACCTGAGCAGCATTTTCTATGAAATGTTGTAGCATTTTGATTACTGTTCTACTGAGCTATTGCAGTTCATGTTAGAGTAGTCATGCATACATGATCTCTGATCTTAAAACTGCCTAAGACAGATTTGATCTTCCAGGATATAGGAGCATTCTTCATGGATGTAGTCAACTCTTCTCACAGCTATGCAACTGGAGGAACTTCTGTTAGCGAGTTCTGGTACCGATTGTTGTTTTTCGTTCAATAATAATAGTGATATTCTGAAGTAGGTTTAATTCCTCCATATAGAAGAATCTTGCATCTACTTTCATAAAAAAAGCTTGCTAAGATCTTATCCTGTGTTGGTTGACACCTTGCCTGATGTGTGAGTAGGTCAGATCCAAAGCGACTGGCTAGCACGTTACAGACAGAAAATGAGGAATCATGCACAACTTATAATATGCTGAAGGTGTGTTTCATTTCATATCTCTGCTTACTGATTTAGATTTTATGTGTACTTGATGAATAGAATTTGTTTCGATCTTTTCAAAAACTTATTTTGACTCCAAGGTCTGTATGTCAGTAAACATTTTGGCATCTATACGGCATTTACCTGGCAGTTTTTTCATCTTCGTGTTACATAAAATTTTCCTGCTTAAATACTCTGCACTTTTTTTGCAACCTGTAGGTCTCTCGCCACCTGTTCAGATGGACCAAAGAAATGGCTTATGCAGATTATTACGAGCGAGCTCTGACAAACGGTGTGCTAGGCATCCAAAGAGGAACAGAACCTGGAGTGATGATTTACATGCTTCCACAATATCCTGGAAGTTCCAAAGCCAAAAGCTATCATGGATGGGGGACTTCGTATGATTCTTTTTGGTGCTGCTATGGAACAGGTGTGGAAACTGTTATCTGCCTCATCCTTTCTTAGCTGCTAATACAGTTCACTATTTTTAATCATTTTTTACTTGTAAGAGTAGAAACATACCTCTGCTTCTGTGCTAACAATTTGATATTATCTTTTGTTGTTGTACCCACAGGAATTGAATCATTTTCAAAGCTGGGAGATTCCATATATTTTGAAGAAGGAGAAGCCCCAGGCCTTTACATCATTCAGTATATATCAAGCTCTCTTGATTGGAAATCTGGACAGATTGTGCTCAATCAGAAAGTTGATCCTATCGTTTCTTCGGATCCATATCTTCGGGTGACATTAACCTTTTCTCCTAAGAAGGTATTTACTGAATCGATTTATCATATGAGCATACGGAAACTAGTGTTACTTTTGAAGGAGGCACTTGCCAATAAAAAAAAATTCAACCTGGATCCTCCTTGGCTGGGAAAAGGATGTTAAAAAGTGGCTAAATGTACTGGAAATTTATAATTATTTTTGTAGTGTGCAAGTGCACAGAGAATAGAAAGTCTTAACAAGAGGTGGAAAAAAAAGGCTTACCTGTGACCATAATGGATCTGATTCGTGCAGGGGACTAGCCAAGCATCGACCTTGTATTTGCGGATACCAATTTGGACAAATTCAGAAGGTGCTACTGCAACAATAAATTCTCAGAGATTGCGTCTACCGGCTCCAGGTGTGAAGTATAATCTTGACTATTTGCATCTGTTAATCTACAGGTTTCTCATATCTGATTTAATACATTTTATAAGTGCTAATAGGAGAGTTCATTTGGCATCTTCAGAGTGATACCTGGAATAATCTCTAATACTCTGCTTCTAATGCAGGTAGTTTCTTATCAGTCAATAGAAAATGGAGAAGCAGTGACAAGCTAACCCTTCAGATTCCCATCAGTTTGAGAACAGAGGCCATTAAAGGTATTTTCTTTGGATTCCTGTTCGTAATGTAAAATATTTTCGTGAATGTCTATAATGATGATGGACGTAGAGCTGACAAAGTTCTCTGAACAACATTCAGATGAGCGGCATGAGTATGCTTCTGTTCAGGCAATACTATATGGTCCTTACCTACTTGCTGGTCATACAAGTGGTGACTGGAACCTCAAAACCGGGTCAGGAAATTCTCTTTCAGACTCAATAACACCAATCCCTGCCTCTTATAATGGACAATTAGTATCTTTTTCCCAAGCGTCTGGAATTTCGACTTTTGTGTTAACAAATTCTAACCAATCAATATCCATGGAAAAGCTCCCGGAATCAGGCACCGATGCTTCTCTTCAAGCCACCTTTAGACTTGTATTTAAAGATTCTTCTTCCTCGAAACTCTCAAGTGTTAAAGATGTTATTGGAAAATCAGTCATGCTTGAACCCTTTCATCTTCCTGGAATGCTTTTAGTGCAGCAAGGAAAAGACAGAAGCTTTGCAGTCACAAATTCTGCTGATGATGATGGATCATCTATCTTCCGCGTGGTTTCTGGATTGGATGGAAAAGACGGAACTGTATCCCTGGAATCAGGTATCCAGAATGGTTGCTACGTGTACAGTGGTGTGGATTATAAGTCAGGTCAAAGCATGAAGCTTAGCTGCAAATCAGGGACATCATCAGATACTGGTTTTAATCAGGGAGCCAGCTTTGTAATGAACAAGGGACTAAGTCAATATCATCCAATCAGCTTTGTTGCAAAGGGGGACAAAAGAAATTTTCTTCTTGCACCATTACATAGTCTGAGAGATGAATCTTACACTATTTATTTTAACATTCAGCCTTAACAAGTGTTGATAGAGCTGTTGATTAGTGACTCTGCTTTTAGATAAATTAAGTTCAAAGAGGAGGGTTGAACTTGAAACCTCTTACGAGTAAAGGGGACACTAATTGGTGTGGGGCACTTTCTTCATTAGTTTAGTATAATTATTTTTATTATATTACTTCCTTAACTGTTAAGATTTTTTGGTGTTTGAAAAGACTCTAGTGTAAGAACATGCTTATCTTTTGATTCCATCAAACTAAAATGTTTTTAGAATGTTTTAAATGTCTAATTATATAGGATAACCAGCTTACAGGCTGTTTTTGTTTTAGGCTCAAATTAAGCTCGAAAGCTACCATTTAATTTAATTTTTTTGTTGTTTTTAAATTCTTTTTTTCCTATTTAATTAGAATAGGATTTTTGATGTGCGACAACTAATCCAAGATTTTATGGATCAAATTGACAAATAAAAATGGTTAAAGACTCAAAATAATTATAGTTTTTTATTTAATTATTAGATCAAATTCAAATTTTACAGTGAATTCTTGATAAAAAAAAAACAATTTGAACTTATGATGAGCATCTTTTCGCACTCCAAACATGATCACTGCACATACTCACCAAATTCCACTTCAAAAATCCTGAATTCCACTTCAAAAGTCCTTAAAATTGCCTTCAAAGTTTTGGACCCTATTTTGAACCTTTTCCTTGTTAATTTTGGATGTTAGCTTTATTATTTTTCAAAATTAGTTGTTTTCTAGCTATTTATGAATATTTAGGGTATTTAAATTTATATTCTCATATTTTATATGACTTTCTGATTAATAAAACTATAGTCTTGTAGAACTTTGATTGTGTTTATATCTTATCGTGTGTTAATTAAATTCAAATCCTTAGCTTTCTCTACATCAATTTTTAATTTAATTATGATTTTACAAATTAAGTTTTTTCTTGTATTGAAACAGCTTTTTAAGCTATTTTTTTTTAAATAACCTTAGATTTAAGAACACTAATTTTTTTCTCTCTATAGTACAGAGCCCTAAAATCTTAGGAATTAAAGATCCTATCTATGTTATAATAACTAGTAGAAAACTAATCCTATTCCTTGTATATACTCAAGATTTTCATTTGCCATTTAAATCATAATTTTCTAATTCCTTTAACATATAATCCATATTTCTTTGCTAAAGCAGGCAGTTCGATCAAGAGGTCAGCTTTATTTTTTAATTATTAGATTTTTTTAGGACTCACATTTTTTGTTCTCTCTTTGACTTTTGATCATCTCTTGTACATGTGCCTTAAAATAATATACTGAAGAATATATATGCCAACCGTGATTTTTTTTCCTCAATGATTGGATGAGCTACGAGAGATCGCACATTGATATTGGGCAAGCAATCGCGTGAAGGATCCACGCAATATTTCAAGTTCTTCGGCGCTGTACATAGAACCATTATAAAGGAAATCCTGAGCGAAAAAAGTACAAGTTAATCCCAGTCTGAAGCTGAAAATGATGCAAGTTCAGGGAAATAGCCAGCATGTTTTGCTGCAACAAGCTTAGCAACCACTTTGAATTGATTCTTTAACATAGTATTAGAATCTTGATGATTAAACGATCATGAGTTCGAATCTCATCATTCTCATTTATTTGATAAAAGTTAAACATAATATAATGTAAGCCTGTGTAAGTTTCAAGTCCAAAAAATTTTCACTTGAGAATGTGTATTAGAAAATAATATAAATTTTATTTTGAGACCTTACACAAAAATTTAAGCTATTTGATTGAATTAGTTATTTGACAAAGTATTCAAATAGGAGGGCGCGTTAATTTCAAGCAGGAGAGACTGATAGATGACAGCTTGATGAAGGAATCCTGGACCACATGGAATAATAGTTTTGCAAGGAAGAAAACACCTCAAGCCTGCATCCGTTCTTTAACTTATTTAACATAGACTCCTATATTGGGGTTCTTATTTTATTAATATTGCTGCTTAAGTTTAGGACTTTGATTTATGTCTTTAGTTGTAATTTTTCTATTCTTCCTTATTTTGCTATTTATTTCCATAAGTAATTATCTTATTAGAATTAGGATTGGCAACTTATAAATACGAGCAGCCCTACTTATTGTAGACACTCTTGATTTTTGAAATAAGAAATTTTTTCAGAAACATTACTCTATTCCTCGTGAATTCGGGTATTGTACTCTTGCTGGTGGATTCGAGTAAATAACAAAAAAGGGACGGAAACCTTTTTTCATTGTTAGTTTTCCACTATAATAATCTTCAAATTAGTGTTGATTGCATTCAACGATAGACAAATACCAAAAGATAACGTTGACTGTTTGCATGGTCTTTGTATCACGTTGTAGGCTTTTAATTTTCTTTTATCATCTCTCTTTTGTTTCCTCTCCATTGGATCTCTTTTATATACAAACTATATCTTTTCATGACGGCCATCCTCTAAATGGCTAGCATGATTTTAATAATACCTTCTATTATTATTATATATAAAAAAAGAGTTGCGTAATTAAAATCGAGGCTGATGATCACTAATCAAACTCAAGGCATGTGAGAAATATAAGTAAGGTCAATGAAGCTTTTAAAAATTTTTATGTACTGTGACAATCTGGCATTTATATTATTCACACCCGAATTCAGATCGGCATTATGTAGGTAAGGTCTATTCTGGTTTATTAAGAAGTGCAAAAACGACGTATGCAATATGATATCATGCTGCTGCTGCTAGCAATGATCATCCTCGAAGAATAATTACAGAAAGGACAGGGCTTGAGCTTTGAGTCTTGTTTATTTATATAGTTTAAAATTATAATCAATAAATCGGGGTATATATTTGATGGAGGAGGTTCTAATCAATTAGAAACAAATTTATTATATTCAATCCACGTTTGATAACCTAACAAATATGTATTTGGATCTAACAAATAGGTACAAGCCTAAAAAGAGGTTTAGTCCTCCCAGATGACCTATCTAAATGAAAATTAAGCCCAAAACTTTTAGATTCGATTATTGGAAGTGACTCAAATTTATTTGGAGATTCTACAAGTCTAGGGTCAAATTGTTCTATCAAATAGATTTGCACTAGTAGTTCAAACAATACAAAGCCATAATTAAAGGGCTTTTAAATAATGACTTTTTTTTTTTAATTTTATATTTTGTTAGACAGGCTGAAGCTGAACGAAATGAAGAAGTTTGCAACATTTTAGACCCTCATTTGTGACGTGGGAAAGCTTCTTCGCTATATTTTTTTTTGTATAACAATGTTTATTACATTAATTAATCAATGATTAAGATTTTTATTTTTTTTAGAGTTAAAAAAAATTCTAGATGCAGTTTAGTAAATTAAACATAATTTATAATTTAACTGTTAAATTAAGTTTAATTTTTTCTAGAAAAATTCAAAGGCCATGTTTTGTATTTGATTAAAATTTTATGATGATCACAAGTCAAGAAAACCTTAAAATAATTCTTAGAAGTTACTATGCGAGATTTTTTATTTATTTTTCAAGTTGTATTTGAATTCTTTTTTCTACTTGACTTAGAACTTTAATTCAATTAGTATTTTATTTTATATAAATCCTAATACTAGATAAGTTTTATTAGTTAGGTAAGTTTTAATTAAGAATTTTTTTCTATAAAGGATTTTAGTTTAATGAAGATTTATTTTTTATAAAGGATTTATGACTAATATAATTAGGGATATCAAGTTTATGTTAAGATTACGCATATTAATGAGATTTTTTTAAAATACCATAGTTTTCTTTAAATTTTTCTATAACTTAGGTTTATAACTTTAAAGCTCCAGAATTCTACTTTCTATTAACGCCATACGCCATGTCAATTTATTTTGCTTATACAAAGGGGTTAAATATTTATCACAATTGAAGGATAGAGCACACCGTTTGTATGACAGTGAGTACTAGGAGAAAAGTAGCAGCAACAACGGAGATGCCAGTCCATTGATTGTTGAAGTAAACCTGCTTCAAGGTTGCCTTCCACTTGTACCTACGCTTTCTGCAATGTAAATTCAGCTCTTCGCAGAGACTCGAAAGAAAACTTTCTAAAGAAATTGTTGTGCGTACTGGACCAAAAATAAACATAAATAAAACATAAATAAATAAATTTATGTGGTTCTTTAAAACCAGGTATGTCCATGAAACAACAGATTATATATTATTAAAAAAATAATACAAACACTCAACTAAACCCAATATAATCCTACAAAATTTAGTGTTTCACTCTTATACTCGGTATTTCTCTCAAATCTACTCCTTTTCATTTTCAAAGTTGTACTTACACTCATTTGGCAGCAATAAAAAAAAAACAACTCATAACTATTATAATAAATATAGTGGTCAAAAGTCGTGGTTGATGATGGTTGAAAAATGTTGTTAAATTTGCTACAGAGAAAACATTTTCTATGAAAAGATTTGACACTGCTTCGTCACGGCTCAGCATATTTTTCAAATTCTCAATCTGAGCAAGTACTTCCACATCTTTGGTAGCACTGACGAGGCAGCTAATGAAAGTAATATAGTCATTTACGAAAGTATCCCCGTGCACAAGATGGCATTGCTCATAGGCCTAGAGATTTCTGAATAAGATTTCTATCACATCATTTATTTTTAGTTGTGGAATGTCTAGAATCCCATTACTGAATGTTATGTCAAATAGTGAGCTTTTTTTCTGTATTTTTAAACTTCACTCCAGATTGTTGGAGCGCTTAAGAAAGTAGTTTCTTTCGCTGGAAGACTCTGTTCCGTTGGGTACTGACACGAAATGAAATGAAAGACCATTGACCTTTCAATAACCCACAGGTATTCCCAGGATAGAGTGGCATTTTTTAAATTCCCAAGTTGTACTGCCTTAGGAGGGAGATTAATTTATTCAGCAACAAGAAATGAAGGGAGATTAATTTATGATTTTAAGTACATTGCAATCATAAAAAGAAATAAAAGTGCAAAGGGGTTAAATATTTATGGCAATTGAAGGATAGAGCACACTGTTTGTATGACAGTGAGAATAAGAAGAAAAGTAGCGGCAAAAACAGAGATGCCAGTCCATGGATTGTTGAAATAAACCTGCTTCAAGGTTGCCATCCACTTGTGCCTACGCTTTGTGCAAAAGGACTTCAGATCTTCGCCGACACCCGAAAGAAAACCTTCAGTACTGGCAACATTTCCTTTGTCGAGGCAGTAAAGAAGATTTGACACTGCTTCGTTACTGTTTAGCATATTTTTCAAATTCTCATTATGAGTAAGCACTTCCACATCATTAGGAGCACGGACGAGGCAGCTTATCAAAGTAATATAGTCACTTACGAAAATATACTCCAACCTATGATGGCATTGCTCAAAGGCCTGGAGATTTCTGAATAAAATTTCTGTGCTGTCATCTATTTTTAATTGTGGAATTTCTAGAATCCCATTACTGAATCTTATGTCTAATAATGAGCTTTTTTCGGGACGCTTAAACTTCACTCCAGATTGATGGAGCTCCGTCGCAGTGGGCGCGCTTAAAAGAGCTTCTTCTTTCGCTGGACGGTGCGTCTCTGTTGGCTGCTGACACTTTCTTAGGAAGTCAACGAAATGAAGGACCCCAGAGGAATCGATTATTTTCCAACTGTCCTCTTTTACCCAGTCAGGCCATGTTACTTTTAATAACCCACAGGTAAGCTCAGTAAGGGTACAATTCTTAGGATTGGAAGCTACACTGGATAGCTCAAACAACTTCTGGAGGATGAAGAATGGAAGCTGATTTTCAAGCAAGCACATATCAAACACTACGTCCACTAACTTAAATGGACGATAGAAAATGTGGTCACGACGTCCACTGTCATAAAACTCGCTCAAGTACTTCGTGTTCAGTAAGACCATAATAATGAAGACAGCATCCAGTAAGATAATTGTTGCGAAGTTTTTCCAACTAAGATCAATGGTTTCGGCATAACTATCACGTAATTCCGTTTCATTCTCCTTGATAATGTTAATTAAAGCCTCCACACTTACCTTGCTCTGTTCAAGAAACTGCTGCAGGTACGTTATTTTGTGGTCTGCCATAGCTTTTAGATTCTCCATACGGTGGTGAATAGGGCCTATTGAGACTACTCGAGGTGTACATGCCTTTTCATTTAACTTCCGCAATCGTTCCGGGACTCTGTAGATGCAGCATGCCGGGGAGAAAGCCTTCTTGATTTTCAATTGCTCCCTTAAAGAAATAGCTAACTCATTGACATCAAGTGAAACTTCATGGCTCTGATCCATTATCTGCTGATCAGTACTTGATGTTCCACCAATTTCCATCCTGTGATTGAACTGATACAATCGCTGGTGTTTAGAACCAGCACGTGTATACTATCACTAAGTCATGAAAAAACATATTCTGAAAACAACCACAATAATAGTTTGCATGAAATCAAATTTGTACTTCTTTCACTTAAATCATGTCTCTTCACATGTTCACACAAATAGCAATATAATGGCTAAACGCAGATATTTTTCATGGACACTTGGCTCACTTAAATTATAATGGCATCAAAATGTACCTTCTTATGGGAAGCAAATCATATGGCAGACCAACTTCTCATTAACAAGCCCACAAAAAACAAGAAGAAGAAAAAAAGAGTACCTTCTCATTAACAAGCCCACAAAAAAAAGTGCCCTGACTATTCTGCTAGGCTTTATCTATTTGTTCTTGCCTATTCTAGGCTTTATCTATTTTTCTTATAAAAAAGAAAAAAAAACCTTCTTATAATTAACATGCCCACAAAAAAGAAACAACAAGAAACTATCGACTCGTCTGCTATTGAGATAATTCATTTCACTCGAACTTTAGTTCGCAACATTATTGAATTTTTAATAGTTTTTGAACCTTGTGACGCAGGGCGTTTTTTAAAAAACATTTATGACATAATTGTTTTTATTATTATATTTATTTATTAAGAATTACAAGGATTTATTTAGTTTAGAAATTCAAATGCTACCTAGATTTTATTAACAGTGGCTAATTTTATGACATAAATTTTCATATTACAGTGGCTAATTTTATTTTATTTTATAACAGTCGAGGATTTAATATAAATTGCTGCTAGTGCAATAGAGCTAATTAATGACAAACTAGCAAGAAAAAACAAAAGTTGTATATATAAAAAGAAAAGGCCAAAAAGAAGATAAAACCATGCAATAATAATACATAGAAACATCTTATAGTAAAAATTAACAAGAGTTTACTTAATAGACAAAATGAGAATGATTTCTGGAACTCTAAACAAGTTGTTTCTGTGTATTAGTAGTTTCTATCTACTGTCTTAAGCCATAACACCAAACCTCAAACGGTAAAGAACTAACTCAAATATTATATCTCAATTAAAAATCTCGTCTTGAAAAACTGATTTGTTTCTAGCGAATCAGATCCCCATAGGATACCATGAGCTAACATGCTCATGAAAATTGCATTGCGCTGAAATTCTTCTTTAACAATGAATTCTCTTTCAAACAACAATTTGTCTATGCTGTTCGCCATTGTAAATTCAACCGTTTTAGAAATCAGTTCTACAATTTCCAGACAATATAACAATGCATAAAAAGGTGGCTAACCTTGATTTCTTTGACTAAACAATATTACAGTGGCATATGTAACTAAAAACTTAACCAAACAAAGAATTATCATTAATGGTAAATACAATAACTTTAGAAGTAGAACATACCTTGATATCTTTGAAGGCGACCTGCCCAAGCACCAAGTAAATCGCACTAGCTTTCACTTTCTGCACAAATTCTTTAGCAGTGTTTTGGCGACAAACTTCCCCACATACAGTAATACAGCTTTCTTAGTTACGACAGAAAGTTTCGGAAGGTTATATATAGTACATGTGAATCTCAATAAAACAAAAACTCACTCCAGTTTCTTAACTGGAGAATAATCTTATGACAAGTTGAACATGCGAACAAACTTAAAAATACAACTCGCATAATTGACTAGACATATACCTTTAAGAATTTGTAAGCGGAATTACACAAAATAATTAAGAATATTACTAGTTGAATGACACCCAGAAACGAAAAATAACAAGTCACTAGTTGATGAATAATGAAAGGAAAAAACAGCTGCAATGCCCAACAAGAAGTATGTTTATTCTATTTAAATCATGTTAAACCATTCATAGCATTCTTGCTCCATTTTATTCATGTTCAAGATTAAGTTACTCAAAATCTTGCTTATATTGATTTTGTATCGTTTTCTTCTCTCGTTTAAGACTACCATACTCATCTTTAACAACCTAGAAACAACTTCTCTCTCCTTAGTTACATGTCCGACATCCTTCCTTAGCTCTCTTTTTTTTTATTAATCAACTTTCTCTCAATTTTAATACCATATTTATCTCAATCAAGAAGCAGTATTCTTTCTTTATTAGCATTAACATCACCAAACTTGATAATATATTGATTAACAAAAGAAAATGGGAATAGTATTCTATTCTGAAAATAAACAAAGTGTTAGAAAATAATATAAATTATATCTTGAAATTTAACTTAACAGTTTAAGCTATTGAGTTGAAATGGTTCTTTAAAATGATATCAGAGCCTTGATAACTGAGTTCGAATCTCACAATCCTCATTTATTAAAGAATAATATAAATTATATTTTTGAACCTTACCTAGCAGCTTAAGTTTTGGGACCTTATTACACGTGAGTCTGAGCAAGCTTTTATTTAAGGAGATGTGTTAAAAAAAAATATAAATCATAACTTGGGATCATAACTAGCTTTTGTGTAATATATGAACAAAAAAGTAAAACAAAAAAAAAATAGTTGCAAAAAATGTTCCTAGCTGTAGTGAAGTTATGTTTACATATCAAAACATGCTCTCCACATGTATAGCTGATAGCGAGATTCTCGGAGAAAATTTCTTCATTAATCAAAGTAGACTAAGGACATGCTCTCCACTTGTCAACTTGAATGAGTCGACTTGTTTTGGTTTCATTAATAAGATAACAACTATTAATTTTAATATTGTTTTTAATAAGCAAATCAGGATTGTCGGGATTTTTTTTGTTTTAAAATTTATATATAGCAATTTCATAGGAAGCGATAACAGAATACACAGTTAATTTACAGAAAACAGCTGAAATAGCATAATCAAACAACTTGAATGATTGAACACACTGTTTGTATGATAGCGAGTATGACGAGAGCAGCAGCTGCTACACCAGAGATTATTGTCCAAAAACTAACAGTTGAAATGGCAGTACCTAAGCAACTTGAATGATAGAACACATTGTTTGAATGACAGTGCGAATGAGGAGAATTCCAGCTGCAATAACAGAGATTATGGTCCACGGATTATTGAAATAATTCTGTTCCAAGGCTGCCGTCCATTTGTATTTCCGCTTTCGGTAGTTCTTGTGCTTGGGGTAGTACTTGTTCAGATCTTAAACTACATTAGCAAAGTAGAAATTGTTGACGTTGATCAGATTTTCCTCCGAAAGATTGCGGAAAAGGCTTGAAACTGCATCATTATCAGGGAGACCATTTTCTAGGATTCCTTTCTTAACGAGTATTTTCACATCCTTGGCAGAGGAGACAAGCATAGAGAGCATGGTAATATAGTTACATCCATATTTATTAGCATCGTAATTGCATTGCTCAAAAGCTTGGAGATTTCTGAATAGGATTTCTGCGTGATCGCCTATCTTTAAATGTGGGATTTCCAATGTTCCTTTTTATCATCAAATTTTATGAGGAGGAGGTTTATGCTGGACCCTAACTTGAACTTGATTCCAGCCCCATGGAGCTCTGCTGCACTAGTTGGGGTTAAATTCTCAAGTTTCTTTGGCTTCTTCTGCTGTGCTGGCCGCTGACAGATTCTTAGAAAGCCAACAAAATGCTCTACTTTAGACAAATTGATGGGCTCCAAAATGTCCTCTGGCACCCATGAACCCCTTGCAGATGATAAGAGATCATGAGTAAGCTTAATCATGGAATATTCCTTACGATGGTGCACTATTTTGGATAGATTGAACAAGTCCTCAACAATGAAGAATGGAAGCTGATTTTGAAGCAAGCACAAATCGAACTTTATTTCTTCTGTCATCCATGGTTTATTGAATATGCGGTCAATATTTTATTTTGGATAACAGGGGAAAATGCCTTTAGAAAGTACATGATGAGAAGGGAGCAATCCAGCAACACCATTTCCACAAATTCCTCTTCACTTAGATTATCAATGGTTTCTGCATAACAATTACGCAATCTAGTCTCCCTCTCCGCAATAGCTGCAATAAAATCCTTCACATTTACCTCGCTCAATTCAAGAAATCCCCTCAGGTACAGTCTCTTATGCTCTTCCATTTCTTTGAGCTCTTCTTTTCCGTAGTGAATTGGGCCAATGGAGATTACTTGAGGTGTGTAAGCCTTTTCATTTAACTCACGCAATCGTTTAGGAACTCTGTATATTGAACAGTTATTGGAGAACGGACGCAAGATTCTCAACTTTCCTTCCACAGACTCTGCTAGTTTGTCAACGTCAAGCGACCAATGATCGCCACCATCCATCTGATCTCTTGATGTTCCAGCAACGTTCATCCTGTGCCTAGACAATCAGTAGAGTCACAATTATCAATTCGTTAGATAAATGCTAAAAAACTTTCAAGAACAAATGTAAAAGGAGATGAAAATATAACAATCAAACACAAGATTCGCAGACAACCATGAGAATATTTGTAAGGAATCAAATGTGATTTGTTTTTTTTTATATATATAATTTTTGTTGCACACAAAAAGCATGTCTTTGACTACTTGAAAGAGGGAAACATTAAAAATCCATAGCTTCTCTAAATTAAAACTTACAAGCAGTTTTCTGAACAAGAGAAAGACTTGGTAGCTCTCACTTCTTACACAAACTGTGCAGCTCTGAAGAGTTTTCTTGTCTGCTACTTTTTTTCTGCAATTCTGCACCTCTTCTTATTCTACACAGAATTCTTCGTCAAACCTTTCGGAATATGTAGCGACTTTAATGACGAGTCTTCGCCAAAATGTCGTGATAATGATGTTTTAAAAAGAGGTTCTTAAAGCAATGTGAATAATTTGATTCGGATATTCATCTGCGCCTTCTCTGTCGATTTCTAATGATAAAATTTCCATGGAAAACATAGTTATAAACCCAGAAGGTTTAATAACAGTGAAAAAGAAAAAAAAACAAACCATGTACAAAATATCTAAATATCGGATATTAAATCATAATTTTAAAATTAAATTAAAAATAATAAAATTTATACAAGTTTTAAATTCAAAAAAGCACTTTGAAAAATATGTTAAGGAATGAGAGATCCTAAAAATGATTTTATTCTATAAAAATCATGTAAAAAATTGACCGCACTTCTTTGAACACTCACGTGTCCCTTCCTTGGATCCAAAACACATACTCAACAAGATAAACCTCTTGAGCCCACGGGTGGCAAAGGCCCGCTCTGACCATCCGCCAGTGCAGTGATTCGTAATTTATTTTGACTTTCGAAATTGATATATTTTAAACTTGTTTTGGTGCTGATTCCGTACAAAATGTTTTAAGAATCACACTAAAATTATACCAATAAGTTTACATGATATTTCTTAGAGTCCTTAACAAAATTTGTTATCATTTCAAATTCTTTTCAATAATTATGTAAATATTTAATATTGAAGAAGATTTATGAAAAATTATGAAATTATTTTTGTATGTGGATTGGATTTGTATTAGAATATATGAAAATTCTCAACTCAAAATATTTAAAAAATGAAAGTTTTAAGAGGGTTTTTTTTGTTGGTCCTTAAAATTTGACTTGTTTTCTAATGATCAAATAGATGGATAATATTTGATTGAATATAATAATCTAAAGATAAAATTAACGAAATTAGTAGTACAGATCCCAATGTACCACAATTCAAATAATTTATAAGCCGAAACGTTCATTAAACTCAATTCTTATTAGCATGGAGAAGGAACTTAATCTTCCATTTATAAGCCAAATCATATATATATATATATTTTCTCTCTTGATTCTCGACCTCGTTTGCCTATCTATCTCTTTACTATAGAGTAATTACGGTGGTTAATGCTCTAAATTGTTTTGTTTCTGATAAGACTGTGACAAGAGGCAAATAATGATTTAATATACAGCAAATAATGTTTTTGCTTGAATGATAGAGCACACTGTTTGTATGACAGTGAGAATGAGGAGAATTCCACCTGCAATAACAGAGACTATGGATTATTGACAAACATCTGTTTCAAAGCTGCCTTCAAGGTCTTTAACTTATTATGCCTACGCGTTCTGCAATGTGAATTCAGAGCATCGCAGACACCCCAAAGAAAACTATTTGTAGTGACATTGTTGTGGTCATGACTGTAAAGAAGATTCGACACCACTTGCATATTTTTCGAATTCCATTTACGAGCAAGTACTTTCACATCATTAGGGGCCCTGACGAGGCAGCTGATGAAAGTAATATAGTCATCTACGAAAGTATCCTCAATCCAATTATAGCATTCCTCAAAGGCCAGGAGATTTCTGAATAAGATTTCCGTGCCTTCATCTATTTGCAGTTGTGGGATTTCTAGAATCCCTTTACTGAATGTTATGCCAAATAGAAAGCTTTTTTCTGGATTCCTAAATTTCACTCCAGATTGATGGAGCTCTGTTGCAGTGGGTGCTCTTGAAAAGGCTGTTTCTTCGACAGCACGACGGCACAATGCCGGTGGCTGCAGACACTTTCTTAGGAAGTCAACGAAATGTAGGACTCCAGAGAAATCGATTGCTTTCCAACTGTCCTCTTTTACCCAGCCAGCCCATTGACATCTTAGAAACCCACAGGTAAGCTCAATAATGGTACAATTCTCAGCTACACTGGATAGCTCAAACAACTTCTCGAGGATGAAGAACGGAAGCTGATTTTCAAGCAATAGCATATCGAACACTACGTCATGTAGCATAAATGGACGATAGAAAATCCGATCACTAAGTCCATTTCTAAAAACCAAACTCCTGTACTTCAACTTCAGTAAGACCATAATAATGAAGACAGCATCCAGTAAGATCATTGTTACAAACTCTGCTTTATTAAGACCAGTGGTCTCTGCATAACAATCACGTAAGTCCTTTTCATTATCCTTGATAACGTTACATAAACCCTCCCGACTTACCTTGCTCTGTTGAAGAAATTGTTGCAGGTACATTATTTTGTGGTCTTCCATAGCTTTTAGATTTTCCTTATCATGGTGAAGAGGGCCTATTGAGACTACTCGAGGTGTATATGCCTTTCTATGTAACTTCCGCGATCGTTCAGGGACTCTATAGATGCAGCATGCCGGGGAGAAAAGCTTCATGTTTTTCAATCGCTCCTCCAAAGAATTGCTAGCAAGTGAAACTTCATGGCTTTGATCCATTGTCTGGTGATCGGTACTTGATTTTCCACCAATTTCCATCCCGTGATAGAGCTGAGATAATCGCCGGTGTTCAGAACCAGCACGTATAATTAATCGCTATTTATAAAACAAACTGAAATACCAAAATAATATTTGCAGGAAATCAAATTCGAACAATATTCTCTTAAATCACGTCTTTTCACATTTTCACACAAACAGCAATATAATGGCTAAACGCAGATATTTTTCATGGCTACTCAAGCTCACTTAAATTTTATTGGCTTCAAAAAGTTCTTCTCATTTACAAGCCCCCAAAAAAGAAATTTTTTTTAAAAAACTATATCACTAATTTTCTAGTGAGATAATTTATTTTAGTTTGCACGCAGCAAACAATAAATTTTTATCATTATTGAGATTTTTTATATAGTTTATCACCTTTGGGATGGAAAGGTGTGATATTAAGTTTTGATTATTGAGAATAAAATTTAAAGTATTTTTCCTTCTATTATGAGAATTGTGTAAGGCTAAGCTTTCTCAAGCTTCGTTTGTATAGCCTTTCCTGATTGATTACCATACAATCTTAATTAATTTGTGGTTATTTCTATCTGTGTTAGTTTTCAAGGGGTTTCTAGTGACGAGCTTTTTACTCATGTTTTATTATGGAATGCAAAGTAGCGGTGTCTTGCTGTAAAATAAAAGGGTAAGCTTCAATTATTTTCCTTGTAATAGATTCATTAATATTCTACTTCAACTCCTACTCTTATAGTTTTCATAAAATCCTGTTAATATTACTCTTAACTATTTAATATCTTCTTTTTATTTTGGTTTTTCAGTTTTTTAGGTTTCGAATTTTTGTTGTAAGATACTATGACATGCATAAGGACTTGAGAGGAAATAATAAGAGAAAAGTTATAAAAAAAAATAATAATATTTCTGCATAACAATCACGTAATTCTTTTTCATTATCCTTGATAACGTAAAATAAACCCTCCACACTTACCTCGCTCTGTTCAAGAAATTGTGGCGGGTGCATACTTTTGTGTTCTTCCATAGCTTGTGTAGGTACTACACTTTCACGAAACTCAGAAAATTCCGCGGAGCACTCCACATTGTATCTTCCAAAGATCTGACTTATTATCCTTTGATCAGTACTTGATGTTCCGCCAATTTCCCTCTTATGATTGAACTGAGATAATCAATGGCGTTAGAACCAGCACGTATAATTAATCACTATTTGATAAAACAAACTGAAATACCATATTTAAGAAAAACATTTTCAGTAAACAAACACAATAATATTTGCAAGAAATCAAAATTGAACAATATTCTCTTAAATCATGTCTTTTCACATGTTCACCCGCTCAAAAAAAAAAAAAAAAAAACTCGTATCCAGTTCTATATGTTACCCAATTCTGGACTCGAAAATTTCAGTTTTCTGAGGGGTTTTAGCGACAAGCTTTTCACTTATGTTTGATTATGGAATGCAAATTAGTGGTGTCTTCTTGTAAAATAAAAGGGTAAACTTCAATAATTAGCCTTATAGATTCATCATTGTTCTACTTTACTCTTATAATTTCAATTTTTCCACTATAACCCTTGTAGTTTTCATAAAATTCCATTAATATTACTCTAAAAGCAATTAACAAAGACATCAAAAGCCTGTTGGATAGAAACTTACATACCTAAAAGCTCTCGACAACCGGCAGTTTTAGAAGTTCTTCTCGTTTCAATGATGACAATCCACCTCTAGTGTCCAAAAAGATGTGCCAAGAATGGTAGGCTCTCCCTCTTTAATATACCTTCCAAAATGTTCTATTGCCCCTTATTCACCACACACGTACTTATAAATAATCTTTAATCACAACCATATAGGTGGTGGTCCAATAATAAGAGTTTGGGACCAAGAAATTTACTTTCTTTGTGATCTCAGGTTCAAACCCTATGGTTATTCATATGATGACCACTGGAGGCTTACATGGTCGTTAACTTCAGGGCCCGTGGGATTAGTCGAGGTACACGCAAGCTGGCCCGGACACTCACGTTAAAAAAAAATTAAAAACAAATAATCCTTAATCACCACATACAACACAGTACAATTGTAAGATCCCTATTATTTTATCTAGATAATTTCTCAATTAAATATAAAAATTTAAAGTAATTTTTATTTTTATTTTACTAATCATATGAACAAGCATTATAAGATGCAATTACTTAATTTAGCATAAAAAAAAATTTAACATGACATTCACATTAGTTACATATAAAAATTATATTCTATAACCAAAAGGATTCGTTTAATATCATTTACATAATTAATTTATTCATCCCATAATATAGATTAATTATCATAAATATATAAAAAATATCTAATATTCAAACAAGATCTATTTTATTATTGCAAGGGTCTGAAAATAAATTTAATATTCTATCAACATAATTATCAAAAAATACAAAGCATCATTTTATTACATCCATATAAAAATATTTTTTATATATATTTTATAATGAGTCATTAATATCTCGGGATCTCAATACCTTCTTATCCAGCAAGATTCTCCTTCTGTTCATGTAGAAAAGAATAAGTAAAAAATTAGGAGTTAATTTCTCCTCCTAAAATGTTAAACACTTTATTTTTATTTTGTAAAAAATAAAACTTGGTATGGGTAGAGAAACCAAAACATATATTTGGTTTCTTTAATGTAAAATGATATTTTTTTCATTAGAAAAACAAAAGTATGATAAAGAAATGTGCAAATAATAATGTGCAAAAAAACTATTGTGGTAAAAAAAACTGGTCTCATTCTCACTCCTTTTTTTCTGAGGATTTTTTCTAACATCTCTAAAAAAATCAAAAACTAAAACATTAAAAAAAAATTAAGACCCAGATATAAATTGCTTAAATAATAAAGATTAAATAACACAAAAATTAAAACCTTTTAAACAAAAACAAAGTTTTTCGCCTGGAAATGAAAAAGGTTCTTTATTTTTATTTTTTTTGTTTACTTTTGTCTTGTTCATTCAACTTTTCTTAAACTATAGTCTTGGATTCTATTTTATAAAATTGATCGTTAATTTAATTTCAAAATCTATAGAAACACTTTTAATTTGAAAAATCATGCAAAGAAAAGTAAATCTCAACATATAACATATAAGTTGAATCAAGTAGTTCTCCTACGTATTTTCCTTAAAATTTATTTTCCCTTCTCTAAAAACATACTTTACTCTTTAAATTCTTTGTTGAATCCTTAGCACCTCAAACCCTTTCTTTAATTACTCAAAACTTTTCATGTTACTCACTTTTCTTATATTTGTGGTTTTTTAAGTAATTTTCATGAAAAATAACAAGAGCTCTATATTCTTTATTTTCTTTTCTTGATTGGTTGCACACTTTTTTGTTTTTTCTTTTTTTTTTCTTTTTTTTGGTGTTTGTGCTGCTAGCAGCTTATAAGGAAGGTTTTATGATCTAATTTTCAATTTGGCCCTTGAAGAAACTTCTAGACACTTATTTGTACTATTTTTTATCCATTAACTGTACTTAAATTGAAAAACAATTCTTATTGACCTCTAAAAATTCTAAAACTCTAACCTAAATTAAAACAATATTTTATAAGACTCCATATAAAATTTCAACT
Source organism: Populus nigra (assembly GCF_951802175.1). Classification (NCBI taxonomy): domain Eukaryota; kingdom Viridiplantae; phylum Streptophyta; class Magnoliopsida; order Malpighiales; family Salicaceae; genus Populus; species Populus nigra. The sequence continues at coordinate 20,714,940 of NC_084859.1, forward strand.
TAATCTATGACCATATTAAAAGTTACTTGCTATAGCACAAAACTAGGCGACTTATGATTTTTCATCAAAAATTCAAATTTTTTTATTTTATTCTTGCATAAATCATATAAGTTATTTTAATCAATTATGGAGACCATTTTATTATCTCAAATATATTTAATTTATATTTTTACCATTTATTTTATTTACAAACTTATTATTGTTTTCCAGTAATATTGTTGATTTTAAATCAATGCTTATAGTACAATTATTTCTTAAATTTCCTTTTCATTATAATTCCTAGGAACTATTTTCTCATCCTCAGTACATATTTTATTTCAGACTTTTCATACAATATTAATTTAATTAATGGTTTATTTTTGTAACCGGGGTTTATAACAATCTAAATTAATTAATATGCATTTAATTAACAGTCAACAACCCTAACCTTCAAGTTGCAATACATTGAGAGTTCTAGGGTTGGATTCAAGAAAGGAACAATATCCTTGAAGGCTGAAGGAAATAAATTTTCTGTGTGTGTGTAAGTTATATAAATTTTCAAGAAGGGACTGGGTTATTAAAAGCAAATTTTAATTAAAAACAAATTAAGAATCATGCCAAGATGGGTTGTGATATTTTATGAGTTTGTGAGCCAAAATCTATTTTTCATGACAAGGTGAAAATTCTAAATCACTTAAATGCAACTTCTCTATGTAAAACAAATATATTAATACCATGATTATATTTTATTGTGATTGAAATAGGGTGAACCAGTGTCTTTTTTTCTCCTTCCTGTTTTCCAGTGACTTATTCTCACATCTCTAAAAACACAAGAACCCGAACAAATTTTAAAATCCTCAAAACATTTGCTTTATGACGATCATAGGCAGAATAATTTTGGACATCAAAGGCACTTTATGACGATAGAATATAAAAACAGGGGGGTCTATATTCCAAATCAGGTAAGAATGCATACATGTCATCTAACCTCAAAACATTGCACAATTGTTTTTGAATTGTTACAGGAAAATCCTCAATGATGTCCAACAAGATTGTGGAAAAAGAAAGAAGCATTGTGTTGATGATAACAAAGAATCAGGTTTGATCATGGAATAAGAAGAAGATAAGATGAACCCTACTATTAGAAAAATCTCAAAGAAATGAAAAGATCAACCTTGCAATCGGGAAGCCCCGAGTTTTCAACCCTTACAATCAGGAAGCACCGAGTTTCAAACCCTACGATTAGGAATTATCAGGAAGCACTAAGTTTTTCAACCCTTCTGTTGTCATCCCTTCAGGTCTTCGCCAGGTAAGTTCCATTTTTCACACTTGTCACATCATCTTTTATTTGGGTAGGTCATCCATAACAATGAGACCACTTTATATTTTTTTCATCTTTCATTTGGGTAGGTCACCAATCATAATGAGACCATCATCTTCCATTTGGGTAGTTCACCCATCATAATGAGACCGTTTTTCATATTCTTTCATCTGGGTAGGTCACTCATTACAATGAGACCACTTTTACATATTTTCTTTGGTTTTGGTTAAAGGAGGTAGCTAGATGGGATATCAGGTGGCTTTGGTTAAAGGGAATAGCTAGATGGGATTTCAGGTTGACCGAGCTACACACATTCTTTGATTTTAGTTTAAGGAGGTCGCCAGATGGGATCTCAGATGACTTTGGTTAAAGGGAATCGTTATATGGGATTTCAGGTTTGTTGCTACCTAATTTTGGACCCATATTTTGATAAATTTTCAGAAAAAATCCAAAAATAGAGAAAAACAATGAAAATCCAAAAAATGTGTTTTAATATATTTTTGTCATTTTAGCATTTTCAACGTCGTCTAAAAAAGAATTTAAATTTTCAAAGATCTTTCAAACGCGTTCAACTTTTCACGCGTTATTTTTTAAAATCATTGATTTTTCTCATTGAATCGATGTTGATATTGCTCGTTTAAAAAAAAATACAAAAAAATTAAGAAAAATCAAATTTACAAAAAGAAAGAAGTTGAGGGACCAAGTTTGAAAACCTAGCAATATTTTTGCCTATAAATACTGGTCTTTAACACACAAAAGGGAGAGGGGGAATTTTGCACATTTAGAGGAGAACACAAACAAAAACCCTAACCCATCTTTTTCAAGCAAAAAACAAAAGAAAAAAAAAACTAAAATCAATTGTGTTGTGCGTTTTCTGTTATTGCAGGTAATGGTGTTCCTCATAGCCGGCAGGGAAGGGAAGAGAAGAAGATAGCCGACCAGATTCGTCCATTTCAAGGCGTTGCTTGCGGCGGCGCGTGAACCCACGCGCCGCCAGTGGCAGAGGCGCGTGGAGCAACGCGTCGCCACTGTTCCTGCAATGTTCCGACCCTGCACTATTCCTGATTCTGTTTGAGGGGTTTTTTTTGTAACTTTAAGTTTGTTTAATGTAATATTTGTTTATTTTTGAGTTTTTTTTTATAATTTGTATTTTGTAAATGTGGATGTAAAAGAAAAGGAAAAGAAAAGAAAAAAACAAAAAATATATAGTAAAAGTGAGTGTGTGTGTTTGGATTTTCATTTCTTTATTTATGTATGTATGTTTTTTTTTATGACAAAATTGCAAAGAATAAAGAAGAATTTAATATTTTGATTTGCTCACGGTCCAGAATTATGAACTTATATGCAAGTCATATTTCTAATATCCGATGAAAAAAAACAATTATTAAAACTTCTTTAACACGTCAAAGCCATGAAGTAGCTTACCTCAGGTAGGGTGCGTTAGGGGTGCTAATACCTTCCCTAATCATAACTAGTCCCTTACCGGCGAATCTTTGACAAGACCAGCACATCCAGGTTTCCTAGTAGCCCTCAATTAAATACTAGGTGGCGACTCCAACAAACCAATCAAATCAAGCAAAACGAAGCATAACGAAAAATCACCAGCCGACGTCCCGCGATGTTTGTTTTAGGATGTTCTCACGAAGAAGATTTTTTATCGTAATACTAAGAAGGGAGGGTTATATTATATGGATGATTGAGACCTTGGAAAAGTTCATTCCGCCCAATCATCACAGCGGTAAGGACAAGATATTTGGTTATGGCATTACTGGTTAGAACACCCATCATTCAGCTATCTACAACATTTATTCCCTACTTTATTTGAAAAGGTATTGCTCTCTAGTTTCAAATGTAAGGATTGTATCCTAGGTAAAAGTCATCGAACAAATTACCCCATCAATTATAATAAATGCAATGCACCATTTGAGATTATTCACTTTGACTTATGGGGCCCTGCACCTGTTATGACTACCGCTGGACTTAGATGGTTTGTCACCTTTATTAATGATTGTACAAGGGTCTCTTGGTTTATATGTTGAAACATAAGACAGATGTCCTACCAGTTTTTCAGAAATTTATCACCCTTATACAAACTTAGTTCTCTATGGGCATTAAAACTCTTCGATCTGATAATGGAGGCGAATATATTAGCCAAGAGTTTAGATAATTTTGTGATAGCAAGGGCAGCATACACAAGACTACTTGTCCACATACTACTCAGCAGAATAGAATTGCCGAACGGAAAAATAGACACATACTAAAGATAATACGAACCATTATGAGAGCTGCCCATATGCCCCAATAATATTGGCCTGATGACGTGAGTACATCTGTTTATCTTCTCAACCGGATATTATCCTGAGTACTTAATTTTCACACAACACTCCAGACTTTGGAACAGTATGTTAAACTACCTTCAACACTCCATATACCTTCAAAGATATTTGATTGTGTTGTATTTGTACATGTTCTGAAGCACCAACGATCCAAGTTGCATCCATGTGTTGTTCGTTGTGTCCTTCCTAGCTATGGTTCTCATATGAAAGGATACTGATGTTATGATCCCCTTACACGGAAACTCTATGTTACTATGGATGTAACCTTTCTTGAGACCGAATATTTCTTCAATGAACCATCCTCGTTTATTTTTCAGGGGGAGAATATACATGAACAACAAATATGGGATTGGGTTCATCCTAACTATACTCAAACAGAATGAGAAATTTCTGAACAGATCAACCACGCCGACTTACATACTCAAGCCACATCGAATAACCCCCTCTCTAATATACAACACGACCAAAATCAGAATTGTAAGGACAATTCCGACACTACAACTAAGGTAAGATGTCTTGACTCTTCTACATTACTTGATTTTATGACATATAGTTTACCTCACAGGCATAATCAGGGAGTAACCCCAAACCGGTACCCACAAAAACAAAAGGAAGAAAGTCCAAATACTCTATTGTAAATTTTATCTCAGCCTATAACATGTCAGATGCAACAAAGGTCTTCATGGGAAAAGTATATTCAGAACAGGTCCCACAAAACATTGAAGAAGTTATGCTAGATGAACACTGAAAGATAGTTGTCTATGATGAAATGAAAGCTCTCCAGAATAATAATACTTGGGAACTAACTACATTTCCAGATGGAAAGAAAATGGTTGGATGCAAATGAGCGTTTATTGTGAAATATAAAGCAGATGGGACAGTAGAAGATACAAAGCGAGACTGGTAGCTAAAGGATATACATAGACATATGGCATAGACTATTAGGAAATGTTCTCACCAATAGCCAAACTAAACACAATTCGGATACTTATATCACTTGCAGCAAACCTTGACTCGCCTTTACATCAATTTGATGTAAAAAATACATTTCTTCATGGAGATCTAGAGGAGGAAGTGTATATGGATGTTCTTCTTGGTTTTACTGGAAAAAAAATGTGGTGTGTAGGCTTACAAAATCACTTTATGGACTGAAACAGTCTCCCAGAGTATGGTTTGAAAGATTCAGTCTAACAATGTGAAAGCATGGATTTAGCCAGAACAACTCGGACCATACACTATTTCTGAAAAGAAATTAAGGGGGGGGGGAATAGCCTTGATTATTTATGTTGATCATATGGTAGTCACAAGAAATGATGAAGAAGGAATTTCTGAATTATAAAGGTATCTAGCAAGTGAATTTGAAATGAAGGATCGTGGTGGGTTGAAGTATTTCTTGGGCATCAAAGTATACAAATAAAAAATGGGCATATTCCTCTCACAAAAGAAGTATGTATTGGACCTATTATGTAAATCCCGAGAAAAAAAAACCAAGGCTGGATTAAATTAAAGAAAATAAACTAAACTAAAAAGAAGTGGGGGCGAGAACGAATACACTTAAAGAAAATGGCGCCTAAATGCAAATAAGAATAATTATAGAGCATAAATACTCCTATTCTCACCAAAAACAGATCTGCAACTACGTAAAGAAAGAAAAGAGGGAGTTTTTATATCTATTTTTACAAATCAAGAGAGAAACACCAAAATTTCAAGAACCCATCCCAAATTGAGGGTTATAGGTAAAATAAACCCTGGTGGAAAAGGGATTAAAAAGAAAAATTGAATAAGAAGAGAAGAGGGAAGGGTCGGCTGTCATTAGAAAGAAAAGAAGGGATCGAAGCCTTGATTCGCACCAGGTATGATATTCTAAACCTGGTCTTATGAGTCATTTCAAGTCGATTATGAATTGATGCCTGGATGTTAATTTATATATTGAGTTCTTAGACTTGAATTGAGGAAAAAGTATGAGTTGTTAAAGTAAAGAACTTCATGTGTTGTGTGTAAATGGAAAGGTTGATGAATCTGGATAGTTTCGTCTCTTGACCTTCAAAGAGATTTTAGGTAGGAGAATGAAGGAATTAGGATCAAGTTCCTTCATAGAAATTGTAGTTTTGGATGTTTACTAACTAATGAAATTGGTCTTGCTCAATTTGGAGTCATAGAACTCCAGTTATGGGTCACCAACCGAGACTGGGTCATGACAGACCCTATAGGGTAGTAGGTCTGGTTCATTGATAAGCGATTTTGACTATTTTAGAGACAGAACTGGGTTCTTCTCAAAACATAGAACTTGTAGCCTCATGTCTTACATTTCCAACGCCATAAATTTTTCTTGAATCGGAGTTATATAACTCTAGATATAGTTAAAAATCTAAGGAGAGGTCAGACAATAACAGTTCAAAAATGGACAGTAACAGTTGGACAGTAACAGTCCAAGTGTTTGTTAATAAGCAATTTTGACTATCTTAGAGGCAGAACTGGGTTCTTCTCAAAACATAGCACTTGTAGCCTCATGTCTTACCTTTCCAACGCCATAAATTTTGCTTGAATCAGAGTTCTATAACTCCAGATATAGTTAAAAATCTGAGGAGAGGTCAGACAGTAACAGTTCAAAAATGGACAGTAACAGTTGGACAGTAACAGTCCAAGTGTTTGTTAATGAGCGATTTTGACTATCTTAGAGACAAAACTGGGTTCTTCTCAAAACATAGAACTTGTAGCCTCATGTCTTACCTTTCCAACGCCATAAATGTTGCTTGAATCGGAGTTCTATAACTCTAGATATAGTTAAAAATCTGAGGAGAGGTCAGACAGTAACAGTTCAAAAATAGACAGTAACAGTTGGACAGTAACAGTCCAAGTGTTTGTTAATGAGTGATTTTGACTATCTTAGAGACAGAACTAGGTTCTTCTCAAAACATAGAACTGGCGTTGGAAAGGTAAGACATGAGGCTACAAGTGCTATGTTTTGAGAAGAACCCAGTTCTGCCTCTAAGATAGTCAAAATTGCTTATTAACAAACACTTGGACTGTTACTGTCCAACTGTTACTGTCCATTTTTGAACTGTTATTGTCTGACCTCTTAGAGGCAGTAACAGTTCAAAAATGGACAGTAACAGTTGGACAGTAACAGTCCAAGTGTTTGTTAATGAGCGATTTTGACTATCTTAGAGACAGAACTGGGTTCTTCTCAAAACATAGAACTTGTAGCCTCATGTCTTACCTTTCCAACGCCATAAATGTTGCTTGAATCGGAGTTCTATAACTCTAGATATAGTTAAAAATCTGAGGAGAGGTCAGACAGTAACAGTTCAAAAATAGACAGTAATAGTTGGACAGTAACAGTCCAAGTGTTTGTTAATGAGTGATTTTGACTATCTTAGAGACAGAACTAGGTTCTTCTCAAAACATAGAACTTGTAGCTTTATGTTTTACCTTTCCAACGCCATAAATTTCGCTTGAATCGGAGTTCTATAACTCCAGATATAGTTAAAAATCTGAGGAGAGGTCAGACAGTAACAGTTCAAAAATGAGGCAGTAATAGTTGGACAGTGATTGTCCAAATATAAAGAAAGGAATGATAACTAGGATTGGACAAAGAACGACAGTAATAATGAGTGAAATGAGAAAAATATAAAGTACTAAGAAATGACTGAAAGAAAGACTTATTGGTTGTTGATATGGTTATTATAAAACATATCCTTGAGTGAGGAAAATTTATAAGATAAACCTGTGATTTACAGGAAGGACTACAGATGTGGTGCAACAGCAGCAGCAGGGGAGCACGAGTAGAGCTTCTATTGCAGGTAGGTGATTCGCACCTATGCTTTCTAGTTAAATTCCATGATTTAATATATTTTTGATGTGAAATGTGAATTACTGAATGTATGTGTATTCAAGGTGAAAAGTTGTTATGTGAATTGCCAAGTGATGAAATTATCACTGATAAAGGAAATATGAGAAGTGTGATTTGAGGCATAAACTAGCATACATTGAGTGTATGTTAGGATCCCGGGTAAGGGGATCACCCTGTATTGGCTAGTATACATTTAGTGTATGTTAGGATCCCGGGTAAGGGGATCGTCACGAATGGACTAGCATACATTTAGTGTATGTTAGGATCCCGGGTAAGGGGATCTCCACGTATTGGCTAACATACATTCAATGTATGTTAGGATCCCGGGTAAGGGGATCACCATGTATTGGCTAGCATACATTTAGTGTATGTTAGGATCCCGGGTAAAGGGATCGCCTTATATCGACTCCTATGGGGTGGTGATGACGAAACCAGTGAAATTGGTATCAGTAATGTGATAAGCAAAAGTAATCACGTTGATCTTATAAGGTTTGGAATGAAGGTTGATAGTGGTAGAGGGAACGGTTATTAATAGTTTGAATAAGGAAAAGATTTTAATAAAAAAAAAACTAGAAGGGAGAAGTAAATGAAATATGAATGCATGTTACCCTGTTGAAATTATTAGATATTCATATTGTTATATTTATTATGATATTCACCTTGCAATAATATGTATTTTGTTTCAAGATCATCGCATGCACGACATGAGTAGATCCTAGCTTATGTTCCCTTCTTGAAATCTAGGTTCTAGGGAGTATGCCCTTGTATTTTGTAAACATGAAAATGTTTGTATAACTTAATTTGTATAATTAATGTTTAAACTTGAGTGGATGAATTTAACGTTGTAGTTCATATAACCATATTTAATGTCTATGTATTTATATTTATTTAAATTATCCATCCATAATGATATTTTTGTTATATAATGCATATCATAAATATTATGGTTGATAGGTGTGAATATAATTGTGGAATTGAAATCCAGGATGATTGGGTCGGGAATTAAGTTATGAGATGCGAACTGTTAGAAGTCTAAACAGGTTACATGTCGGTAACTCGGGACCTTTCGGTATAGGGGGGACTCCGTCGAAATTCCGGTAGATGTTAATACGAAGACTATGAATATGTATATACAAAAAAAAAATTAACTACTCTGTTTTTCTATTGACATGAGATTGTTGTTTTATCCTAGAAATGGGGGATGTTACATATTAACCGATCGTACAAAATGATTGTTTAGCGGAATATCCAAATCAGGTTCCCACAAACAGAGAACGATATCATAAATTGGTGGGAAGCCTCATCTACCTTTCACATACACACTTTGATATCGTATATGTAGTCAGTATAGTCAGCCAATTCATGCACAACCCAAGTGAAGTACATATGGAGGCAGCATTGCGAGTACTTAGATACTTAAAATCCTCTCCGGGAAGAGGAATTCTTTTCTCAAAGAATGATCACCTTAACATCATTGGTTATACTGATGTAGACTAGGCAAGAAATCTGACTGACAGAAAGTCTATTTCACGATACTTTACCTTTGTTGGAGGAAACTTAGTGACTTGGAAAAGCAAGAAGCAAAATGTTGTTGCTTTATTTAGTGCTGAAACAGAATTGAGAGGGATGACCAAAGGATTATGTGAAATACTATGGATAAAGGGGCTACTTAAAGAGCTAGGATATCTTATGGAAACTGAGATCAAGATGTATTGTGACAACAAAGCTGCAATTGTCATAACCAATAATCCAGTTCAACATGATCGAACCAAACATGTGAAAGTAGATAGACATTTCAAACAGAAACTCGATGAGAAGATTGTGATTTTTTATTTTGTCAAATCCGAGGATTAACTAGCAGATATACTTACGAAAGCAATATCAAGTAAAGTATTTCATTGCTCTCTCAACAAGTTGGGCATACGAGATATCTTTGCACCAACTTGAGGAGTAGTGTTGACAAAGATTAATTCTTGACTTTAAAAAATATTACAAATAAGAAAAACTAGAAGCGAGGAACAAGTTTAGGAAAGATTTTGATATATTTTTATTTTTAGTTTTTCATCTTTAAAAAGGATTTAGTGTACAAACAATGAATTGATATACAAGTTGAATTGATACAAACAATTATCTCGCAACTACCCGGACATTGTTGACATTTATGAGATATTTATTATTTCCATCAATTCATCAATTAGCTTAATAATCAATAAATAATTATTGTAGAATATTATTTTGAATGATTGGCTCTCATTTACTTCAATAAGATGACAAGTTCCTTACCTTTTGGGCAGCCTTCAATTTGTAGGATATGATAACGGGATCATAATTTAAAGTTTTTTCGAACAACTTCAAGTTTTTTTTTATTATAATTCAAAACCTCATTGATTCGGTTAAAAATTTAATTGCAATTCATTAACTATTTTTATTTTTTTTATTAAAATAATATCATTTTGATTTATAAAAAACTAAAATTCATCCAAATAATTCATGAAAGTTGCTGTGATAATGATGTTTTAAAAAGAGTTTCTTGAAGCAATGTGAATAATTGGACTAGGATATTTATTTGCCCTATCTATGTTAATTTCATACTAGAATTATATTTTTAAAATCTGACATGACAGGTTTATTCAAGATCTAGAGTTGGAACTGGATCAAGTTTAAAACAAATAGAAGTAATTAAAAACCTGGCTGATCCGGTTAAAAATCTAATTACAACTCATTGATTATTTTTATTTTTTTATTAAAATAATATCATTTTAATTTATAAAAAATTAAAATTGATCCAAATAATGCAGTAACGTGATCAAAATCTATGACCAAAAAAAAAAACACTGAACAGAATTTCCATGTAAAACATGGGGTCTCCATTATTAAAGTTTAATGCAAGACTATAAAAGTCATGCCAATTTCCATGAATAATTGGCATGACTTTCCGCAAAGCCTACTTTTAGGCAGGGTAGAGGACTGTGACCGCAGGTATTGTTTGTTTCTGGCATAACTTTCCACAAAGCCTACTTTTAGGCAGGGTAGAGGACTGTGACCGCAGGTATTGTTTGTTTCTGGCATGACTTTGCACGAAGCAAAGAATAATCTTATTTTACTAGGAAAAAAAAAAGGACGAGAAGAGAAAAAAAAAAAAAAGAGAAGAAAGAAAGAAAAACGACGTTTTGCAGAGAAAGCAAGACACAGACATAGAGGAAACTAACGTTGTTAACATTTTGCAGGGAAAGCTCGAGCCTTGTGTCAAGGATGGCGACAACATTTCTATCTAATTAAATATAACCATATACATGTTTATACAAAAATATTATGAATTCAAATTATGAATATAAAACATATTGATATATAGATAGAATAATACAAATATTTTCCTGGAAATAGCCCATGATGACGTGTTCATTTTCTTTTCAGTTTAATGAAATTTGATGATGTTATGAAAAAGAAAGAAAGAAAATATTAGAAGAAAAGAAACGGAGAATTAGTCGAGCACTTATCTATAGGCCATGAACAGATTGGCCATGAATCAAATCCGTAAGTGGGTTATACCTAACTAGAAATCTGTGTCATCTCGGCGTCTAGCTATTTCATTTGCCAATACAAAATAATATAAAATTATTCTTGAAAAATTATTTAATAATATCTCTAAAAGATTAATTTATTCAGAAATCAGATCAGGAAAACAAGTTATATTGCCTTACGAGGGAGATTAATTTATCCAGAAATATGATCAGGAAAACAAGAAATGAAAGGAACAGTCATTGCTTAGGATTTTAAGTACACTGAAATCATAAAAAGAAAGGAAAATACAAAGGGATTAAATATTTGTCACTTATGAATGATAGAGCACACCGTTTGTGTGACAGTAAGAATAAGGAGAAAAGAAGCAGCAGCAACAGAGATGCCAGTCCATGGATTGTTGAAATAAACCTGCTTCAAGGTTGCCTTCCACTTGTGCCAAGTCTTTCTGCAATGTGAATCCAGCTCTTCGGAGACACCCCAAAGAAAATTATTAGTAGAGCAAATATTTTCTTTGTTGGGACTCTTAAAAAGATCTGACACTGCTTGGTTACTGCTTAGCATATATATTTGTCAAATTCCCATTATTAACAAGTACTTCCACGGCGACGACGCCGCTGATGAAATAAATATAATCATTTATGAAAGTATGCGCATTCCTGCCATGGCATTGCTCAAAAGCCTGGAGATTTCTGAATAAGATTTCTGTCTGGTCAAATATTTTTAGTTGTGGAATTTCTAGAATCCCATTACTGAATCTTAAACTTCACTCCAGATTGATGGAGCTCCGTTGCAGTGGGTGCGCTTAAAAAAGTTTCTTTTTAGTTGTGGAAGGCGCTTAAAAAACTTCACTCCAGACACTTTCTCAGGGAGTCAACAAAATGTAGGACTCCAGAATTTGATTATTTCCCAACTGTCCTCTTTTACACAGTCAAGCCATCTCGTTTTAATAACCAACAAGTAAGCTCAATTCTTCTACAATTCTTGTTGAGAAGATAGTTTGAGTTGATCTAAATCGACTGTAATTCCACCTCTATTATTTATTTATCTGATAAAAGGGGACCACCTCTATTAATTATTTATCTGATAAAAGGGGACCACCTCTATTATTTATTTATCTGATAAAAGGGGACCACCTCTATTATTTCTCACTTCTCACTCAAACTGTGCAATTCTACAGTTTTCCTGAAGACTTTTCTAGTCTTTTTCCTTATCTTCTACAGTTCTGCACCACGGGAAAATGGAGCACTCTCCAGCTTTCATTCCACATGGATAGCAATTAAAAGGCAACGGTAAGTGGGGGAAATGCAGCGACTTTAACGGGTTGTATAATAATATAAATTATAAATTATATTTTATTTAATAATTTAAATTTGTTAGTTGAATTAATTTTTTTATATAATATCATAATTTTAACGATCAAATAGTCACGAGTTTGAATATTAATATTTTTATTTATTTAATAAAAATTAAAAATAATTTAAACATATACAAGTTTAAAATTTAAAAAATATTTATTCGAAAGAGTATTAAAGTTTAAAAGTAATACAATTGAATAATTGGATTCGTATATTCATCTGTCCTATCTCTGTCGATTTCACACTAGAATTTCCATGTATAAACAGCCTTAGGTTTTCAAGCTGTCCCTTCTCTTTTGTCGTCTTGTTTATATTCACCTGACGTGGAGGGGATGCTACCTGACTTCATTGACATGAGTCTTCACCAAAATATATAATTCATTCGGTAGTTACCATCTGAATTACGAACAAAAAATTTAGAATTAAAAAAAAAATAGTTCGCTAACATGGAGGTTTTTACAGGTGATTTTTTCCGACGGAATCACCGATGAATTCAAAACGGCAACTTCATACGGTGATGTGACCGGTTCATCGTTTAACATGCCGACGGAATTACCGAGGGATTTGAAATTGCAGATCTGTACGGTGACGTGTTGATGTTTTCATCAGAATAGCCGACGGACTCACTGACGGATTATGCCATCGGTGAAACCGTCGGAAAAAGTTAATATATCCCTCTCTTTGCCGACCCTCTCCTCTCCTATTTCTCCTTCTTCTTCCTAATCCCAACTCCCCTCATCTGCAAATAACCAGCCCCCCCTCCCCCCCAAACAAAAATTTCCCTCATCTCAGCACAACAAGTTATAGTTCTTGAAGTTTTGTGGTCACAGCATCCGTGTTCTGATTTACCGACGGATTTTATCAATTTTTATAAGTAATTCTATCTTTTTAAATTTTAACGTTTAAATGTCAATTTTATTAGTTTTTTAGTATATGTATTTTGTTAGTAGATGTACATGTTTTATTGTTATTTCTCAAACAAACTTGTAGCATATGAATGTATAATTTTATACCTGTTATGGTTTGTTTTAGATTTTGTAAGATTGTATTTGTTTGTAAATTGTTAAAACTTTATGGAATTATCGAATTACATGTGCTGTTTTGAAATAATTAATAGCTTGCTTAATGGGTCCGTTTTAAGTTTTATTAATGGTATTGCGGAGTGGTAATTTCCATAAATTTATATATATTAATTTGTATGGATGTTGATAAATGATAATGAATATTTAATATTTATGAGAAGTTGTGATTGGTTTGTTGGATAATCTCGAGGTAAATTAATATTTTTGCAAGTTTATTTACCTAACTTAGTTAATTAATACATGATGTTATCATAATTTTATAGAGGTTCGATATAAGTCATGGATGATCGCTCATGGATGTATCGAGATTCACCCCAAGGATTGTGGAGGATGGATTATTGTAATGGGGTTCAGGGTTTTATTAATTTCGCAACATCTATTCCCAGAAATTTTACTGGAGGCGGTATTAGGTGTCCATGCAGGAAGTGTCAAAATAAAAAGTATCTGCATCCAGATGTTGTAATGATGCATCTTCTACACAAAGGGTTTATGAAGAATTACCAGTGTTGGTATGCACATGGAGAAGTATTTGTTAGTAAGAGGAGAATGAGAGAAAAGGTGGTTGGGTCAACTTCTAGTGCTAGCAACGTGCATGAAGCGGCAAATGACAACACCAATCCTTACAAAAATATGGTTATGGATGCAATGAGAATGAATCAAGGTAATGTCAGTCAATGTCCAATCGTAAAAGAAGAACCTAATGCAGATGCAGCTAGGTTTTTTGATTTGTTGAAAGATTCTGACGAACCATTATGGGATGGCTGCACAAACCACAGTAAATTATCGGCCGTAGCACATGTGTTCACCATCAAGTCAGATCACGGGTTGAGTAAGGCCGGGTATGACAATTATTGAATGAGCGAGAAGCATTTTACCTAAAGGGAACAGGCTGAAAGAGAACTTCTATGCTGCGAAGTCCATGATGAAACCCCTTGGTTTAGGATACCAGAAAATTGACATGTGCCCTAACTTCTGCATGTTATACTACCTTGAAAGTGCTGAGATGACCGAGTGCATGCAATGCAGGCATTCCCGTTACAAACCCAAAACTGGCAAGGGAAAGACTCTAGTGGCATATAAAAAACTTAGATACTTCCCAATCACACCTAGACTGCAGAGGTTATTCATGTCACCAAGGACTGCTGAGCACATGACATGGCACCAAGCACATGATGCGGTTGATGGAGTGATGGTGCATCCTTCTGACGACGAAGTGTGGAAACTCTTTAACAGTGTTCATCCTCACTTTTCAGCTGAATCAAGGAATGTGCGTCTTGGGTTGTGTACAAACGGATTCAACCCATTTGGGTCATTTGTTGCTCCTTATTCTTGTTGGCTGGTCATACTCAAAGTTTATAACTTACCACCGGGAATGTGTATGAGGCCGGAGTTCATGTTTTTATCTACTGTAATACCCGGTCCAAGCAGCCCGGGGCGGAATATAGATGTTTGTCTTCGACCGTTGATTGATGAGTTGGCACAGTTGTGGTCCTCCGGAGCTCTGACTTATGATAAATCGAGGAAACAAAATTTTCTTATGAGGGCGGCTTTGATGTGGACTATCAATGATTTTCCAGCCTATGGAATGCTTTCTGTTTGGAGCATGCATGGGAAACTAGCATGTCCATACTGCATGGAAAACAACAAGGCATTCACGCTAGCAAACAGAGGTAAAGCTTCTTTTTTTTACTGTCACCGTCGCTTCTTGCCACTTAATCACAGGTACAGAAAGAACAGAAAAGATTTCTTTGTTGGCAAAGTTGAAAAAGATGTTGCATCCCCGCGTCTTTCTGGTGAAGAATTGCATGATGTTGTATCAGAGTACGGTGACATTGTGTTTGGCCTTCAATCAGGTAAGCAAAAGTTTTCTGGTTTTGGTTTGACCCATAATTAGGTAAAGCGAAGTATCTTTTGGGAGCTTCCTTATTGGAAGACCAATCTGCTCCGCCATAACCTTGACGTCATGTACATTGAAAAGAACGTGTTTGAGAACATTTTCAACACCATCATGGATGTGAAGGGGAAGACAAAGGACATCATCAAGGCTAGATTGGATATAGCTTTATACTGTAATCGTAAAAATATGGAGTTGGTTTATGATGAGTCACGGGTCGCAAAACCAAGAGCAAGCTTCGTGTTAGAGAAAAACGCACAACTGCTAGTCTACAAATGGCTTAAAAGTCTGCATTTTCCAGATGGACATGCATCGAACATATCAAGGCTGGTTAATATAGAGGACTGCAGATTGTATGGAATGGAGAGTTATGACTGCCACATGTTTATGCAAACACTCATCCCATTAGCTTTTCGTGATTTGTTGCCAAAGGGAATATGGGATGCACTCACGGAGATCAGTCATTTCTTTAGAGATATATGCTCCTGCAAGTTGAATGTTGAGCACATTGAGAGGCTTCAAACGAATATCATCGAGATACTATGCAAACTTGAGATGATATTCCCTCCATCATTTTTTGACTCAATGGAGCATCTACCTATACATCTACCGTTCGAGGCAAAAGCTGGAGGACCGGTCCAATATAGATGGATGTACCCATTCGAATGGTTAGATATTACAGTTGCAATGTATTTCATATATAAAAGTATTTTCTATGTTTTTCTTAATTGAAAATACTTGATTAATTCAATGCAGGTACTTGTTTAATCTCAAGAAAAAGGTTAAGAACAAGGCGCATGTTGAGGCTTCGATATGTGAGGCCTATATTGTTGAGGAGATCTCAACATTTATCTCGTACTATTTCGAACCTCATCTGAGAACGAGAATCAATCGCGTTCCACGACATGATGATGGCGGTGAAGTGCTTTCCAGTGGGAACTTGTCAATATTCTCCAATACTGGACGACCCACACCTAAAAATACCGTAAGAGGAAGATATTTGTCGGGAATAGAGTTCAAACAAGCACACAACTATGTTCTATTTAACTATGATGAGTTGAGACCTTTTATTTAGTAAGTTTATGTATGTGTAATACTAATTAAACTTTGTTAGTAATATACTGTTAATTATATATTGTAATATCATACACTCATTATCACTTGCAGGCAACATCGACAATATGTGCACTCCAATAACTCACAGCTGACCGAATCCCAGATCTTTCAATTACAAGATGAACAATTTGCCACATGGTTTAGAACACATGTAAGCACTATCACAAACTCATTCTAACTTGTAAAATTACTGTACGTATGCATGTCATTATAAGATTCTCATTCATTTACTGTTTATTGATGTACATTACATACAAGGTTTATCAAATGGGAAGGAGTGCGCCTAAGTCATTGTCTTCACTAAACCTGGGGCCTGAAAGAAAAGTTAAGTGCTACAACAACTATTTTGTCAATGGATATGTTTTCCATACTGAAGAATACGGGCATGGAAGAAAGACATACAACAACGGTGTTTGTGTTAAGGGATCCAATAGTAGTGAGTTAGAAGTTGACCACTATGGTAGATTAGAAGAGGTCGTCAAACTGCAATATCATAGCGATCAGAATAGAGTGTTTTTATTCAAATGCTATTGGTATGACACAACTAACAGAGGAATCAGAGTTGATCCGCACCATGGTCTGGTCGAAATCAACTCAAAATATAGACTCTGCAACATAAACGATGTGTTTGTTTTCGCAAAGCAATATCAACAAGTTTATTACACATACACCCCTTTATTTAGAAAAGATCGATCAAGAGTGGATTGGTTGTCCGTTTTAAAAACAAAACCCCGGGGTCGTGTCGAGGTTGTTCAAGATGACAACGAAGACACAAGTGTGCGAGATGAAGTCTTTCAAGTTAGGGAGTTGGTCGAACCATATCCAGTTGCTCCTTCGATTGAATTGGAAGAAAATTCAAATTTTCGTGTTTTCGATGATAGTCTTGTTGATTGTGATGCAGAGGAGTTAAATGTTGTTTTGAGCTCTAGCGGGCAAGCAAATGTTGATGAAGATGATGATATCCATATTGAAGATTGCGATGAAGGTGATGATCATTCAATTGATGACGAAGAAGAAGAAAATTCTGACTAACTATCAAAATGAAACCCTATGTAAAACCCTTTTTTCATGTAATTTAGATTATGGATGATATATTTTGTAACACGAAATATTTATTGTTTAAGCACTGTTGTTATTGTTTTGTGCGATGGACAGTTTATCATTTAAGTTTTTGCAAGAAGGTAAATACGCAATACAAATACAATCATTTTGTACAATGCCACAATCACCGACATCAATACCGATAGAATATTATCTGTTGGCATTTCACAGAGAGTTCGAAAACAATTACTTGAAATGCCACAATCACCGACGTCAATACCGACAGAATATTATCGGTCGGCATTTCACAATCACCGACGTCCATACCGACGGAATAAGGTCCGTCGACATTTCACAAAGAATTCGAAAACAATTACTTGAAATGCCACAATCACCGACGGACTAAAGTCTGTCGGCATTTCACAGAGAGTTTGAAAATAATTACTTGAAATTCCACACTATCACCGACGAAATAAAGTTTGTCGGTCATTTGTCGGCGGGTAAGATTTCCGACAAAATCACCGACGGACTGTGCGAATTTCAAAGGGTGGTGCATTAAATGCATCTCTGATCGCGTGAGGTTTCCGACGGAATTACCGACGGACAACGAAACATATGGAGGGTAATTAAAAATTGGTGCGAAATTCAAAACTTTCCGACGGATTTTTGAAACGTCACCGACGAAATAAATTAAAATAATATTTTTTTTGTATCCATCGGTGAATCCGTCGGTAAAACTGCACTATAAATCCCAGTGACCGCCCCTTCAGTTTATTTTTTCATTTCTTCCGTTCTTCACCTTCAATTTTGAATTTTTTCCTCTGATTTCTTCAAGGCGTTCACGTACAATCTCTAGCAAGTGTTCTTGTGATTCTTCATCGGATTAAAAGGTATGTGTTTCCTCTATTTCATTTGCTTTAAGGGTTTTTTTTTTGTTTTAGGTATTTTTATTTTTTTTGTGTTTTTTGTTTTGGTGTATTTTTAAAATGTAGATAAAGTCTTGAAATCAACACATTATTAAGGTAAGCATGTTTCATTCCTAAAGTCTATAGTTTTTTTTTTTTTGAATTTATTGAATATATTTTATTGTTGTATTGGCATAATTTGTTGAATAATTTGTTGAATTGTAATTGTTAATATTGAATTTACCTTAGAATAAGTAATTGAATATGTTGGAATAATTAGTAATTTTACTACATTATTGCATGATTTGTGTTTAATTATTTGTATTAATTTTAATTGTTAGTCTAGAGTTTTTGTTGAATTTATTGAATATTTTTTATTGTTTGTATTTATATAATTATTGAATAATTAATTTGTTGAATTGTAATTGTTAATGTTGAATTTACCTTAGAATAAGTTATTGAATATGTTGGAATAATTAGTAATTTTACTACATTATTGCATGATTTGTGTTTAATTATTTGCATTAATTTTAATTGTTAGTCTAGAGTTTTTTTTTTAATTTATTGAATATTTTTTATTGTTTGTATTTATATAATGATTGAATATGTTGTTAATGTTGAATTTACATTGTAATTAGAATGAATGTTAAATGTATAGATGTTATGTTATATACAATATTAGTATAGATGGAGTCAATTGGTTGGGGCTTTTGTCAATATTTGCAGGTTTGTGGATTTGGGTAGTATCCAGTATAGGGGAGGTGCTGTCGGTTTTTTTTTAACATTCGAATTTAATTATATAATTATTCGTATATAATTGTGTAGATGCGTAGAACAAAAACCAGAGATTGTCGCTCACGTATAGTCGCAGTTAGTTCTTCTAGCAGCGAGGATGACGTATCTTTAGGTGCCTCTCAAGAAGCGGCACCTACACCACCTGCAATGTCAACCGATGCTGCCTCTTCCAACGTGGGTTCATAGCGCAGAGGTGGCGTGCTATCACAGCGGAATCAGTTCACCCGCAAGTATGAGGCACAGTGGAAGGACGACCTTTCAATGTAAGTTTGTTAAGGTTTTAGTTTTTTCTTTTAAATTATAACATAATTTATGAACAACTAATCAATATTTCATGAATTTAATTTACTTTCAGGTTCACCAACATTGAGGCCGCCCGAGTAATATCATCAGTGTTTAAATCGTCGATGGAGATTTCATTATTTCAATGGAGTCAGATATCCAGACATCCTGAATGGATAACTCAAATCAATGCATGGTTTAGCAGATTTGAGGTTGGTGTTAATTTCTAATTTCCAGCTTATTTCTAATAATTTATTAATATAATTGTAAATAAATTATCATTTTTATTTATCTAATTATTTATACACAGCACAAATTCGATTGGGACGGAGCGCATGACAAAGTTGTGAGGAGGGTGTGGGAAAATCACGTGGAAACTAAGTAACATCGAAAACAATACAAGATTTTTTTAGAAAAAAATTTATGTTTCAACTTCTAATTTCTCGCTATAGAAGTAGGTTGCGTGACTTTTGGTATGAAGCATAAAAAAAGGCAAAAAAAAACCGCGAGAGATAAGGGTCTCCAAGGCTGGAACGACGTGGCGGTTTGGAGGGATTTCAAACCGATATACATCCCGAAAGATATATGGCCACACTATCTTGAGCATGTGACGTCTGAGCGGTTCACACGATGCTCACAGTCCGGTGCTGGCAACCAGAATTGGCCAATTCATGGCTCAGTGACAACGTACACCAGCGGCTTCGTTCCGTTTGCTGCACATGCGAAACGGATGGTAAGATTAATCTAAATGAAATATATCATTAAATTAATTTGTTGTCAATTAATCTTTTTTCATTATAGGCTATGTCTCTTGGACGTGAGCCAAACCCGATGGAGCTGTTTGTGGAGACGCACGTGCGGAGTCAAGACCGCCAAAAGGGGGCGCAACAGTTCATTGACAACCGTGCTCTACACTTCGCGGTACGTTTGTTCAACCATTTTATTTTGTAAGTTATTATTTTTATTGAATTGAATATGATGATTACTTTTTTTATTTTCAGGAGACCTATAATAATCGGTTGAGGGAGAGATATGGGGACGATCCTTTGACCCATCCGGAATTCGATCCAGATTTGTGGATGGAGGTTGGATTGTCTGGTGGGCCCGATAAAAATCGGGTTTACGGGCTCTCCAACACTAACTTGCAGCAACACACGGCTCAGGTCACCGAAAAATACGAGTACCTATCAGAGGAGCATACACAACTCAAAGCGGAGCATGCACAACAAAAGGCATTGGATGCACAACGGTATGCACAACTCAATGCAGAGCACGCACAACAATATGCACAACAAAAAGCGGAGCATGACCAGCTTCGCGAATTTGTCATGAACATGATATCACAGAGTGGTGATACATGTGCGCCTCCTTCTTTTTGGCCGTATAACAACCAGCCTCCTCCTCCTCCTCTAGCTCCACCGTTATGTTAATTTTTAATGAATATTATTTAAATTTAACAGTTAATTTAATATTTTTTTTAAACACATTCAGTTTGTAATGAATAATTTAACTTTATTTCTTTTGTTTTTGATGTTTAATAAAAAATTTATTTGCATAATTGGTTTTTATTACCATTAATTTATATAATTTTATATTATGTATTCTAAATGATTTTTTAAAAACATATTTAAAAATAATCACCGAGAGGTTTACCGACGAAATTAATCTGTCGGCATTTGACAGTAGCTGCCACAGTCACCGACGAATTTACATACGAATATATTCGGTCAGTATTTCATACACTCACCAACAACTTTACCGACGGTTTTATCTGTCGGTATGTTACACTATCACCGACGGGCTAAAATCCGTCGGTATATTTCAAGCGGGAAACTTTTTTTTTTTGCGCGCAATGTCCTTCTGTAAAACTATCGGTAAATATTTTTTTTGTTTTTCCGACCGATATAGCGATGGAATATGTTATTACCGACGAAAAGAAAGCTGGCAGAATTATTCCATCGGTGATTACGTCGGTAAATATATTACCGACGAAACCTTAAACACATAACGACGGAATATGTCCGTCGGTAAAACTGTGAAATCTCGTAGTGTATTATTTCTCAAAAAAAGGAGACTACCCTCTATAAAAGTTTCTTAAAGATGTGAATAGTTGGATTCACATATTCTTCTGCCCTGTCTATGTCGATTTCAGACCAGATAATAAGTTTCTTAAAGCAATGTGAATAATTGGATTCAGTTGTATAGTTATCTACGTACCTGGATGATATTTCTCAACATCTTCAACCTTTATGAGATCCGCTTTTACAATAGTAATATTTATCTTCAATTAAAGGATGTTTATTTTATGTAAGATATTGTAGAGGATATAAAATATTTTACAAACAAATCTAGAAACTTAATTTATTAATTAATTGTTTTAGTCTATACAGGATTTTCTTAATAATAATCAAATCTTAATATCATAAATCTTTCACCTGCCACTACCATTCAATCACTGATTTTGAACATGTTTTTCTTAAATATTTTACAAGTAATTCTATATTATAGAAATTTAGCTGCTTTAGATATCCTCCTTGAATTTATTTACACGGTTAGACGACCCTTATTCAATGACGGAAGAAATTCGAAGGAACAATCTGCTCCATGATTTGTCAAGTTTTCTTAAAAGATAAAAGAAAATATTATCATTACAACTAGTGCCACTGGGCAAGCGGTGTTTTGTGGCTTTGATCTTGAACTATTAAGGAAAAAAGTTCTAAGAGTTTGTCTTCCTAAAATATTTAATATTAAAAAAAAAACATTTGGTTTAGCTAGCTAGGCAGGGAAACCGAAACGTATATTTGACATCCTTAATTGATTTAATGTAAAATGATATTTTATCCTTAGAAAGAATTATGATCAAGATATGTGAAATTAATGCACAGTACTGATTCCCAGGTTAGTGGGCTACCCATCTAAATTTACAAGGTACAATCTTTGCTTCCACTTGAAAGCCTAATCTTATTTTATTAGGGAAAAAAAAAAGGATGAGAAGAGAAAAAAGAAAAGAAAAAAGACGTTTCGCAGATGAAGCAGGACACAGACATAGAGGAAACCAACATTGTTAACATTTTGCAGGGGAAGCTCGAGCCTTTTGTCAAGGATGGCGACAACATTTCTATCTAATTAAATATAACCATATACATGTTTATACACAAATATTATAAATTCAAATTTTGAATATAAAACATATTGATATATACATAGAATAATACAAATATTTTCCTGGAAATAGTCCATGATGACGTGTTCATTTTCTTTTTCAGTTTATTGAAATCTGATGATGTTATGAAAAAGAAAAAAAGAAAGAAAATATTAGAAGAAAAGAAGCGGAGAACAAATTGGCCATGAATCAAATCCGTAAGTGGGTTATACTTAACTAGAAATCTGTGTCATCTCGTATTTTTCATTTGCAAATACAAAATAATATAAAATTATTCTTGAAAACTTATTTAATAATATCTCTAAAAGATTAATTTCCAAGTTATATTGCTGATGGAGATTAATTTATTCAGAAATAAGATCAGGAAAACAAGTTATATTGCCTTAGGAGGGAGATTAATTTATTCAGAAATATGATCAGGAAAACAAGAAATGAAAGGAACAGTCATTGCTTAGGATTTTAAGTACACTGAAATCATAAAAAGAAAGGAAAATACAAAGGGATTAAATATTTATCACCTATAAAAGATAGAGCACAGTCTGTATGATAGTAAGAATAAGGAGAAAGGAAGCAGCACCAACAGAGATGCCAGTCCATGGATTGTTGAAATAAACCTGCTTCAAGGTTGCCTTCCACTTGTGCCAAGGCTTTCTGCAATGTGAATCCAGCTCTTCGCAGACACCCCAAAGAAAATTATTAGTAGAGCAAATATTTTCTTTGTTGGGACTCTTAAAAAGATCTGACACTGCTTGGTTACTGATTAGCATATTTGCCAAACTCCCATTATTAACAAGTACTTCCATATTATTAGGAGCACGGACGACGCAGCTGATGAAATAAATATAATCATTTATGAAAGTATGCGCATTCCTGCCATGGCATTGCTCAAAAGCCTGGAGATTTCTGAATAAGATTTTTGTCTGGTCAAATATTTTTAGTTGTGGAATTTCTAGAATCCCATTACTGAATCTTATGTCTAATGATGAGCTTTTTTCGGGACGCTTAAACTTTACTCTTGATTGATGGAGCTCCGTTGCAGTGGTGCGCTTAAAAAAGCTTCTTTTTAGTTGTGGAAGGCGCTTAAAAAACTTCACTCCAGACACTTTCTTAGGAAGTCAACAAAATGTAGGACTCCAGAATTTGATTATTTCCCAACTGTCCTCTTTTACACAGTCAAGCCATCTCGTTTTAATAACCAACAAGTAAGCTCAATTCTTCTACAATTCTTGTTGAGAAGATAGTTTGAGTTGATCTAAATCGACTGTAATTCCACCTTTACAGGGTTAATAGTTTGTGTAGGACTCAATCTCTTGTAGCTCCGACTTCTCAGGCATATACTTGTATATATAATCGTTGTAACACTGCAGAAGAATGACATTCAGAAATAAATTCCTTTCATTCTTTTGGTTTTCATTCCTTTAATTTGTTTTCATGGTATCAGGAGCATGGTTAAATCCTAACGTCTCTACCAAGCTTTCGCAAATTTTTTCAATTGAGGACAGTACTGATTCAACAAGTGCTACCAAAACACCACCCATTAGAACATGTTTTTTTTAACCATTGATCCATCTGATCCTTTTTTTTTATCCATGCCTCAGACCATCCAAGTCAGATTTTCTTTCGTCCATGGAAGTTTGTTGACGTAGTGTTCGATATGTGCTTGCTAGAAAATCAGCTTCCATTCTTCTTCCTCGGGAAGTTGTTTGAGCTATCCTGTGAAGCCAATCCTACGAATTGTACCATTATGGAACTTACCTGTGAGTTATTAAAAGAAATCTGGGCTAACTGGGTAAAAGTGGACAGTTGGAAAAAAATACATTCCCCTGGAGTCCTACATTTCGTTGACTTCTTAAGAAAGCGTCAGCAGCCAACGGAACAGTATCTTCCAGCGAAAAAAACAACTTTCTTAAGCGCACCCACAGCAACGGAGCTCCATCAATCTGGAGTGAAGTTTAAGAATCCAGGAAAAAACTCACTATTTGACATAACATTCAGTAATGGGATTCTAGAAATTCCACAACTAAAAATAGATGACAGCACAGAAATCTTATTCAGAAAATCTCTAGGCCTTTGACCAATGGCATCATAGGTTGGCACATGTATGGATAAAGTGGCTTTTGAATAATGACATTTTTTAAACTATCCTTAATGATGCGGGGCACTATTTTTTAATATTTTACGGCATAATTATTAAGATTTATAAAAATTTGTTTAATTTAAAAATATTAATTAATGTAATTTTTCATAATAATCATTTCTTATAAAAATTTTAAATTTAAAACTAGTATAAATAGAGATATTTAATTTATTTTATATTAAAAAATTGATAATTCAAAAATTTAATTAAAACTTTTTTATTAAGATTTTCTCTACTATTTAGAGCCTTAAAACTTCAAGAATAGAGTAATGTATAAATTACTTAGAAGGTATTTTAAATTGTGATAAATGGTGTTTTTTAAAATAATTTTTTATTTTAAATTATATTAAAATAATTTTAATTTTAATTTTATTTTTAACTTTAGTATATCAAAATTATAAATAAATATTTTTTAAGTTAAAAATACTTTAAAAAAATATCTAAAAGTAGAATTTATACCGGACACAACAATTCAATTGACATTGCCTATATTGCTCGTGTTTTGACACATTCAAACGGTTTGCTCTATCCTTTAATTGTGATAGATATTTAATCCCTTTGTATTTTTTGTTTCTTTTTACGATTGGAATGTACTTAAAAACATGAGCTAAGATAAATTTTATGGTGCTTAATGAATCACTAATAATATCCTTTTAATTTTTTTCTCCATTCATTTAAAAGAAAAAATTAATAAAAAATTAATCTATTTATTATGACCGATGATTGTTATTTAATAAAAAACATATTATGAAGGGACAATTATGATATTAAGTTGGTGGAGGGACCAATAAAATATTGTTTTAGTAGTGGAGGGATGACCATATTCTTTCTCTAATTTATTAATGTTTTAATTTAATTATATCTTTAAATTATTAATAAGTAAATTTTATTTAAAAAAGGTGTTCATGTGCTACCATCAAACCAAATCATGGACCAGTCTGCTTGAGTCCGAGTCCAATGTATTCTCAGTGAGCCTGGACATGAGTTTTGCACCAATTGGGCTTGATTAGGCATAGATTTCAAGGCTGAAACATGGGCCTAGCTCATATCAGCAATTTATAAGGCTATAGAATTATAATTTAGAAGGCAATTTCCCATACTGGCTGCATCACTCGCTAGTGCAGCAAAAAAAAAAAAAAATCTAAGAGTAAAAGATGAAAAAGCTCATGCAAGGAAACTTTAGATTTTTGATAGCCATGGTAGTTAAGTAATTTTATTGGGTATAAAAAATTGAAATCTCTGTGAAGCCCCCTCCACCATCCTAATTATATCAAAAAAATCCATTACAAAAATACCAAAACACCCCTAATCATGAATGAAAATTTATTTTTTAGGGATAATTTAGTTATTATAAATTGCATAAAAAGTTGAAAATACAAAAAAATCCTAAGCTTCAACTTTAAAAAATTTGATTTCAAAGGTAATGAAATCATTTTATTGTGCATAAAAATTTAAAATTTTTGATATATCTCCATCAACATTGTAATGACTAATGTATCCCTATGAAAATACTAAAGCACCCCCAATAACTAGTTATACGTGTAGTTTTGAGATGGACCAAACATTGGAAAAACACTATGGATTCCTGTTTTTGCCTTTACGTTTTATATTTTCTTTTAATTTTAATATTAATCCAGATCTTGACCAACTAAAATACATGAACTCTGTCCAGATTCTGCAAATTTTAGCGGAGGCAAGGAACAGTTAGCCTGGATATTCTGATACCGCATTTAATTCTTTAGATGTTGGTAACATGTTGTTTCTTCAAATTTTAATTAAATATTTGCCTGCGACTGCATAATTCTATGATTTCTAGTGTCTAAACATAGATGAGCTTACAGTACCAGGTACCTATATGCATGAAAATCAAATCATGTCATCAGGAATATTAGCATGACAAATCATTTGCTTTGATCTTATATTAATCAAGGATAACATTCTGAAGCATAGTGCTACTTGATAACTGGAAACTTAAACATACTAATTGAGGGGGAAAAAAACAAAACATGAAAGAGACAAGCATTGATCACACAGCAATCCAAATCCATGGGACACGTAATTGAAATCCTGGAAGCTACAGTTGAATAAGAGAACACACAGTTTGCACCGTAGTGAGTATGAGGAGAACCAAGGCTGCGATAAGAGAGATTATGGCCCATGGAGTATGGAAATACTCTTGTTTCAAGGTTGCCTTCCATTTATTCCAAGGCCTCCTGCAGTATGCATTCAGATCTTCAACGAGACTAGCGAAGATGAAATCATCCGCGGAGAGAGCATTTTCCTTGGAAATATTATGAAGAAGAGTCGTAACTGCTTCATAGTCATGTATCCAGTTTTCTATAATTCCATTTTGAACAAGGATTTCCACATCCTTAGGAGTAATGACAAGGAAATTGATCATTGAAATATAGTTAGCTATATACTCTTCGTGGCAATGGCATTGCTCAAATGCCTGGATATTCCTGAATAAGATTTCTGTGTCGTCATCTATTTTCAATAGTGGCATTTCCAGGATCCCTCTATCGAATTTCATGTCGAGTAAACTTTTTCCCTGTTTAAACCTGAACTTAACTCCAGCTTGATCGAGTTCAGTTATACTTGGTACGTTTATGGTCTCGAGTTCTTTGTCCGTTTTATCTGACTCTGATGGCTTCTGACAATTTCTTATGAAGTCAACAAAATGTGCTACTTCAGACGAATTGATTTCCTCCAAAATTGCATTTTTCAACCAAGAATCCCATCTCTTTTCGAAGAACTTGTGTGCAAGCTCAATCACTGAATATTCCTCTTCAACAGGGCTATATCTGGTGATGCTGGATGCTTCAAGCAAATCCTCAAGAATGAAGAATGGGAGCTGATTTTCAATCAAGCACATGTCAAGTGATATATCGCTCAGCATCCATGGTTTATTGAATATACGGTCATTGCTACTTTCAAATCCTTTACAACAATCTTTGAGCAGGACCATAATGATGAAGGAGGCATCTAGTAACATCATTTTCACAAAGTGTTCACTGCCAAGATCGATGGTTTCTGCGTAACAATTACGCAATCTTGTCTCTCTCTCCTTTACAACTTTAATTACCTCCTCCATGCTTGCCGTGCTCCATTTAAGAAATTCTTGCAAGTACAATATTTTGTGCTCCTCCATTGCTTTAAGCTCTTCTTTTCCATGGTGA
Source organism: Populus nigra (assembly GCF_951802175.1). Classification (NCBI taxonomy): domain Eukaryota; kingdom Viridiplantae; phylum Streptophyta; class Magnoliopsida; order Malpighiales; family Salicaceae; genus Populus; species Populus nigra. Next base: position 20,742,900 of record NC_084859.1, read on the forward strand.
AGTGGACCAAGGTTTACTACTTGAGGTGTGAAGATCTTTTCATTCGACTCACGTAGTCGAATAGGGACTCTGTAGATACAACATTGATCGGAGAAAGAATGCAACTTTACCATATCCGCTCTCAAGGACTTCGCCAACTTGTTAATATCAAGTGAAAGTTGTGAATTTTCCTCTTCGCCAACATTTCCATGGCTCTGATCAATCATCTGCTGATTAGTACTTGATGTTCCACCATTTTCCATCTTGTGCTTGAACCCAGATGATGGCGCGCACTGTTTAGAACCAGCACGTATAATTAATCACTATTGATAAAAACAAACTGAAATACCAAAATAATATTCGCAAGAAATCAAATTCGAACAATATTCTCTTAAATCACGTCTTTTCACAAGTTCACAAAAACAACAATATAATGGCTAAACGCAGATATTTTTCATGGCTACTCAAGCTCAATTAAATTATATTGGCTTCAAAAGGTTCCTTCTCATTTACAAGCCCCTGAAAAAGAAATTAAAAAAAAAACACTATTTTAATCGTTTTCTATTGAGATAATTCAATTTACTCGATCTTTATTTTGCAACAAATAATCAATTTTTATCATTGTTGATTTTTTATATATATAGTTTATCACCTTCGGGATGAAAATTAAATATAAAGAAATAATGGGAAAATTTTCCTTCATGAAAGCATTATTGAGCATGGTTTTATGGAATGATTTTTCCTTTATTAATTCTGAATCTATGCCTTTGAAGATTAATACTTTCACTGATTTGTATTTTGTCAGAGCGGGTCACAAAAAAGTATTTTTGACTCATAACACATCATCAGCTTATACTTTCTAGAAGCGGGTGGGTGTAATTGTGAAAGAAAGAGGCAACCACCAATATTAAAGAATGCAATAGCCATTAATGAAGGAGGTGCAGTAACAGAACAAAAATGAAGAAAATAGAAGGGTTGATGTAATCAATGAGGTTTCTTAGTGTTTTGTTTTCCTATACTTAGGCATATTGTTTGGGAGTTTAGATGTGTGGATTGATCAAGAGATTAAAGAGTGTTAGAGAGAGCATTGTAATCTTGAGTATTGTTTGAAAGAATTCTGAATTTAGTGTTTGTTTGTGTGTATTTATCTCTCATGGAGGTGCACCACTAGTAACCTCAATCATCCACTCCACCCAACTATTGTATCAAAGCCTAAGAAGCAAAAATAAAAGGTGTTCTTGATTTTTTACCCTGAAATCATAATGTTTGAAAGTGTATTCTGAATACACCATTGAAAAGTACTCGACAAGACTATTGTAATGAGGCAATAATCAGCTCAAACAGAGTCTAGACGAACCTCTTGAAGTTTTACCGTGAAAAGTCATCTTCGCTGGAGAAGACAATCTGAAAAAACCAGATCGGTCAATTTCTAAAATTGCTAAACAACCACATAAGTTTCATAAATTTCAGAATAGACACTAAATATTTAAAAGCCATCCAAAATTTTCATAAATTTCATAACAATTACTCATGTTTGTAAAATTTAATTAACACCCCCAACAATTTCAAAAATTGAAAATAACCCCAGAAGTTCTAAAGTTTTTAACAATCTCAGGAATTGCTACTCTTCCATAACCAATAGACCAAATATTAGTCTACATTACAAGATAAAAAGGAAAGCTCATGGAGAAGTTCAGAGGTACAAGACTAAGCTTGTCGCAAAAACAGAAAGAATTCACTATGGGGAAGTCTTTGCCCAATTACTGGACTTGAGATCATATTTTGTTACCTGCTGATCATCAACCGATGTTCCTACATACTCCATCTTGTGGGGATACTGATCAAAGCAATTCTATTGTCAGATTCAATATAAAAAATTTGACTACCATTAAGTAGCTAGTCTCAGATTAATTCTGATTGCTTCAGTTTAAAAAAAATAAATTGTTTTATAATTTGCCATCTACTACTAGCATGTTATAATATAATCGACTATTAAAAAAAAAAAAAACTCTCACTACTAAAACAATTACTTCACTTTCTTAACTGCTGAAGTATCTAATCTTCTTGGTTAATAAAAAGGATAATGACGACTGCAACATGTAAACACGCTAAGCGAATTGTAAAGTACTGTCACCCGTTTGAACAATCAAGAAATTAAAAAAAAATCATTAAAGAATAATATAAAACTATTTTTGTAGCTTCATCTAGTAACTTCAATTTTAATTTGAAATATTATACCTTAAGTGGATCATTTTTATGAGTGTGTCCATGATATAAAAAAAATATTTAATATATTATTAAAGCCTTAATATATAACTAAGGAGTGAGGAGCTCAATTTCATCCTGTATTGAGAAATAATATAAAATTATTTATAGAGATTTTTTGGATTAAGACAATATTTTAACATAAACTAGATAATTAATTGAAAATGGCAGCTATATCAATGTAGTATCAGGAAGAAAATAACAATATGCATTAAAACAATTAACAAAGACATGAAAAGCCTATAGGACTCGAAAACAATATGCATTAAAACAATTAAAATATAGAACTGGATACCAGTTCTATATGTTACCCTATTTTGGACTCGAAAATTTCAGTTTTCTGATGGGTTTTTAGCGACAAGCTTTTCACTTATGTGTGATTATGGAATGCAAATTAGTGGTGTCTTCTTGTAAAATAAAAGGGTAAACTTCAATAATTATCCTTATAGATTCATCATTGTTCTACTTCTACTCTTATAATTTCAATTTTCCCACTATTACCCTTGTAGTTTTCATAAAATTCCATAAATATTACTCTAAAAGCAATTAACAAAGACATAAAAAGCCTGTTGGATAGAAACTTACATACCTAAAAGCTCTCGACAACCGGCAGTTTTAGAAGTTCTCGTTTCAAATGATGACAATCTACCTCTAGTGTCCAAAAAGATGTGCCGAGAATGGTAGACTTTCCCTCTTTAATATACCTTCCAAAATGTTCTATTGCCCCTTTACAATTGCTCCCATGGCAAGAAAAGGATTCTCTTTGATAATAATTAGCTTTTTCCAGAATATTTATTCTCCCATGGTTGGAGCTGACTTCCTGGCTACCTTAGTGGCTAGCTGCTTCCTTGGGGCTTTTCCTCTGGTTGATTTTCTTGCTGTTTGCTTTGTGCCGTTGAAATAAGTGAATTGGGAAATAGGGTTTTCGGGTTTCTGTTTGTTTCTCGAGAAAACGAAGGGAGGTTAGGGATTTGAAAGTTTTTGGCGAGTAGGGATAGGAGGTTCTGGGTATTTTTATAGGGCAAGGGGAGAGGTGAAAGAGGAAGGAAGGGGACAGTGAAATGGGATTTGAGCACGTTTTTATATTTTAACACAAGCATTTAATCATTATCGTACCTCTTTTGATATCTTACCTGCTAATTTTGAACACGTTTTTTTTTTTCAAAATTGATTTCGTTTTTCGTAGATATTTTAAAAGCAATGCTATATTCAAGAATAATTATTTATTGATTAAACTAATTGACCCCCATCCAATGGTGGAAAATATTCGAAGGAGCAATCCGAGACATGATTTTTTGGAGTTTTTTTTCGTAATAATGACAGATGGGACAGATCTAGAGCTTCGAGTCTTGTTTATTTATACAGTATAAAATCAAATTCTGCTTATCGGGGTAAATACTTTATATGAAGACTATTTAAAACTTTGTTTTTGATGATGTACAAAAATATACAGAAAATTTATTTAGTTGCTTTTAGTGGAAAAGCTATAAAGGTCATCAAGGGGGTAAAGGTGAAAGTAAATATTGTATCTGTAAATATTATTACTCTTACAAGTAATTTGTGTGTTTTTTTTAATAAAACAATTCAACCGTGCATACGGGTTAGAGATAGAGGGGTTTTACAGGACAATGTTTAATAAATAACGCAGGATGCATATCGACAAGTTTAAAAAATTTACTTTTTTTAAAAATTAACTAGTAATATATATGATAATTTAGAGGATTTTGGATTTGAGAAGTCGATCTATTTGGTATATGGTATAGTGATGTGGGTGTGGGCTGGCCCCAAAACAATAGATGCTCTGTGGAAGTTTATCTCTATAGTTATCTACTTAGATGACATTTTTCAACATCTTAAATCTTTATGAGATCAGCAATCCAAGAAAGGACTGGGTTGTTAAAAGCAAAATTAAAAAAAATAAAATAAGAATCATGCCTTGATATTTTATGAGTTTGTGAGCCAAAATCTATTTTCCATGACAAGATGAAAATTCTATATCAGCAACTTCTCTATGTAAAACAAATATATTAACACCATGATTATCTTTTATTGTGGTTGAAATGGGGTGAACCGGTGTCTTTTTTTCTCCTTCCTGTTTTCCGGTGACTTATTCTCACATCTCTAAAAACACAAGAACCCGAACATCTGTAAAATCCAAGCCGTCAAAATCAAGGCAAATGGAAAAATTATCTTATCATCAAAAGACGATGACGGAGAAGCTAGATCATAGGCAGAATAATCACTACAAGATTTCACAGTTTTACTGATGGAAAAATTCCGTCGGTGTATGATTAGAAGTTCGTCGGTGATTTTTTTACCGACGTCATCACCGACGGATTACGTCAGTCGGCTTTTCTTTCATCGGTGATTCCCCTTTCCGTCGCTATATCGGTCGGAAAAACAAAAAAACCATTTGCCGATGGTTTTACAGACAGAATTTGCGCGTCAAAAAAAAAAGATTCCCGCTTGAAATATACCGATGGATTTTTAGTCCGTCAGTGATATCGTGATTTACCGACGGAAACTAACCGTCGGTAAATCTATCGGTGAGTGTATGAAATACCGACCGAATATATCTGTCTGTAAATTCATCGGTACTAGTGGTAGCTACTGTTAAATGCCGACGGATTAATTCCGTCGGTAAGTCTGTTGGTGAATGTTTAAAATACCGACCGAATTAATCCGTCGGTAAAATCCTTGGTAATAGTTTTTTTTTAATTTGTTTTTAAAAAATTATTTAGGATATATAATATAAAACTATATAAATTAATTGTAGTACAAACCAATTATGCAAATAAAAGTTATATTAAACATAAAAAAAAAGTTAAATAATATTCATTACAAACTGAATATGTTTCAAGAAAAATATTAAATGAAGTTTTAAAGGTAAATAATGTTTATTACATATTAATATAAAGGTGGAGCTGGAGGAGGAGGAGGAGATCCTGGAGGAGGCTGGTGGTTATACGGCCAAAAAAGATTAGGCGCACATGTTCCATTATTTGCCATGTTCATAATCATTTCGCGAAGCTGTTCATAAGCCATTTTTTGTTGTTCATAAGCCGCTTTTTGTTGTTCATACTCCGCTTTTTGTTGTGCTTGAGACGCTTTGATTTGCTCAGACTCCGCTATTTGTTCCGCTCTTTGTTGTGCATGAGACGTTTTGAGTTGTGCGTACTCCGCTGATAGGTTATCGTATTTCTCGGTGAGCTGAGTCGTGTGTTGCTGCAAGGCCACGAACTCCTTAGATTGGGAGCTCGATATTGATTGGGAGCTCCCAACGGTTGAAACACTACGGGTCGATCGCAAGTTGTCGGCCGTAGTGTTGGAGAGCCCGTAAACCCGATTTTTATCGGGTCCACCTGACGAGCCAACCTCCGTCCACAAATCTGGATCGAATTCCAGATTGGTCAAAATATCGTCCCCGTATCTCTCTCTCAACCGATTATTATAGGTCTCTTGAAAATAAAATAAAAAAAAAGTAATCATCATATTCAATACAATAAACATAATAACTTACATAATAACTTACAAAATAAAATGGTTGAACAAACATACCACGAAATGTTGAGCACTGTCGCACCCTCGCGAGCGGGGCGCGGCGATCCTCGATTGATTTCAGGGTCTTTTTGTTTTATTGTGAATAAAGGAGTCGCCACCTAGTATTATGGTCACTAGGAAACCTAACTGGTCTTTCAGAGATTCTAAGGTAAGGGACTGGTTGCGTAAAGGGAAGGTATTAGCACCCCTAGTACGCCCTACCTAAGGTAAGCTGCTTGGTGTTTGGTTTGTCTTATAATTTCTATGGTGTTGGTGTTTTCTAATCCCATCAGTTTTCTAGGTTTTGATTCAAACTAAAATTATTAGGATAGAAATCCAAGGAAGTTCCATGTGCTTTAAAAGCTCATTTTCCCCTTGGTATTTCAAGAGTTTTGCGACTCGTAAATTGCAAGGGGGAGGGACAAAAATTTAGAAATCTAGGGTGCTTTAAAAACCTATTTTTTGTCTTAGTGTTTTATACTCTCACATCTCATAAACCGTGGAATAAAAAATTGAAATGTCCTCGATTATAATCAAGGCTTCTTTCAAGGATTTGTGCGGATTTATTACTCCCAATAATATTTTGGATATTCGTCCTTTAAGGATTTCTTTATCCAAACATTAGCGGTGAATAATAGATGAATTCCTTCCAAAATAAGATTTTTGTATTTTTTTTGGAATATTGGCCAATACCCTTTGGAGTTTTACAAACATGTTGTAAAATCCAGAAATGCAAGAAAACAAATTTTTTTGGTGTTTAAGAAATCCATGCGAAAACATATTTTTAAAACTTCCAATATTTTTGTACATAAAAAAAAAATGTTCTAAAACATGTAAGGGTAGTGGTCGTATGCAACACACAAGAAAATATTTTTTTTATATTTTTTTTTTCAAGACGCAAACATCACAATTAGAAATAAACACCAAAATGGAAAGTAGCAAGCCATCATTCATATTACAAGAAACTTGAAACAATTCGTAACAAAAATCGTTCAAAGCCAAATCAACTTAAAATTCTGTACACTGGAAAGGACTAAGCCCATATGCATGAGGGAGCCAAAGTTTTGAACCTGAAATTTTGAAATAAAAAATCCTACTGCATGTGACAATGACTCATGATCTATTTTCTTTTTAACAATCCGGGAGAAACTGCCATGCTAGTTTCATACAAAAAGGAAGAGCTTGGGACGACATGCTTTTATAACACATATATATCACGGACTAGCAACCAAAACAGACCTGGCCGGCTATTTCAATTAAAAAAAATGGAAGGACACGAACAGAAAAGGGAGCTGCTGATGAAGAAAACAACAGCCCCCTCCCCCGGTTCTTTAATTCTGAACCAGCGAAAGAAAGGAGATACAAAAGGAAAACCAGAGGCTAGCCAACTCTTAACATAGTCACCCATCCAAAACTCAAAACCACGGCAGAAACAACACAAGGCAAGCATTCATTGTACAGTCTAACATTTAAAACGAATGTGCAAAGCAAAGACAAAACAGGTACAACAGATTTAAAGGCAGCAAAGGAGGAGGAAGTGAAGACTTACCTGCAGGTCTCACCGTCTTCTTTTCTGCAGAAGATGAAAGAAAACCAAGCAAACGTTGCTGTCAAGGTTTAGCAGCAAAGTTCCCTCTCCGTCTTGTCTTTTTTTTTCCTTTCCTCACAATAACACCAGAATGCAAGAAAAGAACGCTATCTATTTACTGCGTTTTTCTTACTCTCTCTCTCTTGCGTTTTTTTTCTTTGGTCTCTCTTTGCTGTGTTTTCTACTCTCTTTCTGCTCTCTTTCTCCCTCCTTTTGCTAGGTCATTAAAGGGGTTTATATATAGTCTAGAATATCTCTATTTAGGAAAGATTTAATGCATTAATTCTAGGACGTAAATCCCTACTGATTTGCAGTAAAAAAACGCAAAAAGGAAGCTGCAATATTCTGATTTTGTGCTGGTGCTTTACGTCTGATTTCTTTCCAGTTTTAGAGGAGGGTGTGGCTATTTTCTTTCCTTCCATAGGGCCAGCTGCTCCCTTTCAAATGAGGCAAGAAAAAACGTGGTTGCAGCTCCAAAATTCAGGCATGATGATAAAGGAAAAACAGCAGGAATTTGCAGCCAAAAAAGGAAAGAAATCAGCTGGAGGGTGCAGCTGCAAGGTCCTATTTTCCTTATTCGGTGTGGTAAAAATCTTGTCATTTATGATGATCCAACCCCCCTCTCCAGCTTTCAATGTCCTTCTTCAATTCAATCCCTCAATTTAGCACATTTCGATTCAGTCCTTGGCCCAAAAAAAATCCTTCGAATCAGTCCCGCGAACTTGGGCAAAAATCCTTCTTGCGGTCAGGAATCCCTGCTTTCACACTAGATATTCAAACGGGAATATCTTGAGCTTCTGATATCGAAATCAAGCGATTCAAAAGCCTAAATTTATCTACGTGTCTAGGACTACAACTTTGATGAAGGAGTCGAGGTGAGATAAAATCGTTTTATAGAACAGAAACTGGCAGTAATCTAGTTGGTCAAAAAGGTTCTTGATCTGACAATGCTAAGTATCCAGATCTGATTGAGAATCTGCCCTAAGAACAATGATCCCTAGGACCTAATAAAGGTGTAGGTCAATTTTTCAACATGTCATGAGTGACAGAATATACCTAGGATGGTTAGATATCGAACGAAAACAAGTCAGAATCAGAGCCTAAGCTGGAACAAAACAATTGCGACAGCAGCAGAACCAATTTATTATGCAAATTCTGAGGGACTTATTCAACCTTAAAGACCAGATAAAAAAACGAATTTAGCATTATGAAGACTCCTGATCAACCTAAGAAAACCTGATGATTTTGGTAGTAAAGGGGAAGGATAAAAAGAGCAGAAAACAGCTCAAACAAGGTTTCAAAACACAAAATATTTCTTTCTGTGCTTTTGTCAATCTTCTGGCGAATATGAGCTAAACTCCTATACTCTGTTTAAAAAAAGTATACACCGTCTCTAGCACGTGGGGTCCGAAAATGAGTAACAACAGATGCCCCCTCTTTACAATGCTTACGAAGCAAAACTCCTCAATGTTTTGCATAGTAAGCTTGTAAAGAAATAAAAGGTCTTCTTGGCTTGCTAAGTGATCTACTCATCCAAAGACTTCACTTCTTTTCTTTTCCTTTTTTTTTAGAAAATTGGTCTATTTTCATGGGCTACCTGCCCTTTTGATTGGGTTAACCTAAGATCCCATCTAACGATCTCCTTTAACAAAGGTTAAACTCTGTGTGTGGTTGGGTTAATCTGAGATCCCATCTGGCGATCTCCTTTAACCAGAACCAATACCAAAATGTGTGTGTAGTTTTATTATGATGGGTGACCTACCCAAAATGAAAGATGGTCTCATTATAACGGGTGACCTACCCAAAATGAAAGATGGTCTCATTGTGATGGGTGACCTACCCAAGTGGAGAGAAGGGAAGAGTGGTCTCATTCTTATGGGTGACCTACCCAGGGGAAGAATGGCCTCATTATAATGGGTGACCTACCCAGGTAAACAAAAAAAATGGAGAATGGTCTCATTCTAATGGGTGACCTACCCAAAAAATGGTCTCATTGTGATGGGTGACCTACCTAGGTGGAAAAGAGGAGGAGTGGTCTCATTCTTATGGGTGACCTACCCAGGGGGAAGAATGGCCTTATTATAATGGGTGACCTACCCAGGTAAAAAAAAAAATGGAGAATGGTCTCATTCTAATGGGTGACCTACCCAAAAAATGGTCTCATTATGATGGGTGACCTACCCAAATGGAAAAGGGAAAGAGTGGTCTCATTCTTATGGGTGACCTACCCAGGGGGAAGAATGGCCTCATTATAATGGGTGACCTACCCAGGTAAAAAAAAAGATGGAGAATGGTCTCATTCTAATGGGTGACCTACCCAGAAAAAATGGTCTCATTATGATGGGTGACCTACCCAAGTGGAAAGGGGGAAGAGTGGTCTCATTCTTATGGGTGACCTACCCAGGGGGAAGAATGGCCTCATTATAATGGGTGACCTACCCAGGTAAAAAAAAATGGAGAATGGTCTCATTCTAATGGGTGACCTACCCAGAAAAAATGGTCTCATTGTGATGGGTGACCTACCCAGATGTAAGAGAAAATGATTTTAGAAAGGGGTCTCTATATCTGGAGACCTGCCCGTTTTATTTTATTTTTATTTTTTTATTATTATTATTTAGAAAAACTCCATGCTTTTTCTAGGGAATGGTCTCAACATCGGATGACCTGCCCTTTTTGAATTTCAAAAGAAAACATCTTACCTCGAGGAAATGAAACAGTGCTAGTTCATAATTCATATTCTTTTCTGTAGCTACGTTGACTTAAGACTCTGTCTCTTAGTGATTCCCAAAACTTGGAACTAATTTGGCTTTCGTCCCACCTTTCCTTCCATGTTAGTGTTATGACAATATAGCATGCATGTTTTTGTTACCTATCTTTGGAAACATAGGTCCCCCTTTCGTTGTAAACTTCTTCGAGCTCTTGTTTCCATTTGTTTGTCCAACCTTTTCTCTTAACTCGGAATATGCTCTACACACTATACTTCATATCCTCTTGGTGAAGAGATCTTTGGTTCCTTATGGGGCCCTTTCTTGCTCCATTGAGTATTGTCTTTTATTATCATTTTAAAAGGAAAACTCAAAAGATTTGGTTTTGTTCATGAAACTGAAACTTTCAATGCAATTGGCAATTCTCATAAAAGATGCTTTTGTAGAAGTTCTTATGATGATACCCCTTTTGGCTTTGGTTCACTATAGCCCCCAATGTGCACTTAGTACACTTCTTGCCCCCAGTGTGGTATGCATAAATATGCCAAGTTTAGATTTTATTTGGTTCCCTCCAATTGATGGAGTCATTTACTTAGTCATGTGTAAGAAAAGAGTTTGTTTAAGTGAAAGATTTCCAATGCTATGAGATCATGCTTTTCATGAAGAAAAGGTTTTTTTTTTTAACAGAGAAAATTCATGGCCAAACTTTATTTTATTGATTGGGTGATTACGGAATACATCAAGCGTAATATTTCCTTACAGAGTCAGAATTCACTGGCCTAACTAGATCTTCTCCATCCATTCTAGATAACAGCAAAGCTCCTCCCGAGAATGCTTTCTTCACCACGTAAGGGCCCTCATAGTTCGGCGCCCATTTACTCTGATCTTCTCCTGGTAAAGGCAATATTTTCTTCAGTACAAGATCTCCTTCGTGGAATCCTCGAGGTCGAACCTTTTTGTCGTATGATTTGGCCATCCTTCTTTGGTAAAGTTGATGATGACAGATTGCGGCTATCCTCTTTTCACTGATCAGATTCAGTTGTTCATATCTAACTTTTGCCCATTCTACCTCTTCCAGCTCAGAGTCTACCAGTACTCTCAATGAGGGGATTTCCACTTCTAAAGGCATAACCGCCTCCATTCCATATACCAACGTGTACGGGGTGGCTCCTGTTGAGGTTCGGACTGCGGTGCGATACGCATGAAGGGCAAATGGCAACATCTCATGCCAATCCTTATAGGTGACTACCATCTTCTGAATAATCTTTTTGACGTTCTTGTTAGCAGCTTCTACCGCACCATTCATCTTTGGCCTATACGGCGAAGAGTTGGAATGCTTGATTTTCCATTTAGCGCAGAGTTCTATTATCATCTTGCCATTGAAATTCTGGGCATTATCAGTTATAATCTTTTCTGGTGGACCATACCGACAAATCAAATCTCTCTCAATAAATTTCTTCACTACTTTTTGCGTCACATGAGCAAATGACCCGGCTTCTACCCATTTTGTAAAGTAGTCGATAGCCACGAGAATAAACTTATGACCATTGCTGGCTTTTGGGTTTACAGGTCCAATCACATCAATTCCCCACATCGCGAAGGGCCATGGAGATGTCAAGTTAAATAGAGGAGTTGGAGGGGCGTTGATTTTGTCACTGTATACTTGGCACTTATGACATTTTCGGACATAGTCGATGCAATCCTTTTCTAATGTCATCCAGAAGTAACCTGCTCTTTGTATCTTCCTAGCCATCACGTGTCCATTAGCATGGGTTGAGCAAATCCCTTCATGGACTTCTCGTAACGCGCTTTTTGCCTCAAATTCATCCAAACATCTCAACAAAGTCCCGTCGGATGATTTCTTATACAAAATCTCCCCATCAAGATAAAAATCCATTGCCAACCTCCTCAAGGTCTTCTTATCGATTTTGGATGCCCCTATGGGATATGCCTGGTTTTGGATGAAATTCTTGACATCATAGTACCAAGGGTTTCCATCCACTTCTCTTTCGACTGAGCAACAATGAGCTGGGTTATTTCTGATATTGATGTGTACTGGTTGTACCTTGTGCCCAAAGTCTATTTTGGCCATAGATGCTAGTGTAGCCAAAGCATCCGCAAACTGGTTTCCTTCCCTTCCTAGATGGGTGAACTCTATTTCCTCAAATTCTCCAGCCAGTTTAGACAAGTATTCTTGGTAAGGCCTTAACTTCTCTTCCTTGGTTTGCCATTCTCCTTTTACTTGGCAAATGATCAGCATTGAGTCTCCATACACATCTATCTTTCTGATGTTTTGCTCCAATGCAGCCTCCAAACCGAGAATGCAAGCTTCATACTCCGCCGTGTTGTTGGTGCACCCGAACTGTAGCTTAACTGAAACCGGATACTGCTTCTTATCAGGAGAGATTATCACCGCACCTGCTCCGTTACCACATACATTTACAGCACCATCAAAGTACATAATCCACCAATCTGATTTCTCTTCCTCAATTGCAAGCACATCTTCATCGGGAAATTCAAAGTCTAATGATTCATAATCTTCCATAGCATGGTCAGCCAGGTGATCGACAATAATACTCCCTTTTACGGCTTTCCTTGTCATATATACTATGTCATACTCAGCCAATAGAACTTGCCATCTTGCAATTCGGCTCGATAAATAGGGCTTTTCACAAATGTACCTCAACGGGTCTAATTTGGAAATTAACCACGTAGTGTGATACAACATATACTGACGTAATCTCTTTGCAGCCCATGTCAGTGCGCAACACAGCTTCTCAATCACAGTATACCTAGACTCACATTCCGTGAACTTCTTGCTCAGGTAATAAATGGCCCTTTCCTTCTTTCCGGTTTCATCGTGTTGCCCAAGCACACATCCCATTGCTGTTTCTGTTACTGTTAGGTACAATATTAATGGCCTTTCTGGTATAGGAGGAACAAGCAGGGGTGGATTCAACAAGTACTGCTTGATTTTCTCAAAAGCCTCTTCACACTCTTCATTCCAAATTCCAGGGTTCTTCTTCCTTAATAAACGAAAGATCGGGTCACAAGTCGTGGTTAATTGGGATATAAACCGAGCAATGTAATTCAACCTTCCTAAGAAACCTCTCACATCCTTCTCAGTCCTGGGAGGTGCCATAGATTGAATAGCCTTTACTTTGTCGGGATCCACTTCTATCCCTTTGTCACTCACCACAAATCCCAACAACTTCCCAGATTTCACCCCGAACGAACACTTCGCCGGGTTAAGCCTCAACTTATATTTCCTTAGTCTTTCAAACAATTTCTTCAATATTTGGACATGATTCTCTCCCTCTCTAGATTTAGCAATCATATCATCCACGTATACTTCAATCTCTTTGTGCATCATGTCATGAAACAAAGTCACCATAGCCCTTTGGTAGGTGGCCCCAGCATTCTTTAAACCAAATGGCATGACTTTGTAGCAAAATGTTCCCCATGGTGTTACAAAGGTTGTCTTCTCCTTATCCTCTTGCGCCATTTTTATCTGATTGTAGCCCGAAAATCCATCCATAAAGGAATATGTGGAGCTGCGTGCTGCATTATCAACTAACATATCTATGTGTGGTAGAGGGAAATTATCTTTAGGGCTAGCTCGGTTTAAGTCCCTAAAGTCCACACAAACTCTGATTTTACCTTCCTTTTTGGGAACCACCACTATGTTTGACACCCATTGTGGATACTTGACTACTTCCAAAAAACCAGCGTTCCATTGTTTTTCAATTTCTGCTTTTACTTTGATTAAGACCTCCGGATGAGTTCTCCTCAACTTCTGCTTAATCGGTTTGCATCCTTCCACCAGTGGTATCCTATGTACTACGATATTCGTATCCAAACCAGGCATATCCTCGTAGGACCAGGCAAAGACATCTACGTAATCTCGGAGCAGTGCAATCAATTCTTCTTTCTCTTCAAGGATGATCAAAGTCCCTATTTTCAGCTCTCTCTTGATTTCTTCACTACCCACATTTATGGTTTCAAGTTCCTCTTTAGCGGGCTTCCAAGCTTGTTCATGCTATTCTATTAATTTTATGAATTCCCCTATGTTTTTCTCCTCCCATTCCTCATCTTCTACAGCTACTATGTATTCTTTAAAGTTTGGCCATTCATTCTCAATGTGAAGTGCAGGTGTTGTTGTGGAGGATCCGCTTTCAGGGTTCCTGAAAGCGGGAAGTGATGTGTAAATGCATAGTAAGACATCAAGATGAATTTTGAAAATGCATGATCTCATTAAAAGGAAAAGATTGGCTCAAAAACAAAAATAAAATCCCATTGACATCTTGAGCCTCGATTGTCAATGAATAAAAACAAAACAAAACAGAAAAAAAAAAGGCAAACAACATAGATAAAATTATAATCCAACAAATCATTGTTGATTACATTTTGAAAACCAATGGAGCTTCCTGGGTCTCCCAATTCCGGAACTTCTCTCCTTCGGCTAGCTTTCGAATGAAAGTCCTGTCGGTGACTTCTTCCAAAGTGTGAATGGTTAATTGTGGCAGCTCTTCATCCCTTCTTCCGGATTCAATTTTCTCAGCAATGTCCTTGACTTGATCTTCCTCTAGAGTGTTTATGTTCATTGAAGAAAGCTTCTAAAGGAGGTTTCCATGTCCCTTATCAGGCTGCATCACATATGCAACCTTTGGAAACGAAATCCTGATTGAAGGGATGGCTAAGCTTTCTTCTTCAGGCTTCCTTCCTTCAATCCTAGCCATTCTCTTCTCCCTTCTTGCACCAGCAGCTCGCTTGTAATCCTCCTTCTTGGGCTTATATCCAAGCCCAAACCTCTGTTCTGCAGCTTTTGGTTTGATTATATCCACCCATTCAAGCCTTCCTTTCTTAATGTCATATGGGAAAGGAATCTTGTGTTTCAAAAAGCTTTTAGCGGCCATTTTGGTGGCCTCCGAGATTTCTGGCTTCCTCACCACAGTGTTCTCGGGCACCCACTCCGTATTCACAACCTCAAATGCATGAAGGTTTCCATCCTTACAATCTTCAGCTTCAATGAATGGAACCGCCACATTTCTTACCATTGATATAGTCTCCTCAGCCTTAACAGTAACCAGAACACCATTGGCAATGTACTTCAAACATTGATGTAGGGAGGAGGTGACAGCTCCCGCAGAATGTATCCATGGCCTTCCTAACAACATACTATAGGAAGGGTGGATATCCATCACTTGAAGGGTTACTAGAAAGACTTGTGGACCCACAGCTAGTTCGACCTCAATTGTCCCTATCACTTGCCTTGGTGAGCCGTCGTACGCTCTAGCCATCATCACACTGGGTTGCATGTGTGAGGGATCTACTAGCATTTCATCCAGCACATGCCTTGGTAACACATTAAGGGCCGAGCCGTTATCGATGAGAACTTTACCGATGAGACAATCTTTGCATCGGACTGTGACATACAAGGGCTTGTTATGTCCAGTTCCTTCAGTGTCAAGTTCATCTTCTGTGAAATATAAGTAATTGGCAGCATGGATCCTCCCTACTATATGCTCCATAGTCTTTTGTTCAATATCTTGGGGTACGTAGGCCTCATTCAGTACTTTTTGCAAAGCATTACGATGCGGCTCGGAGCTGAGTATTAATGACATGATGGAAATCTTGGCAGGGGTCTTCTTCAACTGATCCACTATACAGTACTCACTATGCTTCATTAATTTCAAAAACTCATTTGTTTCTTCCTCAGTCACAGGTTTATTCACCTCAAACTCTTTATCGAGGTCCAACACCTCCTTGCCCTTAGCCTTTCTTTGTTTCTCTAGTTCTTCAGGTGTGAAACAACGACCACTCCGAGTTAGTCCACTTATCTCAGTTCGGAACAGCGGCAAAGGAGTTTCAATATTCGAGGTATAACCATAATCTCCAGGCATCACTCCATAGTCTACTTTGTTTGCATATGAGGGCTTAGTTAATACCAATTTTGAGAGCCCATTAGCTGTTGATTGGACTCTACATTTCCCCTGATTCTCTATCATCTCGATCTCTTCATTATCTCTTGCAGCCTCAATCCTTAGCTCTCCTAAAGTCAGCATCCTCGCAACCTTTTGATGAAACTCAATGCATTCATCAATGTGATGCCTTTTCTTTTTATGGAATGGGCAAAAATCATTTTCCCTCACGTAATGTTCAGATGGTTTCTCTATATGTCCAGATTGTACCAACATCTCGTACAGCCTCGCCATGGTCACTTTTAGCACCTTCTCTTTGCTACCGACCTCCATAGTATTCACTCCACTACCACTTACAGCATGTTTGGGTAGAGGGTTTGAATTCACATTAGGTGAATCCTCGAAAGTGACCCATCCAACTTTGATCAGTTGCAACACCTTCCTTTTAAAAGCAAAGCAAGCCTCAATGCTATGACCTGCGTGACCAGCATGGTATTCACAAGTCACCTCGGGGTTGTACCAGGCAGGGAAAGGTGGTTGCATAGGTGGTACAGGTAGGGGAGCTATCTGCCCAATACTCAACAGCTTGGCATACAACTCTTTTAAGGTTATTGGTAAAGGTGGTAATTGTTCTTCCGATGGTCGGTTGTCTCTTCTTTGGTAATTGCTTTGGTTATTTGCTGGGAATTTTGTTTGATTGGGTTGGTTTGGGATGGAGGGTTTGGCAAAATTGATACTGGTGACTTGGGTGGTAGGTGTTTGGTAGTTTTTGCTTCTCCCTTTGTATCCACCTTCTAGGTTATTCACCTCATTTTCTTTCTTTTTCCCAATGAAACCTCTCTTCTCTATAGGTTTTGCAATTCTCCCACTTCGGATCCTCTCAGCAATCCTCTCCACATCATAGAAATGTTGTGCTGAACTACCCATAAGGTGTTCATAGTATGGAGCCCTAAAAGTATTAGCAAACAGTGTCACCATCTCCGTCTCTATTAGTGGAGGTTGTACATTGATAGCTTGGTCACGCCACCTTTGAGCATAAACCCTCACGGACTCTTGATTTCCTTTCTCCATGGTAATTAGACTGGTCCTATCAGGAGCAATCTCAAGATTAAACTTGTATTGCTTTAAGAAAGCATCTGTCAAGTCTGTCCACTTCTTGATCCTAATATTGTCCAGCCTCATATACCAACTAAGGGCCGATCCTGTCAGGCTATCCTGGAAGAAGTAAATTAACATCTTATCATCGTGGATAACTTCTGCCATTTTGTTATAGTAAGAACGGAGATGGGTCTTTGGGCATTCCATCCCGGTATACTTAACAAACTCTGGCACTCTGAACTTCTTTGGAATAACAATGTTAGGCACCAAACATACTTCAGCAGCCCTAACTGGGTCAAATAAATCATTTCCTTCAACTGCCCTTAGCCTCTCTTCTAGTGCAGTCCACTTATCATACCCTTCATGATTAGAGAGTTTGACGTCATGTGGGTCCTCGTTTGTTAAATCCATTGTAATAGGGATTTGGATGGGCCGAGTGGGATTAGGATGCTGTTTATTTGGTGTATTTGCCCCCATGTTTATAGGTGCGATAGGAATTTGAGCTGCTGCTGGTGCTTCATCAGGTTGAGTAGACGTTCCCTCTCCATCTCTGGCTCTCAACATTTGTTCTAACATACTGGTTAGGTGCGCCACATCATTCCGAACTCCTTCAAGTTCTCTTTGGTACTGAGCTTCTGGTTGTGACCTTTCTTCGTTTTCCATTCTTTTTCTTTGTCGAGTGTTGTGGATTCTAGAAGGGGGACCTATGTTTCTTAATCTGCAGATGCGTGTATAGATGTATGAGAAAAATGCATGATTGAGAATGCTTTGTATATTGGGTATGGATGCAACTTTCTTGTGAACGAATAATAGCCACCACCTTATAAACATAGGTTCTTTTGTCACATTGCTAGGAGTACTGCCTTCCAAGTCGTTTGCTTGAATCATTTTCACCAAGAGACAGATTTTGCATAAGAAGATGGGTCAACGCCCTTTTCATTAATGCTTGATAAGTTTATTACATTAATAAATAAAAAGGAAATACAAAATTTATTAATCCCTTTCCTCCACAAACTCTCTAGCCAAAGGTAAGAAGGCAAAACCACGGTTCTCAATCTTCCCTAGAAAGGCATCGGTTTCAGCTAGGCTTCGGCGATAGCGAATGATGTCCCCTCCCACATTCCGCGCATTAATTCTAATAATTCGAGCATGTGCAGCAGCTTCATCCATTTGCTCATCTGTCTTGGTCATCTTTTCTATGAGTAACATATTGGTTCTATTCAAAGCAGTGTTGTTGGCATCGATTTGATCCTTGTGTTTTTCCATTGCTGCTAGCTTCTCGTCCAAATACTTCACCTTTTCACGTTCCTTGTCAAGCTTTATCCTCATAACTTTTATCTCATTCTTCTTAAACGCTAATTCTGTTTCAATAGCCTCAAAACCTTTCCTTTTATTTTCTTCTTTTGCAATCTCCATCGAACGGCTTTCCAACTCCATATATTTCTTGTTCAAATCCTCATACTTCCCAATCCTATCCATCAATTCAAACTGGACTTGTGCAAATTTTTCTTAGAAATATTCTGCACTTCCTTGGCAATCGTTAAAGTCAATCTCCATTGCTTCAAGTTCAGAGCAACTTTGCATCCAATCCAAACTCATCCCTCTTAGCTCCTTCTCACTCCTTTCCCTAGCAATCTTCTCCTCACCCAGCTTTAACTCAAGCTTTGTTATTCGTGCATCTCTAGATTGTATTTGCTCATCTAGAAATGCTCTCCTTTTATCTTCTTTTAGCATCATTTCTTCCAACATTGCCTTGTCTTTTCTGCTTTTGCTCAACTCTGTCCGAAGTTTTTCCACTTGTCTTCTCAACTCCTCTTCATTATTGACCCTTTTCCTCTTAACAGGCTCTTCTATAGTTTGGGGAGATTTGGCTTCTACACAAGGCATGGCTGAAGCAGCTAAGTCTCTCCATCTTGCATATCCTTCACTTGCACTTGGATCCTTCAAACCTTCTATCTCAACCAAAACCAAATGCTTCCAATCTTGTTTGATGATTTCTAAAACTTCTTGTGCAATGGAATCTTTGAACAAACCAAAGAATTGAGCAATTCCCATAGTCCTTGGAACAAACTGCATGCCCCCAAGTTGCCTTACCACTAGGGCAGGAGCATAACTCACATAACCTGTAATCCCTACCAATGGCACCCAACGTCTTTGTCCACAACTCATTAGGACTTCCACTGTCGTTACCCATGGTGCTCTCCACTTAAAATCACTATTAGGCAAACCTTCTAATTTGTCAACCCAACCTTGGTTATCTAGATCTCCCCATTCTTCTTCTTCTACTAACTTCAGGGGTCTTTGGGTGAACAACCAAAAATTATTGAAGACAGGTTTTTTTGTTTCGATATGGCTAACCATCCAGATATACAACAACTGCGTGCAGCATCTCATTGCCCCTTTTCCGGTCCTCCTACAATGATTAAGCGTCAAGATAGTTTCAGCTAAAATAGCAGCCACTGGATTGATTTGTGTATTCTCATACTCTACATAAGCAGCAGCGGCCTCCAAACTCACTAAACCCGTCTGACTTGGGAACAACACAAGGCCAAATATGCCCAAGGCAATCAATCTCTCTTTTTCTAATCCTGACTTCTTTTCCAGTTCAATTTCTAGCATCCTCCATTTCAAACCGGTAGCATTCTTTTCCAAAAACTTTTCCAAGTTGGAGATTCTGAGCAGTTTTGACAGTTCAGGGATGATCTTGTCAGATCTCAAAGGCAAATAAATCCGATACAGATTGTTTGGAAACTCAGTCAACATCCCATATTCCTCCATAGTGGGACATAGGTCTATGCTTCCAAAAGAAAAACACCGGTAGTCTGGATCCCAAAAATGAACTATGGCTCGCACAGCTGGGCTTAAAACTTCTACCCTTGCAATTTCCATCAAACGTCCGTATTTTTTACAAAATGCATCCTTATCCACATTCTGAAAGTGAGTCGTTAACCTGTTCACCTCATTCATAATGCAATTCAGGTTCTTGATTGGTGACAGTTTCTTAGCATCGCTTCTAAGGCAGTCTCCTTCAGTCAATTGTGACAGTTCAGAATTTTTCCCATATTCTATGATGGAAAGTTTAGCAATGGTGGCCATTTCGTTCACAAGTCCTGCAATTCAAAATGCCTTGGGGGTTAGACTTGTTTTGATGCAAAAGATATTATGGATCATACACCCTAAGGATAGGTTCTAGTTCCTTTACGTGAGACATAGGGTAGTTTTGCTACTTGGTCTCTAAAAAAAGGTCTCTTGCTGTCCCAGTGATCGCCCTCGTAAAGGCAATATGGGGGTTCAGCAGATAGTGGGATGGCACATGTACCAATCACTATCAGTCTAAACACTCAGCAAAGAGTTGGGGTTTACACAAACTTAAACCTTGACTCAAGTCATAAGGCAAGCTGCTAGTTCCCCACTTAACTTAAAGTTTAATGTGTGTGCCCTCAAAAAGATAATAATCATAAAGTGATGAATGACTATATCATGTATGACAGAATGTAAAGATGCATGCTAAAGCTTTTAAACAAAGTATCATTCATCTAAAAAAACAAAAATCAACATAGCATAAACAAACAAATTACCAAGCCTAGTCCTAAGGTCCCCAGTGGAGTCGCCATCCTGTCGCACCCTCGCGAGCGGGGCGCGGCGATCCTCGATTGATTTCAGGGTCTTTTGTTTTATTGTGAATAAAGGAGTCGCCACCTAGTATTATGGTCACTAGGAAACCTAACTGGTCTTTCAGAGATTCTAAGGTAAGGGACTGGTTGCGTAAAGGGAAGGTATTAGCACCCCTAGTACGCCCTACCTAAGGTAAGCTGCTTGGTGTTTGGTTTGTCTTATAATTTCTATGGTGTTGGTGTTTTCTAATCCCATCAGTTTTCTAGGTTTTGATTCAAACTAAAATTATTAGGATAGAAATCCAAGGAAGTTCCATGTGCTTTAAAAGCTCATTTTCCCCTTGGTATTTCAAGAGTTTTGCGACTCGTAAATTGCAAGGGGGAGGGACAAAAATTTAGAAATCTAGGGTGCTTTAAAAACCTATTTTTTGTCTTAGTGTTTTATACTCTCACATCTCATAAACCGTGGAATAAAAAATTGAAATGTCCTCGATTATAATCAAGGCTTCTTTCAAGGATTTGTGCGGATTTATTACTCCCAATAATATTTTGGATATTCGTCCTTTAAGGATTTCTTTATCCAAACATTAGCGGTGAATAATAGATGAATTCCTTCCAAAATAAGATTTTTGTATTTTTTTTGGAATATTGGCCAATACCCTTTGGAGTTTTACAAAAATGTTGTAAAATCCAGAAATGCAAGAAAACAAATTTTTTTGGTGTTTAAGAAATCCATGCGAAAACATATTTTTAAAACTTCCAATATTTTTGTACATAAAAAAAAAATGTTCTAAAACATGTAAGGGTAGTGGCCGTATGCAACACACAAAAAAATATTTTTTTTATATTTTTTTTTTCAAGACGCAAACATCACAATTAGAAATAAACACCAAAATGGAAAGTAGCAAGCCATCATTCATATTACAAGAAACTTGAAACAATTCGTAACAAAAATCGTTCAAAGCCAAATCAACTTAAAATTCTGTACACTGGAAAGGACTAAGCCCATATGCATGAGGGAGCCAAAGTTTTGAACCTGAAATTTTGAAATAAAAAATCCTACTGCATGTGACAATGACTCATGATCTATTTTCTTTTTAACAATCCGGGAGAAACTGCCATGCTAGTTTCATACAAAAAGGAAGAGCTTGGGACGACATGCTTTTATAACACATATATATCACGGACTAGCAACCAAAACAGACCTGGCCGACTATTTCAATTAAAAAAAATGGAAGGACACGAACAGAAAAGGGAGCTGCTGATGAAGAAAACAACAGCCCCCTCCCCCGGTTCTTTAATTCTGAACCAGCGAAAGAAAGGAGATACAAAAGGAAAACCAGAGGCTAGCCAACTCTTAACATAGTCACCCATCCAAAACTCAAAACCACGGCAGAAACAACACAAGGCAAGCATTCATTGTACAGTCTAACATTTAAAACGAATGTGCAAAGCAAAGACAAAACAGGTACAACAGATTTAAAGGCAGCAAAGGAGGAGGAAGTGAAGACTTACCTGCAGGTCTCACCGTCTTCTTTTCTGCAGAAGATGAAAGAAAACCAAGCAAACGTTGCTGTCAAGGTTTAGCAGCAAAGTTCCCTCTCCGTCTTGTCTTTTTTTTTTCCTTTCCTCACAATAACACCAGAATGCAAGAAAAGAACGCTATCTATTTACTGCGTTTTTCTTACTCTCTCTCTCTCTTGCGTTTTTTTTCTTTGGTCTCTCTTTGCTGTGTTTTCTACTCTCTTTCTGCTCTCTTTCTCCCTCCTTTTGCTAGGTCATTAAAGGGGTTTATATATAGTCTAGAATATCTCTATTTAGGAAAGATTTAATGCATTAATTCTAGGACGTAAATCCCTACTGATTTGCAGTAAAAAAACGCAAAAAGGAAGCTGCAATATTCTGATTTTGTGCTGGTGCTTTACGTCTGATTTCTTTCCAGTTTTAGAGGAGGGTGTGGCTATTTTCTTTCCTTCCATAGGGCCAGCTGCTCCCTTTCAAATGAGGCAAGAAAAAACGTGGTTGCAGCTCCAAAATTCAGGCATGATGATAAAGGAAAAACAGCAGGAATTTGCAGCCAAAAAAGGAAAGAAATCAGCTGGAGGGTGCAGCTGCAAGGTCCTATTTTCCTTATTTGGTGTGGTAAAAATCTTGTCATTTATGATGATCCAACCCCCCTCTCCAGCTTTCAATGTCCTTCTTCAATTCAATCCCTCAATTTAGCACATTTCGATTCAGTCCTTGGCCCAAAAAAAATCCTTCGAATCAGTCCCGCGAACTTGGGCAAAAATCCTTCTTGCGGTCAGGAATCCCTGCTTTCACACTAGATATTCAAACGGGAATATCTTGAGCTTCTGATGTCGAAATCAAGCGATTCAAAAGCCTAAATTTATCTACGTGTCTAGGACTACAACTTTGATGAAGGAGTCGAGGTGAGATAAAATCGTTTTATAGAACAGAAACTGGCAGTAATCTAGTTGGTCAAAAAGGTTCTTGATCTGACAATGCTAAGTATCCAGATCTGATTGAGAATCTGCCCTAAGAACAATGATCCCTAGGACCTAATAAAGGTGTAGGTCAATTTTTCAACATGTCATGAGTGACAGAATATACCTAGGATTGTTAGATATCCAACAAAAACAAGTCAGAATCAGAGCCTAAGCTGGAACAAAACAATTGCGACAGCAGCAGAACCAATTTATTATGCAAATTCTGAGGGACTTATTCAACCTTAAAGACCAGATAAAAAAACAAATTTAGCATTATGAAGACTCCTGATCAACCTAAGAAAACCTGATGATTTTGGTAGTAAAGGGGAAGGATAAAAAGAGCAGAAAACAGCTCAAACAAGGTTTCAAAACACAAAATATTTCTTTCTGTGCTTTTGTCAATCTTCTGGCGAATATGAGCTAAACTCCTATACTCTGTTTAAAAAAAGTATACACCGTCTCTAGCACGTGGGGTCCGAAAATGAGTAACAACAAGCACAGTTATCAACGAACTGTTGCGCCCCCTTCTGGCGATCTTGACTCCGCACGTATGTCTCCACAAACAGCTCCATCGGGCTCGGCTCACGTCCAAGAGACGCAGCCTATAATGAAAAAAGATATATTAACAACAACTGAATTTAACGATATATTTCATTTAAATTAATCTTACCATCCGTTTCGCATTTGCAGCAAACGGAACGGAGCCGCCAGTGTGCGTTGTCACCCCCATCATGAATTGGCCGATTCCAGTTGCCAGCACCGGACTGTGAGCGTCGTGTGAACCACTCAGACGTCACGTGCTCAAGATAGTGCGGCCATATATCTTCCGGGATGTATATCGGTTTGAAATCCCTCCAAACCGCAACATCGTTCCAGCCTTGGAAACCTCTATTCCTCGCGGTTTTTTTTTGCCTTTTTTTGTGCTTCATACCAAAAATCACACAACCTACTTCACGCAACTAAAAATTACATTTTGAAACATAAATTTTTGTCTAAAAAAATCTTGTATTGTTTTCGATCTTACCTAGTTGTCGCGTGATTTTCCCACACCCTCCTCACAATAGTGTTATGCTCACTGTCCCAGCAGAATTTGTGTTGTGTATAAATAAACAAGTTTAAATAAAAATAATAATATATTTAAAATTATATTAATAAGCTGAAAATTATAAATTAATATCAACCTCAAACCTGTTAAACTATGCATTGATTTGAGGCATCATTCAGGATGCTTGGATATCTGACTCCATTGAAACAATGGAATCTCCATCGACGATTTAAACGTCGATGATATTACTCGAGCGGCTTCAATGTTTGTGAACCTGAAAATAAATAAAATAAATTCAATAGTGATTACTTCATAAATTATGTTGTAATTTTTTTTAAAAAAAAAACTAAAACCTTAACAAACTTACATTGAAAGGTCGTCCTTCCACTAAGCCTCGTACTTGCAGGTAAATTGATTCCGCTGCGAAGACACGCTGTCTCTGCGCTGCGAAGTACCGCTGGAAGAGGCAGCATCAGGTGACGGCACTGGTGGTGTAGGTGCCTCTTCTTGAGAGGCACCTAAGGAAATATCATCCTCGCTGCTAGACGAACTAGCTGCGACCATACTTGAGCGACCAACTCTGGTTTTCGTTCTACGCATCTACATAATTTTATACAAATAATTATATAATTAAATTCAAATGTAAAAAAAGAAATTCGACAGCACCTCCCCTATACTGGATACTACCCAAATCAACTAACCTACACATATTAACAATAGCCACAACCAATTTACCCAATCTATACTAATTATTCCAACATATTCAATTACTAATCCTAAGGTAAATTCAACATTAAGAATTACAATTCAACAAATTATTCAATAATTATGTCAATACAACAAAACAATAAATTAAAAAAAACTATAGAATAACAATCAAAATAAATGGAAAAAATTAAACACAAAGCATGCAATAATAGAGTAAAATTAATAATTATTCCAACATATTCAATTACTAATTCTATGGCAAATTCAACATTAACAATAAATATTCAACAAATTAACTAATAATAATTATGCCGATACAACAATAAAAAATATTCAATAAATTCAAAAAAAAACTATAGACTTTAGCAATGAATTATGCAAAAAAAACTATAGACTTTATCTACATTACAAAAAATACACCAAAACAAAAAACATAGCAAAAAAAACCCTTAAAGTAAAATGAAATAGAAGAAACACATACCTTTTAAACTGATGAAGATGATGAAGATTCACAAATTGAAATTGAAGTGTCAGTTTTGAAGAATGGAGAGGAAAAGAATCGAAATTTAAGTTGAAAAACTGAGGAGAAGAAAAAATGAACTGAAGGGGCGGTCGCTGGAACTTATATGGCAGTTTTACCGACGGATATAAAATTAATTATTATTTTAATTTTATATCCGTCGGTGAGGTGTTAAAAATCCGTCGGTAAATTTTGAATTTTGCACCAAATTTTTCAATGACCCTCCATATTTTTCGTGGTCCGTCGGTAAATCCTTCGGCAATATGACGCAGTCAGAGATGCATTTAATTCACAATCCTTTGAAATTCACGCGGTCCGTCAGAAATTTTATCGGTAAAATTGACCCACCGACAACGTACCGACGGATATAATTTCGTCGGTATGGACGACGGTGAATGTGGCATTTCAAGTAATTATTTTTGAACTCTCTGTGAAATGCCGATGGACATAAGGCCGTCGGTGATGTGGTGGCATTTCAAGTAATTATTTTTGAACTCTCTGTCATCACCCAATTTTGGGTGATTCCCCAAAATTCGTTTTTTTTTCCCAAAAAAATAAAATAAAATAAAATAAAGGCTGGCAATACGGAGAAAGCTGACCAAGAAAGGCTGCAAAAATAGGCGAAAATCAAGCTGCAATTTTCAGAGGAATTTCAAGGCCCAATTGTACGCGGTTATGCCCCAAAATAGAAAAATGCAAATTCAAAGGTCAAATTAAATGAGTATTGGACGAATTTGCATAAAAATTAAGTCCAATGACATAATTAAATTTTTAATGGGCCAATTTGATTTAATCATGGGCCAAATTGAATTTTAATTATGTTTAAGAATTAATTTAGGTCCAATTGAAGGAATTAATTAAGTGCAAGGACTTAATTATACTTTAAATGGGTCAAATTAATTTTATTTGGGGCTTAATTGGTGAAAAATTAAGTTTGGGAGCCTAATTTGGGCTTAATGGAGAAGATTGGAATTTTAAGAGACCAAATTTAATTTTTACCAAGTTAATTGATTGGAATCAGGGGTCAAATTGCAAGAAAATTGAAGTTTTGGGGCCAATTGGGGGTTAAATTGACAAAATCCAAAGCCAAGGACCACACTGCAAGAGGCGCCAAACTGCAAGGGCCAAATTGACAAAATCTGGGGGGGCCAAATTGAAGACATTGAAAGTTTAACAGCCAATTAGGGACTTAATTGAAGCAATCCGAGACCAAGGACCAAAACGCAAAACGCGCGCAAGAGGAAGGATTGATGTGAAATCTGGCGCTTTGGCGCCAATTTTTCATTTAAATGAAACGGCGCGTTTTGGGAAAAACGACGCCGTTTCATGCGTTAAAAAAAAAAAAAAAGGAAAAGGGGCAGGACCAGGCGACGCGTCGCCTGGTACTGTTCATCTTCTTCTCCACTGAGCTGCCCGAGTGGCCGACTTCAAGCCTTGTTTTCGGCCTCGTTTCTTCCTCCAAATCCGACAACGCGTGCACCAAAATGTCCACCTGAAACCCCTTTATCCTCGAGAATGGTCCGGTCGGGTCGAAAAACTTTGAAACGACTTCGTTTATTGGCCCAAAGTGGCCACCTCGTTCAGTCTGCAGCCTTGGATTGCCAAAATTTGGCAGTTCGAGGTGCACACTTTGAACCAACGGTTTGGATTCCTCGAGTCGAATCAAGGGCTGAGACTTTTTCCCCGTTGAAGACAAGATTACCCTCTTTCCAGCCCTATAAATAGGAGCCAATTCCACGCTCAGAGACGGAGAAAATCGAGCTCAAAGTTGGCCGAAAACCAGCCTTCTGTATTCATTTTTCCTGCAAACAATCATTTTTCTGCTTCCTCTCTCCACCGTGGCCTTCAGCCACCACCACCTTCATCACCTGGCTTCTCACCATCATCCCCACCTCCAGTAGCCATAAAACCATCTCACGTGACAATTGCACCACTTCTCTCTCTCTCTCCTCTGTGAAAATCTTCTCCTCTGCCACCGTGACTCCAGCAGCGGCGGCGATAGCAGAGGTAGCATCCACCACCTTGCCCAGAAGCTCTCTTCCTTCCCAAAGGCAGCCGGGGTAGCAGTTCTCTCCTCAGCCACAGCAACAGCTCCAGCCGTGAGCTTTCCTTCTCCTCTGCAGGACTCGTTTCCTTCTTCTTCCAGCCGTGACCAGTGCACGCCGCCGGTCTCACCACCTCCAGTTGCACCGCTCACCACCAGCCAGGTCGCCGACTCTCTCCTCTCCATGCCAGGTAAATTCCTAATCCCCCTCTCCCGATTCTGCATAGCCACTGCATGCAGAATTCATTTCTGCATGCAGTGGCTAATTAATTAGCCATCTAATTGGGCTGGGCCAGACGGGCCGGGTCTGGCCCAGCCCGAAAAAAAAAGAATAGGACCTGTTGGGCCGAGACCGGCCCAACCCAAGGGTCCTGGACCGGACCAAGGGCTTGGCCCGGTCCAGCCCACTTTTTTAATTTTAATTAATAAATAAATTTAATTAATAATTATTATATATTAAAAAATAAAAAAAATTCAAAAAAATATAAAAAAAAATTAAAATCACTTCAAAAAAAAAATGTGTTTTTCTTAAATTTGTTTTTACCAAGGTTGCTTGATATTGGGTTGTATACTTACATAGATACAAGTCCGGTATTAAAATACCCGGTTTTCTCCAAAAAAAAATTTAAAAAATATTTTATGCATACGGCCAAGTCCTAAATAATTTTCCAAGCATGTTTGTTTCCAAAAACAAAAAATTTGCATCTTTCTCACGTTTTTAAAAAAGATGGATATCATAACTAGTTTATGATCATCTGTTAGGATTTGGCCAAAATGTCAACTTTTATTTCAAACTTTTTTCCTAGGATTCAGATGTAGACTTTAATATTTGTGGGGTGTAAAATTACACGATAAAGTACACTCTCGGGTATTAAAGATACAAGGTGTAAATAAAAGCAAATTTTAAAATTCAGACTTTAGAATGGTTAGGATTTAACCAGAGACTCCCTCATGAAGGAAGATCTGCCTTGAACTTTAGAAGAGACCAACAAATAGAAACTCGACCTAGAAAGAAATAATCAAACAACAATGCAGCTTACCTTAGGTAGGGTGCACTGGGGTGATGCGTCTTCCCCTTGCACAACCAGTCCCTTACTCAGACTCTCGCAGACCATAGGTTCCTAGTGACCATAATACTAGGTGGCGACTCCAAAGAACCAAGCAAAACACAAATAACAAAATAATGAAATCGCCAGCCGATGCCGCGCGGGTGACGTGCGACACTCTCTGTGAAATGCCGACGGAGGTTAGGCCGTCGGTGTGGCCGTCGGTGATGTGATGGCATTTTAAGTAATTATTTTCGAACTCTTTGTGAAATGCCGACGGACTTAAGGCCGTCGGTGTGGCCGTCGGTGATGTGGTGGCATTTCAAGTATTTATTTCATTTTTCAAAATATATCATCCATGATCAATAATTATTTCAAGTAATTATTTCGTAATTGTGGCATTTCAACTAATTATTTCAAGTAATAAATATTTTGTGTTTCAAAATATATCATCCATAATCTAAATTACATGAAAAAAAGGGTTTTACATAGGGCTTCATTTTGGTAGTTAGTTAGAATTTTCTTCTTCTTTGTCATCAATTGAATTGTCATCACCTTTATCGCAATCTTCAGTATGAATATCATCTTCTTCATCGATATTTGCTTGTCCGCTAGAGCTCAAAACAAAATTCAACTCCTCTGCGTCAACATCAACAAGACTATCATCGAAAACACCAAAATTTGAATTTTCTTCCAATTCAATCGAAGAAGTAACTCGATATGGTTCAACCACCTCACTAACTTGAAAGACTTCATCTCGCACACTTGTGTCTTCGTTCTCATCCTGAACAACCTTGACATGACCCCGGGGTTTCGTTTTTAAAACGGACAACCAATCCACTCTTAATCGATCCTTTCTAAATGAAGGGGTGTATGTGTAATAAACTTGTTGACATTGCTTTGCGAAAACAAAGACATCGTTTATGTTGCGGAGTCTATATTTTGAGTTGATTTCGACCAAACCATGGTGCGGATCAACTCTGATTCCTCTGTCAGTCGTGTCATACCAATAGCATTTGAATAAAAACACTATATTCTGCTCGTTATGATATTGCAGTTCGACAACCTCTTCTAATCTACCATAATAGTCAACTTCTAACTCACTACTAGTGGATCCTTTAACACAAACACCTTTGTTGTATGTCTTTCTTCCTTACCCGTATTCTTCAGTATGGAAAACATATCCATTGACAAAATACCCGTTGTAGCACTTACATTTTCTTTCAGGTCCCAGGCTTAGTGAAGACAATGACTTACATCTAGGAATAGATGTTGCGAAATTAATAAAACCTTGAACCCCGTTACAATAATCCATCCTTCGCAATCCTTGGGGTGAATCTCGAATACATTCATGAACGATCATCCATGATTTATATCGAATCTCTATAAAATTATGATGACATAATGTATTAATTAACTAAGTTAGGTAAATAAACTTGCAAAAATATTACTTTACCTCGAGATTATCCAACAAACCAATCACAACTTCTCATAAATATTAAATATTCATTATCAGTTATCAACGTCTATACAAATTAAAATATATAAATTGACAGAAATTACCACTCAGCAATACCATTGACAAATCTTTAAACGGACCCATTAAGTAAGCTATTAATTATTTCAAAACAGCACATGTACTTCGGTAGTTCCATAAAGTTTTAACAGTTTACAAACAAATACAATCTTACAAAATCTAAAACAAACCATAACAGGTATATAATTATACATTCATATACTACAAGTTTGTTTGAGAAATAACAATAAAACATGTACATTTACTAACAAAATACATATACTAAAAAAACGATAAAATTAACATTTAATTAAATGTTAAAATTTAAAAAGAAAGAATTACTTACAAAAATTGATAAAATCCTTCGGTAAATCAGAACACGGATGCTGTGACCACAAAACTTCAAGAAATATAACTTGTTGTGCTGATATGAGGGAGATTTTTGTTTGGAGGGGAGGGGGAGCTGGTTGTTTGCAGATAGGGAGAGTTGGGATTAGGAAGAAGAAGGAGAAATAGGGGAGGAGAGGGTCGGTGGACATATATTAACTTTTACCGACGGTTTCACCGACGGAATATCCGTCGGTGAAACTGTCGATGATTCTGACGAAACAATCGACACGTCACCGCACAAATCTGCCATTTCAAATCCATCGGTGAAACCGTCGATGATTCTGACGGAACAATCGACACGTCACCGCACGGATCTGACATTTCAAATCCATCGGTGATTCCGTCGGTAATATAAACGGCGGTCGCTGTACGAGTTGTCTTTTTGAATCCGTCGGTGATTCCGTCTGAAAAAATAACCCGCCAAAACCTCCACGTCAACGAACCGTTTTTTTTACGACGGAAACGTTTCCGTCCGTAATTCAGTCGGTAGGGATTAGGGTTTAGGATTTCAATTTAAAATATTGATACAAAAAGAATGAGATCCACAATCATGTGGGTGAAAGAATATATATATATCATTCCGTCTATGAAAATCACACCTATTATCACTGCATCCTGCAGCCTTGTTCTGTTGTTCTAAGATATACCAGTCCTCGTCTTATCCTCTGCAAAGAATTAGAAAGAAAAACGGAAAATTAATCAGCATTTTCAGACTCTCACAATGATATCTATTACATCTAGTAAAACATAAAATAACAAAAACATCAAGACTTGTCTTTCTGTGTGATTCCAAGAGTTGAGGATATTCCTATCATTTTCAGCTGCACGAGTATATCTGTAATTTCTAAAATTTTCTGAAAATTGCCAAGAATAAATTATTCATGCACTGGAGTTATGGCTGGTCCTCAATTCCTCCTTCATTTGTTTCTAGTATTGATTCTAAATTTGAAACCCATGATCCTGTTCTCCTTCTTGTCCTACTTCAAACCTAATGGTAAAGTATACACGCTGACTATAAGGGAACATGATTCCCTCACTTTTGCAGACATGAAAATGAGCATATTATGCCCTAATGCCTTCCATCCCAAATACTTGATGATATAAATCATTGACGAGGAAGACTTGTACAAAACCAAAAAGAAAAAAATACAGAACATCAAACAGAAAAATCTTACAAATGATGATTGCATTTAATGCAAAATGATATCATTCCACTCATATGAGAATTTAACATTTTGTATTAACATTTTGTATGCAAATCTTGTTTACACTCTCCCTCATTGAATATGGATTTCTGGCACATGAAATATACCTAGTTTTCATCAAAACATTGCAAAAAATTATAAAACAAAAAAAAAAATTTGTTTTCATGCATATGGCCAAGTCTCTCAAAGATAAAAAAAAAAAAATCATCACATGGTATTTTCCTACAACAAAAAAAAAATCATATTGTTTTTTACACATAAAACAAAAACATTCAAAAAAAGGTTTTAGGATGCACTTTGGCTTTAATAACAAGTTTGTTAGAGCCATGAGAACTTGGCCAATATTTCAAAAATTCTAAAAATATATTTTTGTCTTCTTTTAGTATCTGGGATTACGAATTTATTTGTAAAATGTATTCCTGATATTAAAAATATAGTTTTTTTATATAGACGTTAGAACCGTTAGGATTTTACCCGATAAGATAAGGACCTCCTTATTGAGGAGAACTTTTCTTGAACCCTAGACGAACCAATAATTAAATAACACCTTAGCTTTTTATCAAACAGTCAAACAATGCAGCTTACCTTAGGTAAGGTGTATTTGGGGTGCTAATACCTTCCCTTTACGCAACTAGTCCCTGTACCCGATCTCTAAGACCAGTTAGGGTTCCTAGTGACCAAAATACTAGGTGGCGACTCTCATTCCATTTTCCACTGATAAAAAACAAGATTTTCTTGTCTCCCTATATTTGCCACAATTATACATTTAGATTGAAATGGAATATTCGTCGCGACGCCGCACACATGCGACAAGCCGTATCAGCGCCTCCTTCATCCAGCAACGGCCAGATTCGACAGAAGCCTAGTCACCAGCGACCCCTTGGTCCTGCCGCCACCTGAAATAGAGAAGATTGGGAAAAGAAAAGAACAGATCTGCCCAAAACAGAGAAGAACAAATTAAAAACAAAGAAACAAAAATTAAAATCAACTCCTGTTGTGTTTTTGGTTGTTTTGCAGGTCATCGCCGGCGTAGGGAGACAGAGAAGAGGAACATGTTCCCGATCTAGTGGTTTTGTCACCTTCATCGGCGGTGGCGCGTGGAGGAGACGCGCTGCCACTGTTCTTGTAGTTGTAGAAAGCCTTCCCTGCAATTTCTGGAGTTTTAGGGGATATTTTGTACTTTTAAATTGTTTAATGTAATTTTTGTTTAGTTTTATTTTTTATATATATAATTTGTAGTGTGGATGTAAAAAAGAAAAAAAGAAAAAATATAGTGAAAGTGAATGTGTTTGTTTTTTTTTTATGAATGTTTTTATGATAAAATTGCAAAGATCAATAAAGAAGAATTTAATATTTTAATTTGTTCATGATCAAGAATTATGAACTTACATGTAAGTTGTATTTTTAATATCCAATGAAAAAAATAAAATTTTTAAAACTTCTTTAACACATCAAAGCCACGAAGCAGCTTACCTCAGGTAGAGTGCGTTAGGGGTGCTAATACGTTACCTAACCACAACCAGTCCCTTACCCGTGAATCTCTGACAAGACCAGTACACCTGGGTTTTCTAGTAGCTCTCAATTAAATACTAGGTGGCGACTCTCAACGAACCAAGCAAAAGCAAACAAAAAATCACCAAACCGACACCGCGCGGGTGACATGCGACAACTTCAATGCAACTTCCCTATGTGAAACAAATATATTAACACCATGATTATCTTTTATTGTGATTGAAATAGGGTGAACTAGTGTCTTTTTTTCTCCTTCCTATTTTTCGGTGACTTATTCTCACATCTCTAAAAACACAAGAACCCGAACATCTATAAAATCCAAGTCGTCAAAATCAAGGCACATAGAAAAATTATCTTATTATCAAAAGAAAATGACCGAGAATCTAGATCATAGGCAGAATAATTTTGGAGATAAACGAAAATCAGTCCACAATTATATGGAAGTTGTGAAATAACGCAATTTTGTATACTATTATCCTCCAAACGTCCTCCTATTGCATTTCCTTAAAGCTCCAGTTAAAACGTTGGTTAAAGTAATTAGAGAAAAATAAATGATGTAAAGAAAAAGAAATATAGTGAAGTATATAGTTACAAGTCTTGGTAGGTGGGGCGATAAGATGCCATATAATATATTTGGCATGTCCTAGGGATATTTCTCCCAAACTTTTGGATGACCATGTGAGAAATAATATAGGTAAAGTCAAAGAAGATTTTAAGAAAATTTATTTGTTGTGACATGTGACATTTACGTTGTTTCACACCCCACATTAGATTGGTTGATTCATAATTGCAGAAAGGACATCGAATAATTATAGAGGGGACCGATCTACAAGTTCCCTGTTTTTATTTAATTTTTAAAAAACACATTTTCATTGCAAGTTTTCTCTATTTGTTGTTTTTTATTATCATAGTTTTATATATATATATATATATATATATATATATATATATATATATATATATATATATCCACAGAGATTTAACTATCGACTATTTAGGTTTTATTTGGTATTTTTTTTTAGCTTTAATGAATGTTTTTTCGTGTTTTCATATTATTTTAATTTTTTGGTGTCAAAAATAATTGTTTTTTAATAAAATATTATTTTAATATATTATTAAATAAAAACCATTTAAAAAAAAAAACAGTCATTTGTGTTTTTTTTTTAAAAAAAAAATCAACTGTACATACGGGTTAGAGATAGAGGGGTTTTACAGGACAGTGTTTGATAAATAACGCAAGATGCATAACGACAAGTTTAAGTTCGAGAAAAAATTTACGCGCCTCTGAAAAAAACGAGTCAAAGAATTTCCTCTTAAAAAAAATTAACTAGTAATATATATGATAATTTAGAGGATTTTGGATTTGAGACGTACATCTATTTGCCTATTTGGTACATGGTATATGGTATAGTGGTGTGGGATGGCCCCAAAACAAAATATTCAATTTCACTACTAGAATTTATATATTTATCATTAGAATTTTCTGTCAGTATGTGTGTTATCATTTCATTAACAATTAATTTACCAATAAAATCATAAGCAGAAATGCTTTGTCGATGAATCTTTTATTAATAATTTTTTATCTGTTAATAATAATAAAATATTATTACTGATAGATTTACTAATGAAAAACACACGCAAAAAAAATTATTTGTTTCATTTCGTCAATATTTTTTTCAGAAACCTTGATATATAACCGACAAAAACACAGTATATCATTTTATCAGTAATTATTTAAATTAAAATATTATTTTTAAAAAATATATGGTAATTCCAATTAACTAATGCTACGTTAGATACATTACTTCTAATTACGAGACGAGATATGAGTATTATTCATCAACTGGAAGATACTGAATGACAATCTTATAACCTTCACTTTCTGGAAGCTTATTTTTTTCAGGACTTGGATAAAGTTAGAAGAACACCATGTAAAGAACCACCGTTAATGCGAGATGGGGAGCTTCACTAGAGAGTGTTTGTCTATGTTGTTGCGTCTGTGTTTTACTTAAAACACAGATGCAACAACATTTGATAACAAAAATAAACGTAAAATACTATTCATGGATCGCACCCAATTTCACATTTGAAATGCTGAAAAATAAAAGCAGGTTCTACATGCTTTTTGCTGCTGCACCATCCAGCATCCCTCCACATTGTTCACTTTAGTGAACAGTGCGCGTGCACTGTTCACTTTAGTGAACAGTGTTTGTTTTTATTTTATTTTTTTTGAAAAATCAACATCCCTCCACACTGTTCACTGATTTTTTGAACAGTTTTTTAATTTATTTTTTTTTTGAAAAATCAGTTAACATTTTTCTTTTTCAAAAAATAATAAATTTTTTTAAAAAGAAATTAGTTTAAAGTGAATTAAATTTATTCGTACTGTAATCTCAATTTTATTCCTGATAATATTTTACTTAATTTTATTGCACGCTCAAAAAATCATGGAAACTGTAGTTTTTATCAGATGAATTTTATATATAATAGAATTGTAGATAGTTTAATGGAACAATAATTTTTTATATATATAAAGTATGATTTATTTCACGATGTAATAGCAATAGTTAAATCTACAATATTTAAATTAAAAATCATAAATATTAATATATATTTTTTTAAATTATTTTATAAACTCAATTTCAAAAGCATTCTTAACCAAACACATTAAACTATTTTTTATTCAACCTCAATTTCAAAAGCATTCTGCCATATCTATGTCGATTTCAGACCAGAATTTCCATGTATTATTGGTTCCACAAACTTAGTATCCAACGGTGAACATATAAACAATTGGATTATTGACTCAAGGGCGACATATCACATGACCTATGATCATAATGACTTTAAAACAAAGTTAGTTCCTCGACGGAAGGCCATATCAAATGCTAACGGTGATATATATCCAGTAACAGGGGGAGGAACAGTGGAATTATCAACCACATGCACTCTCTCTAATACTCTTTTTATTCCTTCACTCTCCACTAAATTACTATCAGTAGGGCAAGTAACAGAAGATTTAAATTGTTGCGTACTGATGTACTTCTTATTTTGATTGTTTCAGGATGTTCTCACAAAGAAGATTTTTTATCGTGATACTAAGAAGGGAGGGTTATATTATGTGGATGATTGAGACCTTGGAAAAGTTCATTCCGCCCAATCATCACAGCGGTAAGGACAAGATATTTGGTTATGGCATTACTGGTTAGAACACCCATCATTCAGCTATCTACAACATTTATTCCCTACTTTATTTGAAAAATTATTGCTCTCTAGTTTCAAATGTAAGGATTGTATCCTAGGTAAAAGTCATCGAACAAATTACCTCATCAATTATAATAAATGCAATACACCACTTGAGATTATTCACTTTGACTTATGGGGCCCTGCACCTGTTATGACTACCGCTAGACTTAGATGGTTTGTCACCTTTATTAATGATTGTACAAGGGTCTCTTGGTTTATATGTTGAAACATAAGAAAGATGTCCTACCAGTTTTTCAGAAATTTATCACCCTTATACAAACTTAGTTCTCTATGGGCATTAAAACTCTTCGATCTGATAATGGAGGCGAATATATTAGCCAAGAGTTTAGATAATTTTGTGATAGCAAGGGCAGCATACACAAGACTACTTGTCCACATACTACTCAGCAGAATAGAATTGCCGAACGGAAAAATAGACACGTACTAAAGATAATACGAACCATTATGAGAGCTGCCCATATGCCCCAATAATATTGGCCTGATGACGTGAGTACATCTGTTTATCTTCTCAACCGGATATTATTCCAAGTACTTAATTTTCACACACCACTCCAGACTTTGGAACTATATGTTAAACTACCTTCAACACTCCATATACCTTTAAAGATATTTGATTGTGTTGTATTTGTACATGTTCTGAAGCACAAACGATCCAAGTTGCATCCATGTGTTGTTCGTTGTGTCCTTCCTAGCTATGGTTCTCATACAAAAGGATACCGATGTTATGATCCCCTTACACGAAAACTCTATGTTACTATGGATGTAACCTTTCTTGAGACCGAATATTTCTTCAATTAACCATCCTCATCTATTTTTCAGGGGGAGAATATACATGAACAACAAATATGGGATTGGGTTCATCCTGGCTATACTCAAACAAAACCAGAAATTTCTGAACAGATCAACCATGCCGACTTACATACTCAAGCCACATCGAATAACCCCCTCTCTAATATACAACACGACCAAAATCAGAATCGTGAGGACAATCCCGACACTACAACTAAGGTAAGATGTCCTGACTCTTCTACATTACTTGATTTTATGACATATAGTTTACCTCACAGGCATAATTAGGGAGTAACCCCAAACCGGTACCCACAAAAACAAAAGGAAGAAAGTTCAAATACTCTATTGTAAATTTTATCTCAGCCTATAACATGTCAGATGCAACAAAGGTCTTCATGGGAAAAGTATATTCAGGACAGGTCCCACAAAACATTGAAGAAGCTATGCTAGATGAACACTGGAAGATAGTTGTCTATGATGAAATGAAAGCTCTCCAGAATAATAATACTTGGGAACTAACTACATTTCCAGATGGAAAGAAAATGGTTGGATGCAAATGAGCGTTTATTGTGAAATATAAAGCAGATGGGACAGTAAAAGATACAAAGCGAGACTGGTAGCTAAAGGATATACATAGACATATAGCATAGACTATTAGGAAATGTTCTCACCAATAGCCAATTGAACACAATTCGGATACTTCTATCACTTGCAGCAAACCTAGACTGGCCTTTACATCAATTTGATGTAAAAAATACATTTCTTCATGGAGATCTAGAGGAGGAAGTGTATATGGATGTTCGTTTTGGTTTTACTGGAAAAAAAATGTGGGGTGTAGGCTTACAAAATCACTTTATGGACTGAAACAGTCTCCTAGAGTATGGTTTGAAAGATTCAGTCTAACAATGTGAAAGCATGGATTTAGCCAAAACAACTCGGACCATACACTATTTCTGAAAAGAAATTAAGGGGGGGAATAGCCTTGATTATTTATGTTGATGATATGATAGTCACAAGAAATGATGAAGAAGGAATTTCAGAATTATAAAGGTATCTAGCAAGTGAATTTGAAATGAAGGATCGTGGTGGGTTGAAGTATTTCTTGGGCATCAAAGTATACAAATCAAAAATGGGCATATTCCTCTCACAAAAGAAGTTGTATTGGACCTATTAGCCTATCGTATAAAATGATTGTTTAGCGAAATATCCAAATCAGGTTCCCACAAACAGAGAACGTTATCATAAATTGGTGGGAAGCCTCATCTACCTTTCACATACACACTTTGATATCGCATATGTAGTCAGTATAGTCAGCCAATTCATGCACAACCCAAGTGAAGTACATATGAAGGCAGCATTGCGAGTACTTAGATACTTAAAATCCTTTCCGGGAAGAGGAATTCTTTTCTCAAAGAATGATCACCTTAACATCATTGGTTATACTGATGTAAACTAGGCTAGAAATCTGTCTGACAGAAAGTCTACTTCAGGATACTTTACCTTTGTTGGAGGAAACTTAGTGACTTTGAAAAGTAAGAAGCAAAATATTGTTGCTTTATTTAGTGCTGAAACAGAATTAAGAGGGATGACCAAAGGATTATGTGAAATACTATGGATAAATGGGCTGCTTAAAGAGTTAGGATATCTTATGGAAACTGAGATTAAGATGTATTGTGACAACAAAGCTGCAATTGTCATAACCAATAATCCAGTTCAACATGATCGAACCAAACATGTGAAAGTAGATCGACATTTCAAGCAGAAACTCGATGAGAAGATTGTGATTTTTTATTTTGTCAAATCCGAGGATTAACTAGCAGATATACTTACGAAAGCAATATCAAGTAAAGTATTTCATTGCTCTCTCAACAAGTTAGGCATACGAGATATCTTTGCACCAACTTAAGAAGGAGTGTTGACAAAGATTAATTCTTGATTTAAAAAATATTACAAATAAAAAAAACTAGAAGTGAGGAACAAGTTTAGGAAAGATTTTAATATACTTCTATTCTTAGTTTTCCATCCTTAAAAAGGATTTATTGTACAAACAATGAATTGATATACAAGTTGAATTGATACAAACAATTATCTCCCAACTACCCGGACATTGTTAACATTTATGAGATATTTATTATTTCCGTAAATTCATCAATTACCTTAATAATCAATAAATAATTATTGTCGAATATTATTTTGAATGATTGTCCCTCATTTACTTCAATAAGATGACAAGTTCCTTACCTTTTGGGCAGCCTTCAATTTGTAGGATATGATAACGGGATCATAATTTAAAGTTTTTTCGAACAACTCTCGAATCCCTCGAAACAACACTCTGCATTTTTACTGAATATTTATGACAGGAAAAAACAACAAAAGCTTCTAAAGTGCTTTTGATCTGGAGTGGGAAGTTGATGATTTTAAACAATTAATGCAGTCGTTTCTTAATTAAGATGTGTTCATTTGCTGTGATATGATGAAACATGATACCCAAGTTATTGAGCTAGCTGGGAACGCAGTCGACGATTGATTGGCAGATGAAGAGGAAAAAAAAAACCCGTTGTTTTAAGAAAAAAAAAATTAAAAGAAAGTTAAAAGGACGATTTATGAATTTTCAAAAAAGGTGTTTTCACCGACAATATTAAGGTCTCAGTCAACTCTCAATTATTATTTTTTAAATCAATCAGTCTCAGCCATGTTTCAACTCTCAATTTTTTTTTTTAAAAATCAATCAATCTCAGCCATGTTTCCTCTCAAATTGACCCCTCCAGCATAATGCAAATACTAATCTTATCATGATTTTTATATTTTAAAAGTATTTTTAAAAAAAAATTAAATTAATTTTTTTTATTTTTAATTAATATATTTTTTGTATTTTTAAATTATTTTGATACGTTGATATCAAAAATAATTTTTTAAAAAAAATATTATTTTAATGTATTTATAGATAAAAAACACTTTGAAAAACAACTACAACCACATTACTAAATATACGAATAATATGAAATAAAAATGTTATTTTCACATCTCTTTTGGTATAGAAATATATAATTATTGAAATTGGTGTTATAATGTAATGATATTCCATACTTTTTAGCATGGTCGCATGTGATGATACAATTGAATAATTGGATTCGTATATTCATCTGCCCTATCTCTGTCGATTTCACGCTAGAATTTCCACGCCCTAATTGTTCAATGGTGGGAAAAATTCAAAGCTACATGATTTCTGTGTCCCTCAACTAGTGCCCCTCACATGCAGTGTTCTGTGGCTTTATTTAATCTTGAATCGTTAAGAAAAACAATTCTACGTCAAAGCTAATTAATGATTTCTCAAAGTTTTTTTTTATAGGATAAAATAAAATATTAACATCCCAACTAGTGCCCCTCACATGCGGTGTTCTGCGGTGTTCTGTGGCTTTAATCTTGAATCGTAAAGAAAAAAAAATTCTACCAGTTTGTCTTTTTAAAATATTTAATACTTTATTTTTTGGAGAACATTTAGTGTAGGTAGAAACCGAAACATATATTTGCTATCTTTAATTGATTTAATGTAAAATGATATTTTAATTTTAATCATGTAAAACATATTTAATTTTATTAATAAATACCTTATTTATTTTTAATATTTATTTATGTTTAATTTATAAATTTCATGTTAGATAAATAAATTTAGAATAAAAATAAAGTTCTTGAATTTTCCAAAAGAGATTATAGAAATATTATGATCATGAGATTCTTATTAAAAATATGAATTTGTTCTTCCCAAGTAGTTCTACAGAATATTTTTATATAGCCATCAAAATATGCTTCAATCATATTAAAAAAAATATTTATTTTACGTGGAATATTGTATGAGATATAAAATATTTTACACATCAATTAATGAAGTTAATTTATTCATTAAAAATATTTTTAACTTACATAACTCTATAAAATATATTTTTAAATAATAATCGAATTATAACGTCATAAATCTTTCAACTATCACTATCATTATTATAATGTTTCAATCATATTAAAATATATTACAAATTCAAATTAATAATATAAAACATATTTATATATAAAAGATAGAATAACAAAAAATATGTTCCTAGTTTGTACTGGATACAGTATATGATGATGTGTTTAATTTCTTGAGCTTAATGAAATTTGATGATGTTATTAAAAAGAAAGAAACGAAATATTACAAGAAACGAAATAGAAAATAAAAGGAAAATTGTTTTGTATGGATAAAGCTGCTTTTGAATAATGATATTTTTGAAATTTTATAAAACATATTTTTGAAGCACATGTATGGATAAAGTGGCTTTTGAATAATGACATTTTTTAAACTATCCTTAATGATGCGGGGCACTATTTTTTAATATTTTACGGCATAATTATTAAGATTTATAAAAATTTGTTTAATTTAAAAATATTAATTCATGTAATTTTTCATAATAATCATTTCTTATAAAAAATTTAAATTTAAAACTAGTATAAATAGAGATATTTAATTTATTTTATATTAAAAAATTGATAATTCAAAAATTTACTTAAAACTTTTTTATTAAGATTTTCTTTAGGATGTAGAGACTTCAAACTTCAAGAATAGAGTAATGTATAAATTACTTAGAAGGTATTTTAAATTGTGATAAATGGTGTTTTTTAAAATATTTTTTATTTGAAATTATATTAAAATAATTTTATTTTTATTTTTATTTTTAACTTTAGTATATCAAAATTATAAATAAATATTTTTTAAGTTAAAAATACTTTAAAAAAATATCTAAAAGTAGAATATATATACCGGACACAACAATAGATTCAATTGACATTGCCTATATTGCTCGTGTTTTGACACATTCATACATTAAAAAAAACTCGATTGCTCTCAATTCTCACACAAACTGTGCAATTCTGCTGTTTTTCTGAAGACTTTTCATCTTCTACAGTTCTGCATCCTGTCAGTTAGTGTTTAGTAATCCATTTTAAAAGTATTTTTGAAAAAAAAATTAAAATAATTATTTTATTATTTTATTTTAAATTAATATATTTTTTTATATTTTTAAATTATTTTGATCTACTGATATTAAAAATAATTTTTAAAAAATAAAAAAAATTATTTTAAAATAAAAAATACTTTAAAAAATAATATCTACAAATATCTGAATCAATATCGCATCACAGGAAAATGTAGCACTTTTCAACTTTCTTTCCACAAAGATAGCAATTAAAAAGCAACAATAAGTGGGGGATTTCCACAAAGATAGCAATTAAAAAGCAACAATAAATGGGGGAAATGTAGGGAATTTGAAGAAGTTGAAAAATAATATAAATTATATATAGTAATTTATTTAATAATTTAAATTTTTGAGTTGTATTGATTTTTTTATATGGTATCAAAATTTTAATGATTAAGTAGTTATGAATTTAAATTTTATTATTTTTATTTATTTGATAAAAATTAAATATAAGATAATATATATGTACAAGTTTTAAATTTAAAAGATTTTTACTTGAAAAAATATATTAAAAATAATATAATTTATATTTTATAATCTTATTTAAAAATTTAAATTGAATTATTGGACAGTAAATTTTCACAAAAATACATAATTAATTCGTGAAAGTTGCTGTGATAATGATGTTTTAAAAAGAGTTTCTTAAAGCGATGTGAATAATTGGACTAGGATATTTATTTGCCCTACTATGTTAATTTCATACTAGAATTATATTTTTAAAATCTGACATGAAAGGTTTATTCAAAATCCAGAGTTGGAACTGGATCAAGTTTAAAACAAATAGAAGTAATTAAAAACCTGGCTGATCCAGTTAAAAATTTAATTGCAATTCATTAACTATTTTTATTTTTTTTTATTAAAATAATATCATTTTGATTTATAAAAAACTAAAATTCATCCAAATAATTTAGTAACTTGATCAAAATCTATGACCCGTACAGAATCAGGTTTAAAAAACACTGAACAGAATTTCTTTTACATGGGGTCTCCATTATTAAAGTTTAATGCAAGACTATAAAAGTCATGCCAATTTCCATGGATAATTGGCATGACTTTCCGCAAAGCCTACTTTTAGGCAGGGTAGAGGACTGTGACCGCAGGTATTGTTTGTTTCTGGCGTGACTTTGCACGAAGCAAAGAATAATCTTATTTTACTAGGAAAAAAAAAAGGACGAGAAGAGGAAAAAAAAAAAAAGAGAAGAAAGAAAGAAAAAAGACGTTTTGCAGAGAAAGCAAGACACAGACATAGAGGAAACTAACGTTGTTAAC
This sequence comes from Populus nigra, assembly GCF_951802175.1. Classification (NCBI taxonomy): domain Eukaryota; kingdom Viridiplantae; phylum Streptophyta; class Magnoliopsida; order Malpighiales; family Salicaceae; genus Populus; species Populus nigra. Next base: position 20,786,416 of record NC_084859.1, read on the forward strand.
ATTTTGCAGGGAAAGCTCGAGCCTTTTGTCAAGGATGGCGACAACATTTCTATCTAATTAAATATAACCATATACATGTTTATACAAAAATATTATGAATTCAAATTATGAATATAAAACATATTGATATATAGATAGAATAATACAAATATTTTCCTGGAAATAGCCCATGATGACGTGTTCATTTTCTTTTCAGTTTAATGAAATTTGATGATGTTATGAAAAAGAAAGAAAGAAAATATTAGAAGAAAAGAAACGGAGAATTAGTCGAGCACTTATCTATAGGCCATGAACAGATTGGCCATGAATCAAATCCGTAAGTGGGTTATACCTAACTAGAAATCTGTGTCATCTCGGCGTCTAGCTATTTCATTTGCCAATACAAAATAATATAAAATTATTCTTGAAAAATTATTTAATAATATCTCTAAAAGATTAATTTATTCAGAAATCAGATCAGGAAAACAAGTTATATTGCCTTACGAGGGAGATTAATTTATCCAGAAATATGATCAGGAAAACAAGAAATGAAAGGAACAGTCATTGCTTAGGATTTTAAGTACACTGAAATCATAAAAAGAAAGGAAAATACAAAGGGATTAAATATTTGTCACTTATGAATGATAGAGCACACCGTTTGTGTGACAGTAAGAATAAGGAGAAAAGAAGCAGCAGCAACAGAGATGCCAGTCCATGGATTGTTGAAATAAACCTGCTTCAAGGTTGCCTTCCACTTGTGCCAAGTCTTTCTGCAATGTGAATCCAGCTCTTCGGAGACACCCCAAAGAAAATTATTAGTAGAGCAAATATTTTCTTTGTTGGGACTCTTAAAAAGATCTGACACTGCTTGGTTACTGCTTAGCATATATATTTGTCAAATTCCCATTATTAACAAGTACTTCCACGGCGACGACGCCGCTGATGAAATAAATATAATCATTTATGAAAGTATGCGCATTCCTGCCATGGCATTGCTCAAAAGCCTGGAGATTTCTGAATAAGATTTCTGTCTGGTCAAATATTTTTAGTTGTGGAATTTCTAGAATCCCATTACTGAATCTTAAACTTCACTCCAGATTGATGGAGCTCCGTTGCAGTGGGTGCGCTTAAAAAAGTTTCTTTTTAGTTGTGGAAGGCGCTTAAAAAACTTCACTCCAGACACTTTCTCAGGGAGTCAACAAAATGTAGGACTCCAGAATTTGATTATTTCCCAACTGTCCTCTTTTACACAGTCAAGCCATCTCGTTTTAATAACCAACAAGTAAGCTCAATTCTTCTACAATTCTTGTTGAGAAGATAGTTTGAGTTGATCTAAATCGACTGTAATTCCACCTCTATTATTTATTTATCTGATAAAAGGGGACCACCTCTATTAATTATTTATCTGATAAAAGGGGACCACCTCTATTATTTATTTATCTGATAAAAGGGGACCACCTCTATTATTTCTCACTTCTCACTCAAACTGTGCAATTCTACAGTTTTCCTGAAGACTTTTCTAGTCTTTTTCCTTATCTTCTACAGTTCTGCACCACGGGAAAATGGAGCACTCTCCAGCTTTCATTCCACATGGATAGCAATTAAAAGGCAACGGTAAGTGGGGGAAATGCAGCGACTTTAACGGGTTGTATAATAATATAAATTATAAATTATATTTTATTTAATAATTTAAATTTGTTAGTTGAATTAATTTTTTTATATAATATCATAATTTTAACGATCAAATAGTCACGAGTTTGAATATTAATATTTTTATTTATTTAATAAAAATTAAAAATAATTTAAACATATACAAGTTTAAAATTTAAAAAATATTTATTCGAAAGAGTATTAAAGTTTAAAAGTAATACAATTGAATAATTGGATTCGTATATTCATCTGTCCTATCTCTGTCGATTTCACACTAGAATTTCCATGTATAAACAGCCTTAGGTTTTCAAGCTGTCCCTTCTCTTTTGTCGTCTTGTTTATATTCACCTGACGTGGAGGGGATGCTACCTGACTTCATTGACATGAGTCTTCACCAAAATATATAATTCATTCGGTAGTTACCATCTGAATTACGAACAAAAAATTTAGAATTAAAAAAAAAATAGTTCGCTAACATGGAGGTTTTTACAGGTGATTTTTTCCGACGGAATCACCGATGAATTCAAAACGGCAACTTCATACGGTGATGTGACCGGTTCATCGTTTAACATGCCGACGGAATTACCGAGGGATTTGAAATTGCAGATCTGTACGGTGACGTGTTGATGTTTTCATCAGAATAGCCGACGGACTCACTGACGGATTATGCCATCGGTGAAACCGTCGGAAAAAGTTAATATATCCCTCTCTTTGCCGACCCTCTCCTCTCCTATTTCTCCTTCTTCTTCCTAATCCCAACTCCCCTCATCTGCAAATAACCAGCCCCCCCTCCCCCCCAAACAAAAATTTCCCTCATCTCAGCACAACAAGTTATAGTTCTTGAAGTTTTGTGGTCACAGCATCCGTGTTCTGATTTACCGACGGATTTTATCAATTTTTATAAGTAATTCTATCTTTTTAAATTTTAACGTTTAAATGTCAATTTTATTAGTTTTTTAGTATATGTATTTTGTTAGTAGATGTACATGTTTTATTGTTATTTCTCAAACAAACTTGTAGCATATGAATGTATAATTTTATACCTGTTATGGTTTGTTTTAGATTTTGTAAGATTGTATTTGTTTGTAAATTGTTAAAACTTTATGGAATTATCGAATTACATGTGCTGTTTTGAAATAATTAATAGCTTGCTTAATGGGTCCGTTTTAAGTTTTATTAATGGTATTGCGGAGTGGTAATTTCCATAAATTTATATATATTAATTTGTATGGATGTTGATAAATGATAATGAATATTTAATATTTATGAGAAGTTGTGATTGGTTTGTTGGATAATCTCGAGGTAAATTAATATTTTTGCAAGTTTATTTACCTAACTTAGTTAATTAATACATGATGTTATCATAATTTTATAGAGGTTCGATATAAGTCATGGATGATCGCTCATGGATGTATCGAGATTCACCCCAAGGATTGTGGAGGATGGATTATTGTAATGGGGTTCAGGGTTTTATTAATTTCGCAACATCTATTCCCAGAAATTTTACTGGAGGCGGTATTAGGTGTCCATGCAGGAAGTGTCAAAATAAAAAGTATCTGCATCCAGATGTTGTAATGATGCATCTTCTACACAAAGGGTTTATGAAGAATTACCAGTGTTGGTATGCACATGGAGAAGTATTTGTTAGTAAGAGGAGAATGAGAGAAAAGGTGGTTGGGTCAACTTCTAGTGCTAGCAACGTGCATGAAGCGGCAAATGACAACACCAATCCTTACAAAAATATGGTTATGGATGCAATGAGAATGAATCAAGGTAATGTCAGTCAATGTCCAATCGTAAAAGAAGAACCTAATGCAGATGCAGCTAGGTTTTTTGATTTGTTGAAAGATTCTGACGAACCATTATGGGATGGCTGCACAAACCACAGTAAATTATCGGCCGTAGCACATGTGTTCACCATCAAGTCAGATCACGGGTTGAGTAAGGCCGGGTATGACAATTATTGAATGAGCGAGAAGCATTTTACCTAAAGGGAACAGGCTGAAAGAGAACTTCTATGCTGCGAAGTCCATGATGAAACCCCTTGGTTTAGGATACCAGAAAATTGACATGTGCCCTAACTTCTGCATGTTATACTACCTTGAAAGTGCTGAGATGACCGAGTGCATGCAATGCAGGCATTCCCGTTACAAACCCAAAACTGGCAAGGGAAAGACTCTAGTGGCATATAAAAAACTTAGATACTTCCCAATCACACCTAGACTGCAGAGGTTATTCATGTCACCAAGGACTGCTGAGCACATGACATGGCACCAAGCACATGATGCGGTTGATGGAGTGATGGTGCATCCTTCTGACGACGAAGTGTGGAAACTCTTTAACAGTGTTCATCCTCACTTTTCAGCTGAATCAAGGAATGTGCGTCTTGGGTTGTGTACAAACGGATTCAACCCATTTGGGTCATTTGTTGCTCCTTATTCTTGTTGGCTGGTCATACTCAAAGTTTATAACTTGCCACCGGGAATGTGTATGAGGCCGGAGTTCATGTTTTTATCTACTGTAATACCCGGTCTAAACAGCCCAGGGCGGAATATAGATGTTTGTCTTCGACCGTTGATTGATGAGTTGGCACAGTTGTGGTCCTCCGGAGCTCTGACTTATGATATATCGAGGAAACAAAATTTTCTTATGAGGGCGGCTTTGATGTGGACTATCAATGATTTTCCAGCCTATGGAATGCTTTCTGTTTGGAGCACGCATGGGAAACTAGCATGTCCATACTGCATGGAAAACAACAAGGCATTCACGATAGCAAATAGAGGTAAAGCTTTTTTTTTTTATTGTCACCGTCGCTTCTTGCCACTTAATCACAGGTACAGAAAGAACAGAAAAGATTTCTTTGTTGGCAAAGTTGAAAAATATGTTGCATCCCCGCGTCTTTCTGGTGAAAAATTGCATGATGTTGTATCAGAGTACGGTGACATTGTGTTTGGCCTTCAATCAGGTAAGCAAAAGTTTCCTGGTTTTGGTTTGACCCATAATTAGGTAAAGCGAAGTATCTTTTGGGAGCTTCCTTATTGGAAGACCAATCTGCTCCGCCATAACCTTGACGTCATGCACATTGAAAAGAACGTGTTTGAGAACATTTTCAACACCGTCATGGATGTGAAGGGGAAGACAAAGGACAACATCAAGGCTAGATTGGATATAGCTTTATACTGTAATCGTAAAAATATGGAGTTGGTTTATGATGAGTCACGGGTCGCAAAACCAAGAGCAAGCTTCGTGTTACAGAAAAATGCACAACTGCTAGTCTACAAATGGCTTAAGAGTCTGCGTTTTCCAGATGGATATGCATCGAACATATCAAGGCTGGTTAATATAGAAGACTGCAGATTGTATGGAATGAAGAGTCATGACTGCCACATGTTTATGCAAACACTCATCCCATTAGCTTTTCATGATTTGTTGCCAAATGGAATATGGGATGCACTCACGGTGATCAGTCATTTCTTTAGAGATATATGCTCCTGCAAGTTGAATGTTGAGCACATTGAGAGGCTTCAAACGAATATCATCGAGACACTATGCAAACTTGAGATGATATTCCCTCCATTATTTTTTGACTCAATGGAGCATCTACCTATACATCTACTGTTCGAGGCAAAAGCTGGAGGACCGGTCCAGTAAAGATGGATGTACCCATTCGAACGGTTAGATATTACAGTTGCAATGTAATTCATATATAAAAGTATTTTCTATGTTTTTCTTAATTGAAAATACTTGATTAATTCAATACAGGTACTTGTTTAATCTCAAGAAAAAAGTTAAGAACAAGGTGCATGTTGAGGCTTCGATATGTGAGGCCTATATTGTTGAGGAGATCTCAACATTTATCTCGTACTATTTCGAACCTCATCTGAGAACGAGAATCAATCACGTTCCACGACATGATGATGGCGGTGAAGTGCTTTCCAGTGGAAACTTGTCAATATTCTCCAATACTGGACGACCCACACCTAAAAATGTCGTAAGAGGAAGATATTTGTCGGGAATAGAGTTCAAACAAGCACACAACTATGTTCTATTTAACTATGATGAGTTGAGACCTTTTATTCAGTTAGTTTATATATGTGTAATACTAATTAAACTTTGTCAGTAATATACTGTTAATTATATATTGTAATATCATACACTCATTATCACTTGCAGGCAACATCGATAATATTTGCACTTCAATAACTCACAACTGACCGAATCCCAGATCTTTCAATTACAAGATGAACAATTTGTCACGTGGTTCAGAACACATGTAAGCACTATCACAAACTCATTCTAACTTGTAAAATTACTGTACGTATGCATGTCATTATGAGATTCTCGTTCATTTACTGTTTATTGATGTACATTATTACGTGGTTCAGAACACATGTAGTTTTTTTTTTTGAATTTATTGAATATATTTTATTGTTGTATTGGCATAATTATTGAATAATTTGTTGAATTGTAATTGTTAATATTGAATTTACCTTAGAATAAGTAATTGATTATGTTGGAATAATTAGTAATTTTACTACATTATTGCATGATTTGTGTTTAATTATTTGTATTAATTTTAATTGTTAGTCTAGAGTTTTTGTTGAATTTATTGAATATTTTTTATTGTTTGTATTTATATAATGATTGAATAATTAATTTGTTGAATTGTAATTGTTAATGTTGAATTTACCTTAGAATAAGTTATTGAATATGTTGGAATAATTAGTAATTTTACTACATTATTGCATGATTTGTGTTTAATTATTTGCATTAATTTTAATTGTTAGTCTAGAGTTTTTTTTTTAATTTATTGAATATTTTTTATTGTTTTTATTTATATAATGATTGAATATGTTGTTAATGTTGAATTTACATTGTAATTAGAATGAATGTTAAATGTATAGATGTTATGTTATATACAATATTAGTATAGATGGAGTCAATTGATTGGGGCTTTTGTCAATATTTGCAGGTTTGTGGATTTGGGTAGTATCCAGTATAGGGGAGGTGCTGTCGGTTTTTTTATAACATTCGAATTTAATTATATAATTATTCGTATACAATTGTGTAGATGCGTAGAACGAAAACCAGAGCTGGTCGCTCACGTATAGTCGCAGCTAGTTCTTCTAGCAGCGAGGATGACGTATCTTTAGGTGCCTCTCAAGAAGCGACACCTACACCACCCGCAATGTCAACCGATGTTGCCTCTTTCAATGCGGGTTCATAACGCAGAGGTGGCGTGCTATCACATCGGAATCAGTTCACCCGCAAGTATTAGGCATAGTGGAAGGACGATCTTTCAATGTAAGTTTGTTAAGGTTTTAGTTTTTTCTTTTAAATTATAACATAATTTATGAACAACTAATCAATATTTCATGAATTTAATTTACTTTCAGGTTCACCAACATTGAGGCCGCCCGAGTAATATCATCGGTGTTTAAATCGTCGATGAAGATTCTATTATTTCAATGGAGTCAGATATCCAGACATCCTGAATGAATAACTCAAATCAATGCATGGTTTAGCAGATTTGAGGTTGGTGTTAATTTCTAATTTCCAGCTTATTTCTAATAATTTATTAATATAATTGTAAATAAATTATCATTTTTATTTATCTAATTATTTATACACAGCACAAATTTGATTGGGACGGAACGCATGACAAAGTTGTGAGGAGGGTGTGGGAAAATCATGCAGTAACTAGGTAACATCGAAAACAATACAAGATTTTTTTAGAAAAAAATTTATGTTTCAATTTCTAATTTCTCGCTATGGAAGTAGGTTGCGTGACTTTTGGTATGAAGCATAAAAAAAGACAAAACAAACCGCGAGAGATAGGGGTCTCCAAGGCTGGAACGACGTGGCGGTTTGGAGGGATTTCAAACCGATATACATCCCGAAAGATATATGGCCACACTATCTTGAGCACGTGACGTCTGAGCGATTCATACAATGCTCACAGTCTGATGCTGGCAACCGGAATCGGCCAATTCATGGCTCAGTGACAACGCACACCAGCAGCTCCGTTCTGTTTGCTGCACATGCGAAATGGATGGTAAGATTAATCTAAATGAAATATATCGTTAAATTAATTTGTTGTCAATTAATCTTTTTTCATTATAGGCTACGTCTCTTGGACGTGAGCCGAGCCCGATGGAGCTGTTTGTGGAGACGCACGTGCGGAGTAAAGACTGCCAAAAGGGGGCGCAACAGTTCGTTGACAACCGTGCTCTACACTTCGTGGTATGTTTGTTCAACCATTTTATTTTGTAAGTTATTATTTTTATTGAATTGAATATGATGATTGCTTTTTTTATTTTCAGGAGACCTATAATAATCGGTTGAGGGAGAGATATGGGGACGATTCTTTAACCCATCTGGAATTCGATCCGGATTTGTGGATGGAGGTTGGATCGTCTGGTGGGCCCGATAAAAATTGGGTTTACGGGCTCTCCAACACTACGGCCGATAACTTGCGGGCGGCCCGTAGTGTTTCAACCGTTGGGAGCTCCCAATCAGTATCAAGCACCCAATCTAAGGAGTTCGTGGCCTTGCAGCAACACACGGCTCAGCTCACTGAAAAATACAAGTACCTATCAGAGGAGCATGCACAACTCAAAGCGGAGCATGCACAACAAAAAGCATTGGATGCACAACGGTATGCACAACTCAAAGCGGAGCACGCACAACAATATGCACAACAAAAAGCGGAGCATGACCAGCTTCGCGAATTTGTCATGAACATAATATCACAGAGTGGTGATACATGTGCGCCTCCTTCTTTTTGGCCGTATAACAACCAGCCTCCTCCTCCTCCTCTAGCTCCACCATTATGTTAATTTATAATGAATATTATTTAACTTTAACAGTTAATTTAATATTTTTTTAAACACATTCAGTTTGTAATGAATAATTTAACTTTATTTCTTTTGTTTTTGATGTTTAATAAAAAATTTATTTGCATAATTGGTTTTTATTACCATTAATTTACATAATTTTATATTATGTATTCTAAATGATTTTTTAAAAACATATTTAAAAATAATCACCGAAGGGTTTACCGATGAAATTAATCCATCGGCATTTGACAGTAGCTGCCACAATCACCGACGAATTTACATACGGATATATTCGGTCAGTATTTCATACACTCATCGACAACTTTACCGACGGTTTTATCTGTCGGTATGTTACACTATCACCGACGGGCTAAAATCCGTCGGTATATTTCAAGCGGGAAACTTTTTTTTTTGCGCGCAATGTCCTTCTGTAAAACTATCGGTAAATATTTTTTTTGTTTTTCCGACCGATATAGCGATGGAATATGTTATTACCGATGAAAGAAAAGTCGGCAGAATTATTCCATCAGTGATTACGTCGGTAAATATATTACCGACGAAACCTTAAACACATAACGACGGAATATGTCCGTCGGTAAAACTGTGAAATCTCATGGTGTATTATTTCTCAAAAAAAGGAGACTACCCTCTATAAAAGTTTCTTAAAGATGTGAATAGTTGGATTCACATATTCTTCTGCCCTGTCTATGTCGATTTCAGACCAGATAATAAGTTTCTTAAAGCAATGTGAATATTTGGATTCAGTTGTATAGTTATCTACGTACCTTGATGATATTTTTCAACATCTTCAACCTTTATGAGATCCGCTTTTACAATAGTAATATTTATCTTCAATTAAAGGATGTTTATTTTATGTAAGATATTGTAGAGGATATAAAATATTTTACAAACAAATCTAGAAACTTAATTTATTAATTAATTGTTTTAGTCTATACAGGATTTTCTTAATAATAATCAAATCTTAATATCATAAATCTTTCACCTGCCACTACCATTCAATCACTGATTTTGAACATGTTTTTCTTAAATATTTTACAAGTAATTCTATATTATAGAAATTTAGCTGCTTTAGATATCCTCCTTGAATTTATTTACACGGTTAGACGACCCTTATTCAATGACGGAAGAAATTCGAAGGAACAATCTGCTCCATGATTTGTCAAGTTTTCTTAAAAGATAAAAGAAAATATTATCATTACAACTAGTGCCACTGGGCAAGCGGTGTTTTGTGGCTTTGATCTTGAACTATTAAGGAAAAAAGTTCTAAGAGTTTGTCTTCCTAAAATATTTAATATTAAAAAAAAAACATTTGGTTTAGCTAGCTAGGCAGGGAAACCGAAACGTATATTTGACATCCTTAATTGATTTAATGTAAAATGATATTTTATCCTTAGAAAGAATTATGATCAAGATATGTGAAATTAATGCACAGTACTGATTCCCAGGTTAGTGGGCTACCCATCTAAATTTACAAGGTACAATCTTTGCTTCCACTTGAAAGCCTAATCTTATTTTATTAGGGAAAAAAAAAGGATGAGAAGAGAAAAAAGAAAAGAAAAAAGAAAAGAAAAAAGACGTTTCGCAGATGAAGCAGGACACAGACATAGAGGAAACCAACATTGTTAACATTTTGCAGGGAAAGCTCGAGCCTTTTGTCAAGGATGGCGACAACATTTCTATCTAATTAAATATAACCATATACATGTTTATACACAAATATTATAAATTCAAATTTTGAATATAAAACATATTGATATATACATAGAATAATACAAATATTTTCCTGGAAATAGTCCATGATGACGTGTTCATTTTCTTTTTCAGTTTATTGAAATCTGATGATGTTATGAAAAAGAAAAAAAGAAAGAAAATATTAGAAGAAACGAAGCGGAGAACAAATTGGCCATGAATCAAATCCGTAAGTGGGTTATACTTAACTAGAAATCTGTGTCATCTCGTATTTTTCATTTGCAAATACAAAATAATATAAAATTATTCTTGAAAACTTATTTAATAATATCTCTAAAAGATTAATTTCCAAGTTATATTGCTGATGGAGATTAATTTATTCAGAAATAAGATCAGGAAAACAAGTTATATTGCCTTAGGAGGGAGATTAATTTATTCAGAAATATGATCAGGAAAACAAGAAATGAAAGGAACAGTAATTGCTTAGGATTTTAAGTACACTGAAATCATAAAAAGAAAGGAAAATACAAAGGGATTAAATATTTATCACCTATAAAAGATAGAGAACAGTCTGTATGATAGTAAGAATAAGGAGAAAGGAAGCAGCAACAACAGAGATGCCAGTCCATGGATTGTTGAAATAACCTGCTTTAAGGTTGCCTTCCACTTGTGCCAAGGCTTTCTGCAATGTGAATCCAGCTCTTCGCAGACACCCCAAAGAAAATTATTAGTAGAGGAAATATTTTCTTTGTTGGGACTCTTAAAAAGATCTGACACTGCTTGGTTACTGCTTAGCATATTTGTCAAACTCTCATTATTAACAAGTACTTCCACATCATTAGGAGCACGGACGACGCAGCTGATGAAATAAATATAATCATTTATGAAAGTATGCGCATTCCTGCCATGGCATTGCTCAAAAGCCTGGAGATTTCTGAATAAGATTTTTGTCTGGTCAAATATTTTTAGTTGTGGAATTTCTTGAATCCCATTACTGAATCTTATGTCTAATGATGAGCTTTTTTCGGGACGCTTAAACTTTACTCTTGATTGATGGAGCTCCGTTGCAGTGGTGCGCTTAAAAAATCTTCTTTTTAGTTGTGGAAGGCGCTTAAAAAACTTCACTCCAGACACTTTCTTAGGAAGTCAACAAAATGTAGGACTCCAGAAGAATTGATTATTTTCCAACTGTCCTCTTTTACACAGTCAAGCCATACTCGTTTTAATAACCAACAGGTAAGCTCAATAAGGGTACAATTCTTGTTGAGAAGATAGTTTGAGTTGATCTAAATCGACTGTAATTCCACCTTTACAGGGTTAATAGTTTGAGTAGGACTCAATCTCTTGTAGCTCCGACTTCTCAGGCATATACTTACATATATAATCGTTGTAACACTGCAGAAGAATGACATTCAGAAATAAATTCCTTTTATTCTTTTGGTTCATTCCTTTAATTTGTTTTCATGGTATCAGAGCATGGTTAAATCCTAACATCTCGACCAAGCTTCCACAAATTTTTTTCAATGGAGGATAGTACTGATTCAACAAGTGCTACCCAAAACACTACCCATTAGAACATGCCTTTTTTAACCATTGATCCATGTGATCCTTTTTTTATCCATGCCTCAGACCATCCAAGTATGACTCTTCTCCCAAAATTCCTTGATGGAACCAACTATGCTATGTGGAGACGCTCCATATTAATAAGTCTCAGTGCCAAAAACAAGTTGGGATTCGTTAATGGAACTATATCTACACTAGGTGAATCTGATCCTAAATATTTATTGTGGCAACGATGCAATTATATGGTTCTCTCTTGGATTCTTAACTCCTTAAATCAAGAGCTTGCCAATAATGTCCTCTATGTGGAAACTCCCTCTGAAATCTAGTTGGATATACAAGATTTGTGCATAATCTACTCCTTGAGATATCTTGCCTATAAGATTGTTTCTTAACCATAGAATTTCCTCATCTGTAGTATTGAAAGAGATGAAGTTATGAGAATGTGGTGTGGCAGTATCAGACGCCTGATGCACCTGATTCCCTGATCTTACTGCCTCAAGATAGCTTCGGTTGTCTCTTACACGGATGGGGGCCTTGGCTTTGTTGCTGTGCTTGGATATTTGTTTTCCTTTTCCCACTGGTTTCTGTTTCATCACCTCATCTTTTCTTCTATGCTTAGCCACATTAACTCTCAGTTTGTAGGAGTCAAACCAAATGTCATTTAAACATTCTAGCAGAGTTTTATCTGACAGATTCGAGTGGATGGTGACAAAGCCAAAACGCTTTCCTGCTTGATTTGTTTTTCGAGAAACAAACAACTTAATAACCTCGCCCTGTTTTCTGAAACGGTCTTTGAGTTTCTGGTAATCGACCCAGCTTGGGAAGTTTTCGAAGTAACATTGTAGGTGAAAAACAGGGTAGTTTGTTAAAGTCTGAGTGTTTAAGGTGTTGGATGGTAGCTGAGGCTGGGGGTGATATGGTTTGTATGGAAGATCGGGTTGTTTTCTTTGTTTGTGTGAAGGGATTGTGTTTGTATGGAAGGTTGGTTTTGGTTTTTGAAAGAGAGCTTTCCCCCATGGTTAGGAAAGTTAGAGTTAAGTTAGTAAAAAAAAGTTAAAGAGTTAAGCTTTTCATTGAATGCTTCCAGGGCTTCTTTGTATTCTTTCTCCTGTTAACAATCAGAACAAATTTAGATATCTTGTCTAGACTAGGAAGAAGAAAGCATGCAAAAAAGGGGAGCAACTGTTGCTTACACCTTCTTCTAATTTACCATGATCTAAGAAATCTTATGATTATAAACTAAACATATATCAACACTTGTCTTATTTTTTTTTATTAATTTTGGACAACACCCTTTTCTAAATTAATGTAATTTCAGAATTTAGTCTTTATACTCTTATTTTCAATTTTAATTTCCATGTATTTGAGTACATTTGAAATCAAGTACTTGTATTTTCAAGGTAACGTACATAATTTGCATATAAAACTAATCAAATGATTTAAATATCCCAACTTCAATAACATTTAATTCTCCATCCAAAAATTTTAATTGTAAGTTTTATTTTAAAGAGAATAAAGATGAGATTTTAAAATTTTCATTGTTGATTATATAGAGCGCAAAACTGAAATTAAGAATATAGAAAATAATTCTATAATGATTTGAAGTAAAGAGGAGATTTCGCTAGTTTAACCAAGAAATTATTTATACTCAAATTGAAAATGCTAGAGACATAGTTATAAATAGATAAAAGGTAACGACTGTCTTCAGAACAATCACAAAGCATTTTTTGGATGTATTTTACTGTGCTTCATTTATTACTTTTTACTGAATTATGATAAAATAAATAAATAAAAATTATGAAAATCAATTATAATAATTATATACATTAATATGTTTTATTTTATATAGTAACATTTTTAATCATTTACAATAAATCACAAAGAATTATAATATCATGGATTAAAAAGCAGCAGACCAAAAAAAAACACAACTGCTGTAAGAACAGAATCGCCAGAACTAACAAGCAAAAATTCAACCGAACGGTAGCATACATGCTAGTCCATTTCACCAGTTTATGAGGTTGGAAGTGAATATTGCTTCAGTCCATTCCTAAAGTTAAGTCCAAACCCTCACTAAGAACTTGGTAAAATAGAGGTAAGACCCTGACGTAATCATTCGGCTGAATAGTCAACAACAATTTAATTAAAACTAAGCATAAATCTTATCTTATGAGGAGAGATTCTGTTGCCAATCACATTATATATTTATATCAATTTATTCACAGCATCATATAGTTACATGATAAATAAAATCCAATAGTGTCAACCCTAAAATTTTCTTCACTCCACATTACCAAAATTACATCAGCATTATTTATAGAGTCCACCGAGCACCACTTGACATTAGGATCGCTCCACATTGCATAAGCAAAACTAGGTGTACAAATTCTCCGCTTAGTTTCTAAAAGGATGCAAACACCAATGTTGTGTTGCAAAATCACATTTTTATCCTCTTATCAGACATGCCCAGTCCACAACTATTCCGAAAGAGAATCTGTATAAATAAGGTTATTTAATCCTTACCAAGACAAAGGCAGACATGCAACTATTGATTCGCAGCCCAATCGCCAATTTCGCTATCCAATTGCTTAGCAATGTTTGCAGTTAGAACCGCCAGATCGTCCGCACTTCTAAATCCCAGAACCTGCCCAGCATTTAACATCTCTAGGACCGCATCACCTTTCCCAGTCTTTTCTGGTACAGGCATGTGATGCAGACCAGAACGGAACTCACACGCGTTTCAACACGCAAGGGTTTTTTGATCTATAATTCTGCAGAAAAACAGAAAAAAAGAAAGATATTTGAGTTAACTACTCAAAGAAGTTTTTTTTTATTTCAATCTTCGCTAAGCGATTACAACCAAATAAATAGAAAAACTAAACTCTTAGACTCTTAAAACAACTCCATTAAATCTTGTGAAAATAAAAGCTAAATGAAGAAACGGAAAGAAAACTCCAACTGTCGCGCTAGAAACTTAAAGTGCCTGAATGTGAAAGTTATGATCCAGCAAAGTCAAGCCCCTTTTTGTTTTGGGGGCTCTAAGCGACCCAAATAGGAGCTTGCCACCCGGTCCGCATCATCACGTCTCTAAGGTGAGTGTAGCGAGCGTTTCCTTGTCTGATTCTAGAGTCCAGTGAGCCTGAATAATCCTCTACCTCTTCTGCCTAGCTTGTTTAAGGCTGCCAGTTGACGTAAAGACTTTAATTAACCTTCCTTTTCCTTCGCCGTAAAATCATAGGATGAAATGTGTGTTGGGTACTTGTGTTTATTGCTGCTCTACTGGGTGTTAAGGAACTCAGAAACGTTGAGTGTTGGGTACTTGTGTTTATTGAACAAGATCAAAGCTTGTGATGCACCCATAAAACGAAAACCCGTTAATTGAACTCCATTACAAAGCAAGCCTTTCCTGATATCCTGATAATTAACACCTTCACTTATCACTCCTACTAAGCTATTCTCCATCCATGCAAGCTCCTATTCTTCTGGATCATGTGTTATAACGAGTGAAGGCACTGGTTGAACAACTGGGACCGCATTAATAATATTATCTTGGATGACAAGGGCTACGTTTATATCCTCTGTTTAAGTAACAGGGTATGCATTGCTTTGGAGTTGACGAGTGCTAGCTGAATCACTGCTGATTTTCCCTTTTCTCACAACCATAGAATAACTTCTGCAGTCGCACTCCCTGACTGGTACTGATACACGCTGAACATGCTTTTTTATCGGAATCCGATGCTGGGAATTTGTATTCCCCTGTTGAAACCGCTTCAAATTTGTACGTAGACGATAAGACCCAAACCATATTCCATTAAGCTTTCCAAGGCGATCCTGTTGTTCAGAATCTGTTTGCATTGTAACAAAGCCAGACCTCCAGTTTCTTCTGTTGTGTCGTCGTGATATGTACATAACAATTACTACGCCATATTTGTTAAAAGTTCTGCGGAGGGTTTGATGATATAACCAAGAGGAGAATCGCTCAAAGTAAATCTGGGACAGTGGTGTATGAGGCAAGGTTGATGGTGACAGGGTAATGGTGTGCTTGGATTTCGATGCTGTAAGTGTTTTGGCAGGGAAGGCTGGTTCTTTAGGTGTTATAGAGGAAAGGAGATGGTTGCATATTATTTTCCTTAGGAGGGGGGTTAATTTATTCTGCAACAAGATCAGGAAAACAAGAGATGAAAACGATCTGTTATTACTCAGGATTTTAATTACATTGCAATCATAAGGCGGAAAAAACAGTACAAAGGGATTAAATATTTATCGCAATTGAAGGATAGAGCACACCGTTTGCATGACAGTGAGCATAAGGAGAAAAGTAGCAGCAGCAACAGAGATGCCAGTCCATGGATTGTTGAAATAAACCTGCTTCAAGGTTGCCTTCCACTTGTGCCTACGCTTTCTGCAATGTAAAGTCAGCTCTTCGCAGACACCGGAAAGAAAACCATCTGCACTGACAAAATTTTCTTTTTGAAGTTTGTAAAGGAGATTTGACACTGCTCCGTTACTTTTTACAAGATTTTTCAAATTTTCATTATGAACAAGTAATTCCACATCATTAGTGTTGGGAAAATCAGGAATAAATCAATTTTGTCAAATCACAATTCACAATCCCAATCTTTTTAGCTGTTTATGCAATCAAAATTAGGATCAAACAATGAAAAAAATAATGCAAACAATCACGTAAAACAACATCAAGATTTTTGCGTAAAAAACCTGATGTGAAAAAATCACGGAACCATAGTCCACCTAAAAACTTCCACTATCAACAAATAATGGATTTACAATTATTGTTTCTCAGATTTAACTAAGAGCTACAACATTCATATCATCAAGAACCTATTCTTGGAATAAAACAAGATTAAAGAGGGAAATGTTTGAGAAAAACTCACAACACTGACAGTTTTGTTTTTTGTCAAAACGGTTAACTTTTACAGTACCAATCTTCGATCCAACCGTTCAGAATGAAGAGTAACGTGTCTAAAAGCTGTTGTTCAAATCTCAACCCGATCCAACGGTGAACAAGCTGGTAATAAAAGAAAGAAGACATACTGCTCTGCTGGCTCTTATTCTTTTTTTCTACCGATCTCATGAATTGCTACTCTTCCATAACCAATAGACCAAATATTAGCCTACATTACCTCATTTTAGCAAATCTTGTGAGACATAATGATTGAAAAATAATCTTTATTTCATTTAATTTTGAATGCTTAAAGATGTAACTTTATTTGATAGTTATTCTCAAAAGAAAAACGAAAAACGAAAAAGCAAATTTCATTTATTTTTGAAAAGTAAAATATGTGTCATCACAGATATTTCTAAACACAGAGCGTTAATTATAAAAAGTATTACGCGGCCTATTTTCAATTGTCTACTTGCATACAATTACAAGTATGCGAGACAAAATTCGGCCTCTTTTCTTGGAATAGAAGTTGTGCAAAACAAGAAAGAAATCTTCATCTCCCAAAGCAACCATGCGAAAGATATTTTGAAGAAGTTCGGGATAGAAAACTGTATTCTTGTGACAACTACGGTTGAAACGGGGCAAAAATCTAGTTGGAAGCTTGAAGTATTAATTTGACTTGTACTATACCAGATATACTCTGTAGAGTTGGGCTAGTTAGCAGTACATGGAGATCCCATACTGAGTATTTGTGTAGTATTTGACTTGTACTATACAAAAATCTAGTTGTTGTCCCATCTGAATACAGCAAAGAGGATACTATGTTATGTCATCTATTCATTAAACTGAAGATTGCAGACTTATTGGCTATTCAGACAGCGACTAGGGAAGAGATCTTGACAGGGAAAAAAAAACACGATTGAATTCATTTTATGAAAGATACATCATTCACATGTTCATCAAATAAGAAAACCCATCGTAATGTTGTCATATGTGAAGTTGAGTATGTTGCTGCAAGCTCTGTTTCCTATCATGGTATCTCGATCAGAAATATTTTGAAGTACTCGGGATTTTCACAAGACAGTCTCACAGATCTCTATATTTTGATCAGCGATTGTCTTAGCAAAAAGTCGATACTCGATACCATTTCATCAAAGAGCATGTCAATAATAAAGAAGTGGAGTTAATCTTTTGTAGGTCTTATGATCAAATTTTAGATATTTTCACTGAGCCCCTCAAGCATGATATACTTGTAAGACTAAATACATTGCTCAAACTGATAAACGCTAGAAAGTCAAGTTTAAGGGGGCAAGTTGTTGAGTAAACTTGACTCATAACATATCATCAACCCATACTTTCTAGAAGTGGGTGGGAGTCATTGTTAGAGAAGGAGGCAACTACCAATATTTAAGAATGCAATAGCCATTAATGAAGGAGGAGCAGTAATAGTTCAAAAATGAAGAAGATAGTAAAAGAGGCGATGTAATCAATGACCTTTTTAGTGTTGTATTTTCTATAAATAGGCATGTATTTTGAGTGTTTAATGTGTGGAGTGATCAACATAATAAGAAGAGTTAGAGAGAGGATTGTAATCTTGTGTATTGACTGAAAGAATTCTGAATTTTGTGTTTGTTTATGTGTATTTATCTCTCATAGAGGAGCACCACTAATGACCACAATCATCTACTCCACCCAACATTATCAACAGATTTTCTTTAGAAGCTTTATGTTCCCTTCTATTTTTACAGTTTCTTTTCTTTCAATATTCCTGAACTTTGTCTGCTTTTCTTTGGTGGGTCTCTAGGTATTGCAAAGAAACAAATTTTCTCTTCAGTGATTCTATCGATGTCTCTTTCAATAATCATTACTTTTCTTTATCTTTTTATTCATAGATGTTTTGATTTTCTTACTGTTTTGGTTTATGGTTTGTGTTTTGATAAGGTAAAAGAAGGAATTATTTTGGTTTCAAGAGAGGGCAAGGTGATTGAAACGGTTGATGACCCAAAATCTTGATCCTGTTGTTTTCCATCTGCAGCAACAAATAACATGTTATGTTATTACTAGCTAGGTTGTGGTAGTCAAGTTAGAGAAAATTAGTGTTTTTTTTCTCATATTTTGTGAGCTTAATTTCCTTGTCTCTTAGGATTCTTGTGTTTCTTTTTTCGCCTTTGATAGTTCAATCCCAGAAATATTTTGTATTGATTAACCTATCTGTGAAGCTGAGATACATATCAGTGTACGTAGTTTAAAAAAACTGTGAAAATAAAAGTATTCAATTTGAGTACAGTTTGGGTAATTGTACTCGAATAGATACTCAAAACCAATCAGGTTGAATTTGCATTTATATTCATCGAGTAATATTAGTTTTGGATTTAGGCTCCAGCATGGATAGTACTAAAATCCAACCTATGTATACCCATTGTTATTTCTAATGACATGTCAACTTAGCTCCATACTTTTATGACTCGAAATTATGTCGAGACTATTTGGAATAGGAAGGACAGTGGAATTCCAAGAGTATTTCGTTTGCCACCATGTATAATGGGTTAGACATAAATTTTCATATTAAGATGGAAATATATAACTAAAAACTTAATTGTGAATTTGGTTTTTGGTGTGAGAATTTATTTTCTTGTTCTTGAATCAATTATTTTAGTGTCATTTTAATTATTAAAATCAAAATGATATTTTATAGTGCAAATATCTTTATAAATTGTGTTAAGTTAATGCAGAAAGTCTAGAATGGAAGAGAAAAAAAACAAGAAATATGTTCTCTTACAACCCAAAAAAGAAATTAAAAAAAAAACTATTTCACTAATTTTCTATTGAGATAATTTATTTTAGTTTGCAGCAAATAATAATTTTTTATCATTATTGAGATTTTTTTATATAGTTTATCACCTCTGGAATGGAAAGGTGTAATATTATGTTTTGATTATTGAGAATAATTAAGATTTAAAGTATTTTTCCATCTATTATGAGAACTGTGTAAGGCTAAGCTTTCTCAAGCTTCTTTTGTATAGCCTTTCCTGATAACCTTACAATCTTAATTAATTTGTGGTTATTTCTATCTGTGTTAGTTTTCAAGGGGTTTCTAGTGACGAGCTTTTTACTCATGTCTTGCTGTGAGATAAACTTCAATTATTTTCCTTGTAAAAGATTCATTAATATCTTATATACTTGAGAGATTAACTCTTTAGTCAAGGTCTGTAAACATAATTTAAAGTTCATATTCTATCAACAATTACTGAATTTTTTTAAAATGTTGATTCATATATGTTCTGTATGTATTTAAAGAAACTAGATCAATTAATTTTGCAGGGAAACAGAAATAACAGCACCGCGGACCAATCTATGCAACTGCACCACGACTTGAGAACACAGGCTTCGTTCGATAAGATAAATAAATACACACCAATACTCTACGTGGATAAGATTCCTAAACACTTGTTTGAATAGAATTAAAATGCTACCGGAGTTAAGAGTTCTGACTGCTTTGATCTTTCTGCTCAAATTCAAGTCCGGCACTGTTGGATCTCAGAACGAAGTTACAAGTTTTGGCTGAAAAAGATACTTTATTGAATTGCAAAAACAATGGCTTTATACAAGCCTGTTACAAGGAAAAGGAAATCAACAGAAAACAAACTCCACGTTCACAACTCCTAAGAACGTGTAAGTGGATCTAGGACCAATTCAAACAACAACTGATTACCCTACAAGCTAGGGCATTATTAACAGAATGAGTAACCAACTAAACAATAAACACGAATAAGTCTTAGCAATTCTAATGCTTCAACAGGCACTTACAGCAAGAAGAAGAGTACTAGTACTATACTCTCTTGAAGAACACATTCCTTAATCTATGCTCTTGTCAGCATATTATAGAATTTCAGGCTTAAAGCCAGACAAAACAATTGAGTTATCATAATGAAACAACTTGAATGATCGAGCACAGTCTGTATGATAGTGAGTATGACTAGAACAGCAGCTGCTACAACAGAGATTATAGTCCATGGATTGCGGAAACTGTTCTGTTCCAAGAATGCCTCCCAGTTGTGCCCCCGCTTTCCGTAGTACTTGTTCAGATCTTCAACTACACCAGAAAAGTAGAAATGGTTGACGTTGATAACATTTTCCTTGGAAAGATTGCGAAAAAGGATTGAAACTGCATCGTTATCATGGTGCCAGTTTTTTAAGATTTCGTATTTGACGAGTATTTCCACGTCCTTAGCAGAGGTGACAAGGAAAGAGAGCATTGCAATATAGTCTCTTACATATTTATTACGACCGTAATTGCATAGCTCAAAGGCTTGGAGATTTCTAAATAGGATTTCTGTACGTTTGCCTATCTCTAATTGTGGGATTTCCAGCGTCCCTTCATTCTCATCAAATTTTATGTCGAGTAGGTTTTTGCTGGACCCTAACTTAAACTTGATTCCAGCCCGATGGAGCTCCGCTACACTAGGTGCGGTTGGAGTTTCAAGTTTCTCTGGCTGCATCTGCTCTGCTGGCTTCTGACAGATTCTTAGAAAGTCAACAAAATGCTCTGCTTCAGACAAATTGATTTCCTTCAAAATGCTGCTCTTTGGCGCCCATGAACCCCATTCACATGATAAGAGATCACGAGTAACCTCAATCATGGAATATTCCTCGTGACGGTCCTGTATTTTGGATAGTTTGAACAGGTCCTCAACAATGAAGAATGGAAGCTGATTTTCAAGCAAGCACAAATCAAACCTTATAATATCTTCATTCATCCATGGTTTATTGAATATGCGGTCAGTATTTGGACTTCGGAGACCACAGAAGCTTCTTTTCAGTAAGAACATAATGAGAAAGGATCAATCCAGCAAACACCATTTCCACAAATTCCTCTTTACTTAGATTATCAAAGGTTTCTGCATAACAATTACGCAATTTATCCTCCTTCTCTGCAATAGCTGCAATAAAATCCTTCACATTTACCTTGCTCAATTCAAGAAATTCCCTCAGGTACAGTCTCTTATGCTCGTCCATTTTTTTGAGCTCTTGATTTTCGCGGTGAAGTGGGCCAATGGAGATCACTTGAGGTGTGTAAGCCTTTTCATTTAACTCACGTAATCGTTTAGGAACTCTGAATATTGAACAATTATTGGAGAAAGGACGCAAGATGCTCAACTTTCCTTGCACGGAGACTGCTAATTTGCCAATGTCAAGCGAACTATTCATCTGATCTGTTGATGTTCCAGCAGCGGTCGTCTTGCGCTTAGCCATTCGCTAGAATCACAGTTATCAATTTGTTAGATAAATGCTACAAAAATTTCAATAACAATTGTAAAAGGAGATGAAGAATGCATAATCAAACACAAGATTCCCAGGCAACCATAAGAGCATCTCTAAGGAATCAAATCTGATTTTTTTTCTTTTTCTAATTGTAAATGTTTCACATAAATGCGTGTCTTTGAGTACTTGAAAGAGCTGAAAATTAAAAATCCATAGCTTCTCTAAATTAAAACTTACAAGCATTTTTCTGAACAAAAAACAAAAAGGACTCGGTAGCTCTCACTTACACAAACTGTGAAATTCTGAAGTTTTTCTGAAGAGTTTTCTTGTCTGCTACTTTTTTTCCTGCAATTCTGCACCTCTTCTAATTCTACACAAAATTCCTCGTCAACGTTTTCGGACTTGGACTTCAATTAACAAAGACATAAAAAGCCTAGGACTCCAAAACAATATGCATTAAAACAATTAACATATAGAACTGGCATCCAGTTCTATATGTAATCAAGTTTTGGACTCGAAAATTTCAGTTTTCTGAGGGGTTTTTAGCGACAAGCTCTTCACTTATGTTTGATTATGGAATGCAAATTAGTGGTGTCTTCCTGTAAAATAAAAGGGTAAACCTCAATAATTATCCTGACAGATTCATCATTGTTCTACTTCTACTCTTATAATTACAATTTTCCCACTATTACCCTTGTAGTTTTCATAAAATTCCATTAATATTACTCTAAAAGCAATTGACAAAGACATAAAAAGCCTGCTGGATAGAAACTTACACACCTAAAAGCTCTCGACAACCGGCAGTTTTAGAAGTTCTTCTCGTCTCAAATGATGACAATCTACCTCTAGTGTCCAAAAAGATGTGCCAAGAATGGTACTTGAGAGTTTTTCGTGGGTAAGTATAGGAGGTTCTGGGGTTTTTTATAGGGCAAGGGGAGAGGTGAAAGAGGATGGAAGGAGACAGTGAAATGGGATTTGAGCCGTTGATCGGTAAGCTAATGGGCAGTGGAGATGGAGATACAGGTATTTCAAATAATATTCATTTGATCAATAAATAATTATTGTAAATTTTTCTTTATTGTAAAATTTTCTTTTCCAATACACGTATTTCAACGGTGGGGGGGTTTCCTGATATATTGTAATGTTTGAAAATTACTGCCACTACAATCACGGTCACTTCTCCAATCAGTCAAGCACTAAGTTTTGCACACGTTTTTATGTTTCAAAATTGGATTCGTTTTTCTTAGATATTCTTACAATTAATGCTATAATCTAGAAATTTAACTGCTTAAATATGTTCCTTGAATTTGTTTACACGGTGACAACCCTTATTTAATGGTGGGAGAAATTCGAAGGAGCAATTGTTTTATTTTAATAAATATTTAATCTTTAAGATTTAAAAAATTGTTTAATTTAAGAATCTCATTCATGTGATTTTCTATAATAATCATTTTAAATCTAGAACTAGTATAAATAAAGTTGTATAATTTATTTTACATTAATATGTTCTTAGAATTGGATTTTATATTATTCATGAAAGTTGTCGGGATAATAATATCTCTGCCGATTTCACAATAGAATTCCCATACCCTTATTCAATGGTGGGAAAAATTTGAAGCTACAGTCTATGATGATGTGTTCAATTTCTTGAGTTTAATGAAATTTGATGATGTTATGAAAAAGAAAGTGAGGAAATATTACAAGAAAAGAAATAGAAAATAAAAGGAAAAATGTTTTGAAGCACATGTATGGATAAAGTTGCTTTTGAATAATGATATTTTTGAAATTTTATAAAACATAGTTTTGTAATTGTTAAAGGTTGGATTATCAATTCCCTAACCCCAGATTTAATTGGAAATTTTATCATGTTTCTTACTGTTAAAGGTGTATCAATTCTCTAACCCCAAATTTAATTTGAAATTTTATCATGTTTCTTACAGCTAAAGGTGTTTGGGACGTCATTGCCACAAGCTACTTCGATGGAGGAGATAATGTTCAGGTATATAATCTAAAACGAAAAGTCAGTCAAACCACACAAAGAAGGGGTTCTCTAGAAGACTACTACACTGACTTACAATTTCTATAGCGAGAGATTGACTACAAACATCCAAATCTCATGACATGCGATGAGAACATACAAGAATACAATAAATTAATTCAAGAAGATCGAATTTATACCTTCTTGGATGCGATAAGGACATGCAGGAATACACAAGGGAGGGTGCACTCATTGTGGTGGAAATAAACACACCAAAGACACGTGTTTTCAGCTACACGGGTATCCAAAGTGGTGGTATGAAATGAAGGGAAAAAACACAAACGGAATGACCACGCAACATTTATTACTTATACATAACCAAATACACTTATGTCACTCGATAGTTAACCTCTGTCTTCAACTCAAGACCCATGTATTATTGGTTCCACAAACTTAGTATCCAACGGTGAACATATAAACAATTGGATTATTGACTCAAGGGCGACATATCACATGACCTATGATCATAATGACTTTAAAACAAAGTCAATTCCTCAATGGAAGGCCATATCAAATGCTAACGGTGATATATATCCAGCAACATGGGGAGGAACAGTGGAATTATCAACCACATGCACCCTCTCTAATACTCTTTTTATTCCTTCACTCTCCACTAAATTACTATCAGTAGGGCAAGTAATAGAATATTTAAATTGTTGCGTACTAATGTACTTCTCATTTTGTTTGTTTTAGGATATTCTCACGAAGTAGATTTTTTATCGTGATACTAAGAAGGGAGGGTTATATTATGTGGATGATTTAGACCTTGGAAAAGTTCATTCCGCCCAATCATCACAGCGGCAAGGACAAGACATTTGGTTATGGCATTACTGGTTAGGACACCCATCATTCAGCTATCTATAACATTTATTCCCTACTTTATTTGAAAAAGTATTGCTCTCTAGTTTCAAATGTAAGGATTGTATCATAGGTAAAAGTCATCGAACAAATTACCCCATCAATTATAATAAATGCAATGCACCATTTGAGATTATTCACTTTGACTTATGGGGCCCTACACTTGTTATGACTACCGCTGGCCTTAGATGGTTTGTCACCTTTATTGATGATTGTATAAAGGTCTCTTGGTTTATATGTTGAAACATAAAAAAGATGTCCTACCAGTTTTTCAGAAATTTATCACCCTTATACAAACTTAGTTCTCTATGGGCATTAAAACTCTTCGATATGATAATGGAGGCGAATATATTAACCAAGAGTTTAGACAATTTTGTGATAGCAAGGGCATCATACACAAGACTACTTGTCCACATACTACTCAGCAGAATGGAATTGCCGAAAGGAAAAATAGACACATACTAGAGACAATACGGACCATTATGAGAGTTGCCCATATGCCCCAATAATATTGGCTTGATGTCGTGAGTGCATCTGTTTATCTTCTCAACCGGATATTATCCCGAGTACTTAATTTTCACACACCACTCCAGACTTTGGAACAGTATGTTAAAATACCTTCAACACTCCATATACCTCCAAAGATATTTGGTTATGTTGTATTTGTACATGTTCTGAAGCACCAACGATCCAAGTTGCATCCATGTGTTGTTCGTTGTGTCCTTCCTTGATATGGTTCTCATACAAAAGGATACCATTGTTATGATCCCCTTGCACAGAAACTCTATATTACTATGGATGTAACCTTTCTTGAGACCGAATATTTCTTCAATGAACCATCCTCGTCTGTTTTTCATGGGGAGAATAGACATGAACAGCAAATATGGGATTGGGTTCATCCTGACCATACGAAAACAGAACCAGAAATTTCTGAACAGATCAACCACGGCGACTTACATACTCAAGCCACATCGAATAACCCCTTCTCCAATATACAACACGACCAAAATTAGAATTGTGAGGACAATCCCGACACTACAACTAAGGTAAGATGTCCTGACTCTTCTATATTACCTGATTTTATGACATACAGTTTACCTCACAGGCATAATCATGGAGTAACCCCAAACCGGTACTTACAAAAAGCAAAAGGAAGAAAGTTCAAATACTCTATTGTAAATTTTATCTCAGCCCATAACATGTCAGATGCAACAAAGGTATTCATGGGAAAAGTATCTTCAGAACAGGTCCCACAAAACATTGAAGAAGTTATGCTAGATGAACACTGGAAGATAGTTGTCTATGATGAAATGAAAGTTCTCCAGAATAATAATACTTGGGAACTAACTACATTTCCATATGGAAAGAAAATAGTTGGATGCAAATGAGCGTTTACTATGAAATATAAAGCAGATAGGACTGTAGAAGATACAAAGCGAGACTGGTAGCTAAATGATATACATAGACATATGGCATAGACTATTAAGAAACATTCTCACCAATAGCCAAACTGAACACAATTTGAATACTCCTATCACTTGCAGTAAACCTAGACTGGCCTTTACATCAATTTGATGTAAAAAATACATTTCTTCATAGAGATCTAGAGGAGGAAGTGCATATGGATGTTCCTCTTGGTTTTACTGGAAAAAAAATATGGTGTGTAGGCTTACAAAATCACTTTATGGACTGAAATAGTCTCCTAGAGTATGGTTTGAAAGATTCAGTCTAACAATGTGAAAGCATGGATTTAGCCAAAACAACTCGGACCATACACTATTTCTAAAAAGAAATGGGGGGGGAACAATAGCCTTAATTATTTATGTTGATGATATAGTAGTCACAAGAAATGATGAAGAAAGAATTTCAGAATTATAAAGGTATCTAGCAAGTGAATTTGAAATGAAGGATCTTGGTGGGTTGAAGTATTTCTTGGGCATCAAAGTATACAAATCAAAACTAAGCATATTCCTCTCACAAAGGAAGTATGTATTGGACCTATTAGCCGATCATACAAAATGATTGTTTAGCGGAATATCCAAATCAGGTTCCCACAAACAGAGAACGATATCAGAAATTGGTGGGAAGCCTCATCTACCTTTCACATACACGCTTTGATATCGCATATGTAGTCAGTATAGTCAGTCAATTCATGCACAACCCAAGTGAAGTACATATGGAGGTAGCATTGCGAGTACTTAGATACTTAAAATCCTCTCCAGGAAGAGAAATTTTTTTCTCAAAGAATGATCACCTTAATATCATTGGTTATACTGATGCAGACTGGGCAAGAAATCTGACAAACAGAAAGTCTACTTCAGGATACTTTACCTTTGTTGGAGGAAACTTAGTGACCTGGAAAAGTAAGAAGTAAAATGTTGTTGCTTTATCTAGTGCTGAAACATAATTAAGAGGGATAACCAAATGATTATGTGAAATACTATGGATAAATGAGCTACTTAAAGAGCTAGGATATCTTATGGAAACTGAGATCAAGATGTACTGTAACAACAAAGTTGCAATTGTCATAGCCAATAATCCAGTTCAACATGATCGAACTAAACATTTGAAAGTAGATAGACATTTCATCAAGCAGAAACTCGATGAGAAGACTGTGATTTTTTCTTTTATCAAATCTGAGGATTAACTGGCAGATATACTTACTAAAGCAGTATCAAGTAAAGTATTTCATTGCTCTCTCAACAAGTTGGGTATACGAGATATCTTTGCATTAACTTGAGGAGAAGTGTTGACACAGATTAATTCTTGGTTTAAAAAATATTACAAATAAGAAAAACTAGAAGTCAGGAACAAATTTAGAAAAGATTTTAATATACTTCTATTCTTAGTTTTCCATCCTTAAAAAGGATTTATTGTACGAACAATGAATTGATATAAATAATTATCTCTTAACTATCCAAATATTATTGACATTTGTGAGATATTTATCATTTCCGTCAATTCATCAATTAACTTAATAATTAATAAATAATTATTGTAGAATATTATTTTGAATGATTGGCCCTCAATTACTTCAATAAGATGACAAGTTCCTTAGCTTTTTAGGCAGCCTTTCAATTTGTAGGATATGATAACGGGATCATAATTTAAAGTTTTTTCGAACAACTCTCTCGAATCCCTCGAAACAACACTCTGCATTTTTACTGAATATTTATGACAGGAAAAAACAACAAAAGCTTCTAAAGTGCCTTTGATCTAGCTGGGAACGCGGTCGACGACTGATTGGCAGATGAAGGAAAAAAAAACCCGTTGTTTTAATAAAAAAAATTAAAAGAAAGTTAGAAGGACGATTTATGAATTTTTTAAAAAGGTGTTTTCACGACAATATTAAGGTCTCAGTCAACTCTCAATTATTATTATTATTTTAAATCAATCAATGGCGGCCATGTTTTGTCTCAAAGTGACCCCTCCAGCGCGTAATGCAAATACTAATCTTAATAGTCGTCATTATGAGTTGAATCCTACGTAACAATATTGCGATATTAACTACTTTTTAGCATATTTAAAGACTATAGTCTTAACCATTCTTTTGAGTATTATTAATATATAAATCCTTCCATGTGGGACAAATTGCGATATTCCATACTTTTTAGCATGGAATATCGCAATTTGACGTAGAATATGTCGTTATGAGTTTCTATATATGTATTAACAATATTGCGATATTCAATACTTTTTAGCACGGTCGCATGTGATGATACAATTGAATAATCGGATTCCTATATTCATCTGCCCTACCTCTGACGTCGATTTCACACTAGAATTTCCACGCCCATATTCAATGCTAGTGCCCCTCCCATGCAGTGTTCAAAGCTACATGATTTTTCAAAGTTTTTTTTATAGGATAAAATAAAATATTAACATCCCAACTAGTGCCCCTCGCATGCGGTGTTCTGTGGATTTATTTAATCTTGAATCGTTAAGAAAAACAATTCTACGAGTTTGTCTTTTTAAAATATTTAATACTTTATTTTTTTAAGAGCATTTAGTGCAGGTAGGAAACCGAAACATATATTCGCTATCTTTAATTGATTAATTTGATGTAAAATAATATTTTTATTTTAATCATGTAAAACATATTTAATTTTATTAATAAATACCTTATTTATTTTTAATATTTATTTATGTTTAATTTATGAATTTAATGTTAGATAAATAAATTTAAAATAAAGATAAAATTCTTGAATAAAACACTTTCCAAAAACGATTATAGAAATATTATGATCATGAAATTCTTATTAAAAATATGAATTTGTTCTTGCCAAGTAGTTCTACAAAATATTTTATATAGCCATAAAAATATGCTTCAATCATATTAAAAAAAATGTTTATTTTACATGGAATATTGTATGAGATATAAAATATTTTACACATCAATCTATGAAGTTAGTTTATTCATTAAAAAATATTTTTAACTTAAATATTTCTATAATATATTTTTTTTAAATAATAATTGAATTATAACATCATAAATCTTTCAACTATCACTATCACTATTATAATTTTTCAATCATATTAAAATATATTACAAATTCAAATTAATAATATAAAACATATTTATATATAAAAGATAGAATAACAAAAATAGCTCTCAATTCTCTCACAAACTGTGCAATTCTGCAGTTTTTCTGAAGACTTTTCATCTTCTACAGTTGCACCTCTAGCGTTTAATAATGGAAGTATTGTTTTAAAAAAAATTTAAATTAATATATTTTTGATATTTTCATATCATTTTAATATATTATATTAAAAATATTTTTAAAAATAAATAAATATTATTTTAAAATATTTTAAAATAAAAAAAATATTTTAAAAAATAAATAAATATTATTTTAAAATATTTTAAAATAAAAAAAAATATTTTAAAAAATAATCTATATGAATCTCTAAATCAATATCACATCACAGGAAAATGTAGCACTTTTCAACTTTCTTTCCACAAAAATAGCATATAAGAAGCAACAGTAACCTGAACTGATAGGTTGATTCAAAATCTGAAACTGGAATTGGTTCAAGTTTTTTAAAAAGTAAGGGTAGTTAAAAACCCGACTGACCTGGTTAAAAATTCAGTTGTAATCTGTTAATTATTTTTTTATTTTTATCTAAAATAATATTATTTTAATTTATAAAAAAAAATTAATTGATCTGAATGACATGGTAAAAACCTGTAACTTCAGCTTTGAGCTGAATGAGTTACCAGATGGGTTTAAAAACAATGACCAGAATTTCCATGCAAAACATAGGGTCTCCATTATTAAAGTTTAATTCAAGACTATAAAAGTCATGCCAATTTCCATGAATAATTGGCATGACTTTCAACAAAGCCTACTTTTATGCAGGGTAGAGGACTGTGACCGCAGGTATTGTTTTTCTGGCATGACTTTCAACAAAGCAAAGAATAATATTTTTAAAATTCCCCTTTGAAAATTCGAAAATCACAAATAATATTTTAATATCACTATTTTATTATTAAATATATATCGAGCCGAACAATGCTACCTGACTTTAATGACACGAGTCTTCACCAAAATACATAATTAATTCATGAAAGCTGTTGTGATAATGGTGTTTTAAAAAGAGTTTCTTAAAGCAATGTGAATAGTTTGACTCGTAGGTTCATCTGCCCTATCTCTGTCCATTATTAAACAGAAGCTAGAAACCTATAAAGTTTAATGCAGGACTTGTATAATAGTTTTGTGGAAGCTTCATCTCTATAGTTATCTACGTACCTTGATGACATTTTTCAACATCTTCAACCTTTATGAGATCCGCTTTTACAATAGTAATATTTATCTTCAATTAAAGGATGTTTATTCCACTTGTGCCAAGGCTTTCTGCAATGTGAATCCAGCTCTTCGCAGACACCTCAAAGAAAATTATTAGTAGAGCAAATATTTTCTTTGTTGGGACTCTTAAAAAGATCTGACACTGCTTGGTTACTGCTTAGCATATTTGTTAAATTCCCATTATTAACAAGACTTCCACATCATTAATTAGGAGCACGGACGGCGCCGCTGATGAAATAAATATAATCATTTATGAAAGTACGCGCATTCCTGCCATGGCATTGCTCAAAAGCCTGGAGATTTCTGAATAAGATTTCTGTCTGGTCAAATATTTTTAGTTGTGGAATTTCTTGAATCCCATTACTGAATCTTATGTCTAATGATGAGCTTTTTTCGGGACGCTTAAACTTCACTCCAGATTGATGGAGCTCCGTTGCAGTGGGTGCGCTTAAAAAAGTTTCTTTTTAGTTCTGGAAGGCGCTTAAAAAACTTCATTCCAGAAGAATTGATTATTTTCCAACTGTCCTCTTTTACACAGTCAAGCCATACTCGTTTTAATAACCAACAGGTAAGCTCATTTCTTCTACAATTCTTGTTGAGAAGATAGTTTGAGTTGATCTAAATTGACTGTAATTCCCCTTTACAGGGTTAACGTACAGTTTGCGTAGGACTCAATCTCTTGTAGCTCCGACTTCTCAGGCATATACTTGTATATATAATCTTTGTAACACTGCAGAAGAATGACATTCAGAAATAAATTCCTTTCATTCTTTTGGTTTTCATTCCTTTAATTTGTTTTCATGGTATCAGGATCATGGTTAAATCCTAACGTCTCTACCAAGCTTTCGCAAATTTTTTTCAATTGAGGATAGTACTGATTCAACAAGTGCTACCAAAACACCACCCATTAGAACATGTTTTTTTTAACCATTGATCCATCTGATCCTTTTTTTTCTTATCCATGCCTCAGACTATCCAAGTCAGATTTTCTTTTGTCCATGGAAGTTTGTTGACGTAGTGTTCGATATGTGCTTGCTAGAAAATTAGCTTCCATTCTTCTTCCTCGGGAAGTTGTTTGAGCTATCCTGTGAAGCCAATCCTATGAATTGTACCATTATGGAACTTACCTGTGAGTTATTAAAAGAAATCTGGGCTAACTGGGTAAAAGAGGACAGTTGGATAAAAATAAATTCCTCTGGAGTCCTACATTTCGTTGACTTCCTAAGAAAGTGTCAGCAGCCAACGGAACAGTAACTTCCAGCGAAAAAAACTACTTAAGCGCACCCACAGCAACAGAGCTCCATCAATCTGGAGTGAAGTTTAAGAATCCAGGAAAAAACTCACTATTTGACATAACATTCAGTAATGGGATTCTAGAAATTCCACAACTAAAAATAGATGACAGCACAGAAATCTTATTCAGAAATCTCCAGGCCTTTGACCAATGGCATCATAGGTTGGAGTATATTTTCGTAAGTGACTATATTACTTTCAACGGCTGTCTCATCCGTGCTCCTAATGATGTGGAAGTGCTTGCTCACAATGAGAATTTGAAAAATATGCTAAACAGTGACGAAGCAGTGTCAAATCTTCTTTACAGCATCGACAAAGAAAATGTTGTCGCTAAAAATAGTTTTCTTTCGGGTGTCTGCGAAGACCTGAAGTCACATTGCACAAAGCGTAGGCACAAGTGGAAGGCAACCACGAAGCAGGTTTATTTCAAAGAAAAAAATAAATAAAAAATTAATCTATTTATTATGACTGATGATTGTTATTTAATAAAAAATTTATTATGAAGGGACAAGTATGATATTAAGTTGGTGGAGGGACCAATAAAATATTGTTTTAGTAGTGGAGGGACGACCATATTCTTTCTCTAATTTATTAATGTTTTAATTTAATTATATCTTTAAATTATTAATAAGTAAATTTTATTTAAAAAAGGCGTTCATGTGCTACCATCGAACCAAATCATGGACCAGTCTGCTTGAGTCCAAGTCCAATGTATTCTTTGTGAGCCTGGACATGAGTTTTGGGCCAATTGGGCTTGATTAGGCATAGATTTCAAGGCTGAAACATGGGCCTAGCTCATATCAGCAATTTATAAGGCTATAGAATTATAATTTAGAAGGCAATTTCCCATACTGGCTGCATCCACTCGCTAGTAAAAAAAAATAAAAATAAAAAACTAAGAGAAAAAGATGAAAAAGCTCATGCAAGGAAACTTTAGATTTTTTTGATAGCCATGGTAGTTAAGTAATTTTATTGGGTATAAAAAATTAAAATCTCTGTGAAGCACCCTCCACCATCCTAATTATAAAAGAAAAACCATTACAAAAATACCAACACACCCCTAACCATGAATGGAATTTTATTTTTTAGAGATAATTTAGTTATTATAAATTGCATAAAAAGCTTAAAATAAAAAAAAATCTAAGCTTCAACTATAAAAAATTTGATTTGGTAATAAAATTATTTTATTGTACATAAAAATTTGAAAATATCAATCTACCTCCATCAACATTGTAGTGTCTAATGTATCCATGGACAAAACTCTAAAAAAATATTATGTATTGCTACAGTAGTATTTTACGTTCACGTTTTATATTTTCTTTTAATTTTAATATTAATCCAGATCTTGACCCACTTAAATACATGAACTCTGTCCAGATTATGCAAATTTTAGCTGAGGCAAGGAACAATTAGCCTGGATATTCTGATACTGCATTTAATTCTTTAGATGGTGGTAACATGCTATTTCTTAAAATTAATTTTGATTAAATATTTGCCTGCGACTGCATAATTCCCTCTCTGATTTCTAGTGTCTAAACATAGATGAGCTTACAATACCAAGTACCTAAACGCATAAAAATCAAATCATGTCATCAGGAATAGCATGACAAATCATTTGCTTTGATCTTCTATTAATCAAGGATATAACATTCTGAAGCATAGTGCTAGTTGATAACTGGAAACTTATACATACTAATCGAGGGAAAAAAACAAAACATGAAAGAAACAAGCATTGATCACACAGCAATCCAAATCCATGGGACACTTAATTGAAATCCTGGAAGCTACACTTGAATAAGAGAACACACAGTTTGTACCGTAGTGAGTATGAGGAGAATCGCGGCTGCGATAAGAGAGATTATGGCCCATGGAGTATGGAAATACTCTTGTTTCAAGGTTGCCTTCCATTTATTCCAAGGCCTCCTGCAGTATGCATTCAGATCTTCAACGAGACTAGCGAAGATGAAATCATCCGCGGAGAGAGCATTGATCACTGCTTCATAGTCATGTATCCAGTTTTCTATAATTCCATTTCGATCAAGGATTTCAACATCCTTAGGAGTAACGACAAGGAAATTGATCGTTGAAATATAGTTAGCTATATAATCCTCGACGCAATGGCATTGCTCAAATGCCTGGAGATTCCTGAATAAGATTTCTGTGTCGTCATCTATTTTCAATAGTGGCATTTCCAGGATCCCTCTATCGAATTTCATGTCGAGCAAACTTTTGCCCGGTTTAAACCTGAACTTAACTCCAGCTTGATGGAGTTCAGTTATACTTGGTACGTTTATGGTCTCGAGTTCTTTCTCCGTTTTATCTGACTCTGATGGCTTCTGACATTTTCTTATGAAGTCAACAAAATGTGCTACTTCAGACGAATTGATTTCCTCCAAAATTCCCTTTTTCATCCAAGAATCCCGTCTCTCTTCGAAGAACTTGTATGTAAGCTTAATCACTGAATATTCCTCTTCAGCAGGGCTATATCTGGTTATGCTGGATGCTTTAAGCAAATCCTCAAGAATGAAGAATGGGAGCTGATTTTCAATCAAGCACATGTCAAGTAATATATCGCTCAGCATCCATGGTTTATTGAATATACGGTCATTGCTACTTTCAAATCCTTCACAACAACCTTTGAGCAGGACCACAATGATGAAGGAGGCATCTAGTAATTAACATCATTTTCACAAAGTCTTCACTACCAAGATCGATGGTTTCTGCGTAACAATTACGCAATCTTGTCTCTCTCTCCTCTACAACTTTAATTAACTCCTCCATGCTTGCCTCGCTCCATTCAAGAAAATCTTGCAAGTACAATATTTTGTGCTCCTGCATTGCTTTAAGCTCTTCTTTTCCACGGTGAAGTGGACCAAGGTTTACTACTTGAGGTGTGAAGATCTTTTCATTCGACTCACGTAGTCGAATAGGGACTCTGTGTTAGTCAGTGGAGACAAACAATGTCCTACCATATGCAAGTAGGAATACCTAATCTCCCACTTGGCACATAGTGGAGAACACAAACGGTGGGCATAAATCAAGGCATGATTTATGCCCCTTCACTCCTATCTTGTACACATATAAGCTCAGTGAAGAGCTGCGTGTGATAGTGTGAAAAACACAGAGAGAACAGAAGAGAAGTGAGAGCAGCAGAGAGAGCTTGAGTGAGTAGAGTTGAGTTGAGAAGAGTTTTCTCCTCCTTCTTTGTTTGTATTGTTTCTTTGAAGTGATTAAT
Organism: Populus nigra; assembly: GCF_951802175.1. Taxonomy (NCBI): domain Eukaryota; kingdom Viridiplantae; phylum Streptophyta; class Magnoliopsida; order Malpighiales; family Salicaceae; genus Populus; species Populus nigra. Next base: position 20,821,553 of record NC_084859.1, read on the forward strand.
ACAAACCAGTAGCTCCGTGGAGTAGGCAAGTTGCCGAACCACGTAAATTGATGTGTGTTTGAGTTCTGGAATTGCCCAACAACTGGTATCAGAGCTTGTTCTTGAAAAAGAGGGTGTTTGATCCAAACTCAAAAATCAAAGTTCTCCAAACGTGTTTTTGACATTACCATCGCGTAGAGGAAGAAGAGACGAATTCACTGGTGAAAACCCGGCGAAGAACCGACGTCCTGCATGCCCGCACGCGCCGACGACAGCACTGCCCACGCGCGACCACTCGCGCCACGCTCTCCACGCGTCGTCTTCACCCGATTGTCTGCAACTGAACCGGGTTGACCCGCCACGCCAGCAGCCAGTCAACAGCCACGCCAGCAATCCTGCACAGTCATCCACCACGTTAGCAGACCAGTCAGCAGACACGTCAGCAAAAGTGGGTCCCGGTTGGCCTACGTGGATGCCACGTCATCTGGACACGTCATCAAAAGTGAGTTTTGATCCAGTGCTTCGCAGACACTATTCTGGCCTGACACGCGGCTTCATCTGCACCGTCCGTTGATCCAAAACTTTGATTGTTAAAATCTGAGCCATCCGAAGTCCGATTGTGGTGATCTCAGTGTCGTTTCCAATAGTTTTGGTCGTTCCGGACACATCTGTAAGGTTAGATTTGACAAATTCAAATCGGAGAAACAGTAAAAATGGCAGATGAAATAAAGGCTGCAGGAATTGAAAAATTTGATGGATCAGATTTTGGATATTGGAAAATGCAAATTGAAGACTATTTATATGGGAAGAAACTTCATCTTCCTCTGTTGGGGAGCAAACCAGAAAATATGCCAGAAGAAGATTGGTTGCTTCTTGATAGACAAGTTTTGGGTATTATCCGGTTATCTTTATCAAGAAGAGTTGCTCATAATGTTACAAAAGAAAGATCCACTGCAAGACTGATGGAAGCCCTGTCTGGGATGTATGAGAAGCCCTCAGCAAATAACAAAGTGCACCTGATGAAGAAGTTGTTCAACTTGAAGATGACAGAAAGCACCTCTGTTACACAGCATCTCAACAACTTCAATACTATCACAAATCAATTGTCATCTGTAGAGATTGAGTTTGATGATGAGATCCGTGCACTCATTTTACTAGCTTCACTTCCAAGCAGTTGGGAAGGTATGAGGACAGCCGTGAGCAACTCAGCTGGAAAATCCAAACTGAAATATGATGATATCCGAGACTTGATTTTAGCTGAAGAAGTGTGAAGGAAAGACTCAGGTGAAAGTTCAAGTTCAGGATCAGCTCTCAACATTAACACTCGAGGGAGGAGACAGGATAGAGGTTTATCCAGAAGATTTGCAGACATTATTGCCTCTACTGAAGCAGAAGATCAAGCACAGCTATGGCACTGTAGACTCGGCCATATGAGTCAAAAGGGGATGAAGATACTTCAGTCGAAGGGAAAACTGCCAGAGCTTAAAAATGTTGATCTAGACATTTGTGAAAGCTGTGTTCTTGGAAAACAGAAGAAGATCAGTTTCTTAAAGGTTGGCAGGACCTTAAAACCAAGAAAGCTAGACCTGGTGCACACAGATTTATGGGGACCGTCTCCAGTAGCATCTCTTGGAGGTTCTCGGTATTACGTGACTTTCATTGATGATTTTAGCAGAAAGGTATGGGTCTACTTTCTGAAAAATAAATCTGATGTGTTCGAAACATTCAAGAAGTGGAAGGCTATGGTTGAGAATGAATCAGGTTTGAAGTTGAAATGCTTAAGATCTGATAATGGAGGAGAATACATTGATGGAGGTTTCAAGGAGTATTGTGCTGTCAATGGTATCAGAATGGAAAAGACCGTTCCAGGCACACCGCAACAGAATGGCATTGCTGAACGAATGAACCGGACCATCAATGAACGAGCTAGAAGCATGAGGTTGCATTCAGGGCTACCTCAAACATTCTGGGCTGACGCAGTTCATACTGCAGTTTACTTGATCAACCGTGGACCATCAGTTCCTTTGGAGTTCAGATTGCCCGAGGAAGTATGGAGAGGAAAAGAGGTACAACTTTCTCATTTAAAGGTCTTTGGGTGTGTTTCCTATGTGCATATAGATTCTGATGCTCGCAACAAGCTAGATGCCAAATCCAAGAAATGTTTCTTCATTGGCTATGGAGATGAAGAATTTGGATTTCGGTTCTGGGATGATCAGAACAGAAAGATTATCAGAAGCAGGAACGTGATCTTCAATGAGAAAGTTTTCTACAAAGACAGATCAAGTGTAGAAACAGATATGGCTGATTCAGATACAAGTCCACAAAAATCTGAATTCATAAGATTAGAAGGTCTTCCCGATGTTACCGAGCAGAATAAAACTCAAGAGTCTTTACAAGAACATTCAAGCACATCTGTACCCACCACTACCCAAGACGATGCAGAGCCAAGTGAACCAATTGTTTATGTTCGCAGGTCTTCAAGGACTATAAAGCCCCCACAACGGTTCACACTTCTACTGAATTATATTTTGCTGACAGATGGTGGTGAGCCGCTAAGTTATGAAGAATCCTTACAAGATGGAAACTCAAGCAAGTGGGAGTTAGCCATGAAGGATGAGATGAGTTCGTTGCTGAAGAACAAGACTTGGGAGCTAACCACACTGCCTGAAGGAAAGAAGGCTTTGCAAAACAAGTGGGTCTACAGAGTAAAGACTGAGCATGACGGAAGCAAACGGTTCAAGGCAAGACTTGTTGTAAAAGGGTTTCAGCAAAAGAAAGGGATTGACTACTCTGAGATATTTTCTCTAGTTGTGAAGCTCACAACAATCAGAGTTGTTCTGGGGATAGTAGCAGCAGAGAATTTACATCTTGAACAATTAGATGTAAAAATAGCTTTTCTTCATGGAGAATTGGAGGAAGACATTTACATGCAACAACCAGAGGGGTTTGAAATACCAGGAAAGGAGAACCAAGTCTGCAAGCTAAAGAAAAGCCTATACGGTTTGAAGCAAGCTCCAAGACAGTGGTACAAGAAGTTTGACAACTTCATGTGTAGTTCGGGATACACAAGATGTCAGGCTGATCACTGTTGCTATGTCAAACATTTTGACAACTCCTACATCATTCTACTATTATATGTGGATGATATGTTGATTGCAGGATCCAACATTGAGGAGATTGACAAGCTGAAACAACAATTGTCAAAACAGTTTGAAATGAAGGATCTGGGAGCTGCTAAACAAATACTTGGCATGAGAATCATCAGAGATCAAGACAAAGGCATACTAAAGCTTTCACAAACAGAGTATGTCAAGAAAGTTCTCAGCAGGTTTAGTATGGATAATGCTAAACCAGTAAGTACACCTCTGGGGAATCATTTCAAGCTCAGCAAAGACCAGTCACCAAAAACTGAGCTAGAATGTGGATACATGGATAAGATTCCATACGCCTCAGCAATCGGCTCTTTGATGTATGCTATGGTCTGTACCAGACCCGACATTGCCCATGCAGTGAGAGTTGTAAGCCGATAGATGAGCAATCCTGGAAAGCAGCATTGGGAGGCGGTGAAATGGATCATGAGATACTTAAAAGGTTCATCGGAGACATGTCTCACCTTCACAGCTGGTGGTTTGAAACTTGAAGGTTTTGTAGACGCTGATCTAACAGGAGATGTTGATAGCAGAAAGAGCACTACAGGATATGTATATACTCTAGGAGGTACTGCTGTTTCCTGGAGTTCTACCTTGCAAAAGATCGTCGCTCTTTCAACAACAGAAGCTGAATATGTTGCAGTCTCAGAATCTGCAAAAGAGATCGTATGGTTGCAGAGTTTTCTGAAAGAATTGGGCAAGATGAATGGAAAGGGTACTTTGTATAGTGACAGTCAGAGTGCAATCTTCCTTGCCAAGAATCCAGCATTTCACTCTAGGACTAAGCATATTCAGATCAAATATCACTTCATCCGACAATTGCTAGACGATGAGCAACTGATGCTAGAAAAGGTCTGTGGAAGCAAGAATCCAGCTGACATGTTAACCAAAGGAGTTACACTCGATAAACTGAAGTTGTGTAAAACTTCAGTTGGTCTTCAAGTATAAAAGATGATTTCATTGTTTGTCTCCAAGTGGGAGATTGTTAGTTAGTGGAGACAAACAATGTCCCACCATATGCAAGTGGGAATACCTAATCTCCCACTTGGCACATGGTGGAGGACACAAACGGTGGGCATAAATCAAGGCATGATTTATGCCCCTTCACTCCTATCTTGTATACATATAAGCTCAGTGAAGAGCTGCGTGTGATAGTGTGAAAAACACAGAGAGAACAGAAGAGAAGTGAGAGCAGCAGAGAGAGCTTGAGTGAGTAGAGTTGAGTTGAGAAGAGTTTTCTCCTCTTCCTTTGTTTGTATTGTTTCTTTGAAGTGATTAATACAAACCAGTAGCTTCGTGGAGTAGGCAAGTTGCCGAACCACGTAAATTGATGTGTGTTTGAGTTCTGGAATTGCCCAACACTCTGTAGATACAACATTGATCGGAGAAAGAATGCAACATTTCCATATCCGCTCTCAAGGACTTCACCAACTTGTTAATATCAAGTGAAAGTCGTGAATCCTGATCATATTTTGTTACCGATCATCAACCGATGTTCCTACATCCTCCATCCTCCATCTTGTGGGGATACTGACCAAAACAATTCTATTGTCAGACTCAAAATAAAAAATTTGACTACCATTAAGTAGTCTCAGACTAATTCTGATTGCTTCAGTTAAAAAAAAATAATCTGGTTGCTAAAAGTATGGACCGGGGAATAGCTACTTCAAGGTTGCATTTGGTTAACATCATGGAACATAAAAGACAAAAACGTTTTTGATTAGAGAGACAAATATAAAAATATAATATAAATCTATCTCTTAGATTCACATTCTCTTTCAAAACATCTATTATCTTTATTTCTTGTATCTTGAGACAGTAATTCAATGCCACCCAACAACTTTGATTTGTAATGTCAGAAGTAACCAGCAATGTGTTCATCTAGAACTAATTACAAGCGCTTTTAAAAATTGCTTCTGAAGAGCATACGACAGAGTTGAGAAAATTGCTAGTGTCGGCATCAATAAATTTATCATTACTACAAATGCTCGAACAAATCCAACTCCTACTAAGTAGAAACAGATGAAAATACACAAAAGATTAAATATCAAACAACTGCGAGAATGCAATAAATTAAATAAGGATTTTAAACTTCAATTTCTAATTTCTTACTATTGATGACTACATAACTACGGGCAACAATTTCTACTTAGATTGGCTTGAAAACGTCCTTCTACGCTGTCCCAGAAGATAGTGGTTCCCAGTTTCTCCGTGAAGAGTTAACTTCCTTTTATTTTCCAATGGTCGACGTCAGCATATTAATTTCTCACTCTAAATGTAACACATTGTATATAGCAAACACTCGACAGATATAAAGTACTTAAAGTGAGCGTCCCTTTAACTTTATCTGTAGAGTGCTTGCAATATACTAATCTTAAGTTAAAGATGATTCTCACTAAAAAAAAAAATTGTTTTATTTGCCATCTACTACTAGCATTTTATAATATAATCGACTATTATAAAAACAAATATCACTACGAAAACAATTACTTCACTTTCTTAACTGCTGAATTATCTAATCTTCTTGATTAATAAAAAGGATATCGACGACTGCAACATGTAAGCACGCTAAGCGAATTGTAAGCTGTCACCTGTTTGAACAATCAAGAAATTAAAAAAAAACTCATTAAAGAATAATATAAAATTATTTTTTAGCTTCATCTAGTAACTTCAATTTTAATTTGAAATATTATACCTTAAGCATTATGTGGATCATATTTATGAGTGTGTTGATCGTGACATTAAAAATAAATTAATATATTATCAAATCCTTAATATATAACTAAGAAGTAGGAGCTTAACCTCGTCATGTATTAAAAAATAATATAAAATTATTTACAAAAACTCATTCAATATGACCTGACCGTTGGGATGAAGGCCGTATTTTAACATAAACTAGATAATTAATTGAAAATGGCAGATACACCATTTTGAAACCAGCCGGGCTAAATGAAATTATGAAGAATTTGATGTTTTGCATCAATAGAAAATTAAGGAATCCAATAAATCTCTTTATTTCGTATATGATTCTCACTTTAGCTCTAGAATTGCATGTGACTTTTGCTTTCATTTAGTAGGGTCAGGTCAATTCTAATCACTTTATGGAGGAAAAGTTCGAGTCTACAATGAATTATTGACATAAAAATCTCAATTAGTTGAGTGAAAATTTGTAAATAAAAAGCAAAATACGTCAAAATATCTAGTAGTATTAGTAGACTCATGCAAAGTTTCGAGGAATAGAAACAGAAGGCATAAAATGCCTTGTGCCAACCAACTATACATCCCATCTTCCTTTCAATAGCTTGTAGGTAAAACAAAAGCTGGGGCTTAAACAAATTACAAGTTCAGAAAAATCGCAGCAAGATGAACAAATGCTATTCTTTAAAAGAGAAAAATAAAAACAGTGAATGGAGATTTAAAATGAATTATTATTACATAGATTAAGTATCAAATTATCTATAAACAAACCAATAAACACAAGACACATAGATAAATATAATAGCACCCACCTAATGATCTATGTATTGCACATGATTTTATTTAAGTGTTTTATTAACATAGTTTATGAATAATGCAGTAGATTAATCTGTGTAATAATTCCTCTCGTTCTCCAAGCCTTAACCCCCTCAACTCTTGCAGAGGTGGAATATATTCACCGACGATCGAAACAAAATTCAAGAACACAAAAACAAGAAAGTAGAACTGCACATGCATCTTTGAAAAAGCACAGGAATCTGTCAGATAGACATACATTTATGCAAACATCTCTACAAGCAAAGCGCATCAATTCAAGTACAACAGATTAATTTTAGATGAGCATATATCATCTGTGAAATAGGCATGGCTAGTAGCTTGTAGCAGAATCCCTGTGAAGCGCGCGCGCTCGCCATAATATAGATGCGGTGTGCTAAAATCTGCAAGTGCCTGCAGCACCAGTGAAGAATCATTTCCCCACCGTTAGGCCCCTTATCTTTAAATGCGAAGGCAAGTCGTGTCATTATCACACTAATGCTTCACGTGCGCTGTCTTGTTTTATAAAGGAAAAGGACGTGTATATTTAAAATCACCGCTGAACAGTACCCTTGGTCCAAAAAAAAACACTTCATCGCACCATGTATGTATGGCCAGCACTACTTGCTAAATTGATATGCACAGCCGTAACGTAAAGATGTAGATCTTCCCATCCAATCTTCAATGTCCATGATCATGTGTAGTCTATTACAAATCTTGGTTGAGTGTCATGATTTTGATGATTGATAGGTGGCCTTCTGGACAGGCTGCTATTTCAAAGGACTTATAAACTACTAGTCTATTTTAAACTGATGCATCCTCACGGCTTAGCCTTTGAAATTTCCCAAAACATTCATGTCACGTGAAGAGTATAAAATCCGATCCGGGAATCAACCCAACTCAAAACCTAGACTATGAGTTAAGTGGGTTTGACTCGAATGGTTTTAATTTTTATTAGCGCTAGATAGGCTCATCCATAGAAGTACTAATAAAGAAATCTGAAAAGAAAATAACATTAATTTGCTTTTATCATTTGATTTGACATAATGTGGTATTACATCTATGTTTATAGTTACACTCATTGCATCAAAGCTTGGTTTCATGCAAGATTACGTGCATGAAATTAACCTTTTTAATTCCCCTAACGACGTTACTAATTAAACACACTTTACTGTTACATTACATAATCATACAAACATGTGGTATTTAACCAATCCCGAAAAAATGAAACTAACTTCCATCTCGGCTGACCGAAACACATAGTCTCGTACGTCTACCTGCAAGCTCCGAGTGGCTTACCGCAAAGACAAGCATTATAAGCAAACGATGATGCTTCGAGGTGGTCGAAAGGCGGCCCTGCTGGAATCCTCCCACATAAGCGGTTGTGACTCAAATCCAAGTGCCCGATAAATGATGCTTGGGACAAGGATTTTGGTATCCGACCCCAAAAGTTATTGTAGGATAGATCAAGAACCATGAAGTAAGATCCCGGACCGAAAACATCCGGTAGGTATCCATGAAATGAGTTTTTGCTCAAATTCAAGTTACCAACAGCTGAATTAAACAAAGTATAAGGTATCTTTCCTGATAAGTTGTTGGCATCAAGATTTAGTGTTGCCAAGACTGCCATTTTACCCAAAGAAGCTGGTATTTCGCCCGATAATCTGTTCAAGGAAAGATCCAAATCGGCGAGACGATAAATTTTAGAAATTGAATCGGGAATTGTCCCATCAATATAATTTCGGCTCAATAAAGCGCGACTCAACATCCGAAGACGCCCGAAATCTCGAGGCAAAGAACCCCAAATCCGATTGTTACGCAAATCGAGATGCATCAAACTAGACAAATTAGTCAAGGATCTCGGGATCCTACTTGTTACAAGATTGTCGGCGATATTCAAAACTGTCAGCCTGTGCAACCGTCCGATGTCTTCTGGAATCTGGCCTGAAAGCCGATTCCCAATCAAATCAAGAATCCTCAAGAACGGCAACGACGTAATGCAGGCTGGAATCGGACCTGAGATGCCTTTCCAATCAGCAATTGTAAGACTGGAGAGCCTCTTGAGCTTGCAAATAGAAGGAGAGATAGAACCAGTCATGTACCCGAACCGACCAGCTTTTTGGAAAATGGGATCTTCAGATTCACCTCGGAGGTTAATGTCAGCAACCCTTTTGGTCTCCATGTCACAGCTGACACCATACCAGTTATGGCAACAATCGGTGCCCGCCCAAGAATTGAAGATGCCCAAGTAAGGCTCGTGGAGAGCTGCTTTGAAAGCTAGCAAAGCTGCCCTGTCTGAAGGAGGACAGCTTCGAACTGTACAAGTAGAGATGAATATTGTTAAGGTTGCTAGTAATGCAATGTAAGAAAACATTGTCATTGTTTCTTGATTTCTGCGTGTAGAGTGTATGCTTTTTTTTATGAGTTTACGTTGGGGAGTGGAGTGTGGGCATGGAGATGAGGGATAGCGTCGTTGTTTGTGTGTGTATATATATTGGGTGGGATTATTATAGTGACGATTTTGCCCATAAAGTGGATTGTTACAGGTGTTGCCTTGCTAGATGTGTGATGACCTATTTGCATGTTCCTTTTCATTTTTCAAATTATGGTAGGTTTTTTTTTTTTTAATTTGTGCAATTCGTGAGATATATTAGAAGAGATAATATCCAATAGGGATGCTCATTTCGTAAATAAGATGATGTTTGATGATTGTCTCATCATAGAAAAGATATAGTAAGAATAGAATTGATATATTTCTTTGTATGTTTTTTTATGAAAATACAAAAAATTATTTTAAATTTATTTAATAGAAAGATTCATTTTATATATTTATTTTTTTAATTAAATACATTTTTATCTCTTTTGTATTTATTTTTTCTATCATGAAACACTAACCGAATATAATTTAAAAAATAATTCTTTTAATTTTTTGTGTTTTAACCTCAGCAATTTAAAAAATTCATTATTTTGAATGTATCAAATTGAATAATTAAGAGAGTTTATTATCATAAATATATGAATTTGATAAAAATATGTGTTTTTAAAATCATTTGATAGAAAGATTCTATCTCAATTAGTTCATTAATTGATGATAAAAATCCAAGTGCATGTACATGCCATTTCAATTATTATGGATAATTTGTTAAAACTTTAATTTTGCCAAAAAAACATTTTCAAGAACAATGAAAATTTGTATGTTGTTTAAGGACTTCACATTGATTAATGAAAATTTTTATAGATCTAGTATTGTTTTTTCTAAGAAAAAAATATTTCTTGTAGGATCAGGATTATAACTAATTAATCCCATATCAATTAAGACTATTTCTTTTCTATTTATTGGATCCTTAACAGTATATTATTCAATATGTCATCTAAACATTAATATCCCTTCAAAGTAATCAAGGAATCTAGTCTCTTCTCAGAATCGAGAATCTATATGGATGTTTTAGGAAAGGAAATGTTCGGATGTGTGCGTGAGTAATTATAATCTGATATATGTGAATTAATTAGCTGTTATTAATTATCAGGTAAGGTCATCTGTTCTCATGAAAAGAATCACTGACTCGTACGAGCTAGAGTTAATACTGCTACAGAAATTTCTGGGAAAATTAATACGTGGGGATTCAATACATGCTGACAATATCAATCAGGCACGCGCTCCAAATTAATGTACAAGGACATGAGCAGCAGCATGTTGGTTGGATCATATTAAATGTTTTGCTGCTAACTATGGTTGATCTTGAGAGAATCAATTAACCTTGATTCTTAAATTGACAATGCACCAAACTAAAATCCTGAACTTGTGATCTCTAATATGCAGGTAGTACTAGATCAGTGAAACGACGGTGTCTCTCATGTCCTTGCCTATCAGCTCACATTATGTCTCGACAAAATACACAGGGTGCAAATTCGAGGTTAGAAATCAAGGGAGGGGGGAGCTGAACCTAATAATTGAGGAAGAGCATATCAACGTGGAGATATATGGGGATAAGCTCGGCTAAGTTAGCTGGGAGGGTGAGGGAGAGAGTTGGGGGCATGTGGTGCTGTATACATCGTGGCACTTCGAGGTCCATGATTGGAGAGGATCAGAATGTTGTGGTGACCACAATAAATCTGTGGAAATAAATTAATTCTTCTATGAAGCAAAAGCCTTCCTTGCTTAGGATAATGCATTGCCAGGAAGAGAAATTATTAGCCATTGGAAGGTGAGGGAAAGCGACTCTATGAAGTAAGTAGTATACAGGAGATGTGAGATCTTAACCATGCCTGATCTCAGGATCTCTTTCTTGGACTGTTGAAGATGCAGACACTCTGGCTTCGTTAAAACTTGAAGTTTTGTATGGTATGCTTGGTTTTTGGAGTAAATTGATGTTTCTGAAGTGCTTACTTCCATAGAGTGAACCATTTTTCATGAATGTCCTCTTTAAATTTTAATCAATTCAGAACAAAGTTCTATCAAAACTTTGGGACAATAAAATGGGACTCTACTTGCTGATTAATTGTCCCAGAACTGAATCTTTGTCTCCCAGATTGGAGTCACAGCTGTGGTCCTCCATGAAAGGAAAAAAAAAACTCCTTGCCCCTTAGAAATCTGGCTCCTCCACATGCCCTATCTTTACACTGTTTAAAATCGGTCCACCAGGAGAAGATCGGTGTGTGGGACATAAAATTTTGTACGTAAATCAAGAGAGGACAGGCCATCATTTTCCCATGTCGTGAAGATTTCAAACCAACCTGTAATCTCTCGAATTTCAAGCATATCTTGAAGACAAGTGATCAGCCAACACTGACATTTAACTGTGTATGAACAGATGAAAAGGATAATATTGTAAATTAGAGAGATGGGACGTGATATAACTTTTCACAAGATTATTATTGAATGGGTAAAACACATTCATGGTCCCTCAATGTTTTATAATTGAGCATATTTGCCCTTCAATTCAATTTTGGTCACACAGAAACCCACCATATATTTTTAACATTTATTTTCTTTAGTTTCAAAGTAAATAATATAAATTTCATGAGTTTTTCAATTCCAAGATGAATATTTTAATCAAATTAACGCGATTAAATGAATTTAGAATCAAACTATTTGATGTAAAAATACCATATTACTATCCAAAACTAAAAAAGTAGGAGTATATATTTCAATTTCCCAGCCACTAACAAAATATTGCTTTTACGAAAAATCATCAGCGGTGAGATAATTAAATAATTAAAATGGTGAATAAAAAAATGTGTTTCGAAAATCAAAAGTTGCTGCTGCATATCTGCATTCAATGAGAAATCAAATGATTATGTTAAATTACACTTTCATCATACCATTTTTATAATCATATGATTAGGCACTAGCCATGTGGTGCATGTGCAAGAGGGTCCAGCAAAGAAAAGTTTTCACACTTTTTATTATTTAGCTATTTTAGGCTCTCATAAGAAGATCAAGATTTAAGCTATTTGATCTTTTAAATTAGTATAAAAGAGATGGTGTTTAGGATAGTGATGGATATTATTTTTTAAAATAAATTTTGTTTAAAAATATATTAAATAATATTTTTTATTTTTAAAATTTTTTTAATATCAGTATATCAAAATAGTATAAAAATAAAAAAAATTATATAATTATGATTCGATTGTAATGCTAAATAGCCTCTTAATCATGAAAGATATGATATGAAATTCACAAGTACATTGCTTTCTCATGCACTTCCTCTCTCTTCTTAAAAAAAAATAATATGATCAAACACAATAACCCTTCGAATCCCTAGAAATCCACCTAAAATAGATGGGAAGAATCATTTGAAATTTTATGAATCCAATCATCCAAATTGTTAGTTAGGCAATATCAAAGTTATAATCATTTGAAATTTTATGAATCCAATCATTCAAATATGTTTGTTAGGCAACATCAATGTTATAATCATTTGAAATTTTATGAATCCAATCATCCAAATTTGTTAGGAAAAATCAATATTATAAAATAATATAAATTATATTTTACATGTTAGGTAATATTAAGTATAAAAATTTATTTCAAAATTGTCTCAAATATGTCTGTTTTTGTCCTAACCCTTATGTATTTGTCTCTAGAACACTAACCAAACAAAAACTTATGGAACAACCAACAAATAGCCATGCAATGATCAGTTTTATATATTTGGTTGCTTTCTTGCTCAAGGTTAATTGTATTATAAATCGGGCAAGAACAGAAGAGTAAGGTCTAAGTGAGTAATGGAAGAGCCAAGAAGACTTATAACTAATTAGTTGAAGCTTTTAATACAAGCAGAGATTAACAACTGCACAACACATCCTGCATTCTTGGGACCAGTGTTACAGTAATCAATAAATACAATTTTTTACAAGCAAATGCAAAATCATACTAACGAGGGAGTCTCGTATCGTGCAAATGTGTTGAAGCTATGTTTTGGAACTGAGTCGGCATGATATTATGAAATACTGTAGGTACAGCATTTTGCAACTGTGCTGGCATCATATTATGTGATTGTGTTGGCCCCAGGTCAGATATGCCCTGCGTTTAGTATAATAGGATGTTAAATTAATAAGAACTCAGAGTGCAGATCATTGATGATGGCTCCACTAAAGTATCCCAGAAAGAAGTGGAGATAAATGGTTGTCATCATAAAGTTGATTTCTTATCAGGAAATACACACAGAGAGAGCTAAAGAGTATTAGGCTGCAAAAGAATTAGGCAAGAAAATAAACAAGATGGCAGGATCACAAACCATTAAATGGAAGCCTTCCTGTCCCCCAAGGTTCACATCTCCTGACCGAGTTACCTGCTGCATACATGACACAAGTTCTAATGAACACCGATTATTGATAAAAAAAAAATAGCAACATAGGCAAAGAATATCAGCAATCAGCAGACCTTTCCCTTTTTAACCGCACTACTGCGGTTACTTTCCTTTGTGTTTGCTGCTCCAGCTCTTCTAGTAGCCTTGTCTGCACCAGTAACCTGAAGATCTGGTGCCCTCTCTTTAGAAGTATTCCTGTACTGATTCTCTTCCTCAATGCTCCCTGAGGTGTTAGGACAAGCACTGGTTTCAGCAGAGTTATTTAAACTCGCACATTGTTTCAAAGCTTCTCTTATAGCACAAAGTGCGATGTTGTAACTCTCCTGTGAAAGAGAACCCTCTTCACCTAGTATTATGGCTCGTCGACACAAGTCATTATAGCGACGGACCTTAGTTTGCACCTCATCCAATCTTTCACTGATGGGATGCCTGCTCAAAGCAGCATTTGTCCAACGTTGCAATACATATTTAGGTGGAATGCTGAACACGCCTGACATTTGAAGAACAACAATAGCATGTCTACAGAGATAACCTTTGTATTCAAAAGAACGACATGAACAATAAATATCTGATTTTGTTTCATTCCATTCCACCATGTAATTCTGACCGTCTTCAAAGTCCTTCACAGTATACATTGTGGTTGTCTCATCCTGACTTTCTTTCTTAAGATGACAGGCAGCTGCTCCCAGAACCTCAACTTGGAATTTCTTGAAAATTTCATGTGTGTACACCAGTGACATTTGCTTCTCGAAAGGTGATGGGGATTTTAACTCAGCCGTTTCATGCCATGCATCAAAATCTGCCTTGGCTTCCTCTTCATACCTATCTTCAAGAATCTTTTTGTATTGTTCTATAAACTCTCTCATTGATGTTTCTGCATGCACATATTTGTCATATGAAGAGGTCAAGCTTTCAGAGCGCGACATTGTAGACAAACCAGCAAATGATACATCTCTCATGAAGGCAGGCACCCAATATTTGCGATCTTCATATAATGATCGAACCCATTCAACCTCTCGAAGATTAAATTTGTCAAGCAACTTCGACCATCTCTTTTCAAATTGTTCCTCGGTCCATGATTTAAAAATACATTTATTAAATTTTACCATAAAATTATCATGCCAAAGACTCAAATATTCAAGCTGCCTAGGGATCTTCTCCAATATATGCCAAAGACAAAAACAATGACATGTTTGTGGAAAGACTGCTCCAATAGCTGCTTTTAAGGTGTTGTTTTGATCAGTGAGCATTAATTGTGGAGCACGTTCCCCCATTGCCATGAACCATGTTTGCATTAACCAATCAAAAGTATAAACTGTCTCATCTGCTATCAATGCACAACCAAGCAATGTGGGTTGAATATGATGATTCACCCCAATAAAGAAAACTAATGGTATTTTATACTTGTTTGTGAAATATGTAGTGTCAAAACAAACTACATCATCAAAGTTGCTGTAGTCTTCCATTCCTTTTGTATCAACCCAAAACAAGTTTCTCAACCGATGCTCTTCATTCAAATCAACAGCATAGAAGAACTTAGGGTTCTCTTCCTGCATATGCATAAAAAGGTCTAGTAATACCTGAGCATCTCCTGATTCTAAGACCAAACTCCGCCCCTTATCATGCTGATTTTTCATGTAACCCTCTAAACAATCCACATTTTGATATGCACCAAAAAGTTTGGAAACTGAAGACAGATTCTTTCGTCGTCGTATCCGGATGTCATTCTTAAGAGGATCATCATTTCTATGGCTTCGAAAGAAGTGCACCTGGGCTGGTAAAAGCTCATGATTGTGTTCTTTTACAAAACTGTATATGTACCATTTTCCATTCTGTCTTCTCTTCACATGCATGCTAGCTTTACAGCCAATTTTTGGGGAGGGTCGTGGATTAATGGCATCATCAGACTGCTGCTTATTCCCATACCTTATGCATGAGAATTTTGCATCAATGAATTCTTTTGATGACCTAGATCGCCTGCTACTCAACTTAGCAGTACCAAAGCCTACAGACTTGGCATAATCTTTGTAAAATGAATATGCAGCTTCATGTGATTCAAATTCAATACCATCACGAGGTTCTGGAATTGTACTGCCTGTGATCACACTGGAATCCATTATTGTAGTGAGAAGATTCAGATCCGCTTTGTATCCCCAATCTGCTCACGTCAAAATCTGCAGTCCTCCATAAAGTATACAATACATGTTGTTCAAAATCTCCTCAGATGGAGGTAGCATAAATTTTTTACTTATGATTTCATAGCCATGGTACCTAAAACAAAAGAATATGATTGGACAAACCATATCAGCAAGAAATAAAGTTAACAAAGCAATATCCATTCCAAACCGTGCAAAGCCTCGATCTCAAACTAAACACACAATGCATCAAAAAAGTCCAAATGAATTTAGCACCCAGCAACCAATTCAATACCAGTTGTTCACACAGATCACCTAATTGCAACCTAACAATGCCTCAAGCACATCTTTTTTTAGCAAAAAATAATCACATGGAGACCATAAGTCCCAACACGAAAACAAAAGGTAAAACACAACAAATCTCACACCAATATAATGAGATCATCCACCCGTTGTGCTCAATTCATCCATCTAACATATATGGTTCATTTCCAAATATTTTTCCTATCCCTTCTCCTTCCATTGCATTCCACTTCCATACACAACACACAATGCTCATAACCATTTAACACACAGAACAGAAGCTTCGCATCTCACGGCATTCATGCCACTCCTGTTCTTCATTCCAACCATTCCGATTTATCTAACTAAATTCATAAAATATCATATAATCTCGACAAAACCATTCGATGCAAATTCAACTTAATATTTCTAATTTCTATATTAACATGTATTCCTTCTCACCTTCAACACAAGCACCGAATTTTTGGCCATTTTTTATCATCTAAAATGCAAAATATTCCACAACTCTCCATCATTCCTCTTCTAAAGCCAAAAATACACAAACCCTTTTAGCTCAAAACACATAAAGAACAAAACTTTCCAATAAAAACTCACCAACCCATTATTTTTTACACAAATTTAAAAACAAACCCATCTCTTCTTTCCATAAATTCCAACAAAAACGAAACTAAACATCTCAAAAACTTTCAAAAGAAGACTTAATAACAGAGCTTGAGCTGGAAAAAAAATCATTAAGTACCTGTTGAGTCCCCACAAATACAATAGCTAAAGATTGAGTCTTGGAGGTTGAAAAAGATCCGATTTTTGGAGAGACATGAAGATTTCGTTGTCGGGTTAGGGTTTTCGGGTCTGTGAAGGAGGAGAAGCGAGCGAGGATGATCTCGGATTTTTCCGACGCTCTGTGCTTCGAGTGATATACCAAGCGTTTTGTGGTGGTGACGCGTGGAGGTTAAGGGGTGTTTTGCATATTCTCTATGAGGAAGTCAAGGGGGTTTTTGGTAGTACAGTGCGAGTGGCATTGCAAGTGGGTTTTCTTTTCTGGGCAACCATCAAGTTAGTCACCAAATTAAAACATATAATCAGTTCGGTCCCTGAAGACAACTTTCATGATGTGGCTCATTAACCTATTTTGAGATTTTCGGTGTAAAAATATTTTTTATTTAAAAATATATTAAAATAATAATTTTTATTTTAAAAAATTTATTTTTAATATTAATATATCAAAATCATCTGAAAATATGAATTTTCACTAAACCTAACTTAAGTCAAGACTCTCGTCTAGGCTGATTTTCCAATACAAAATATTATTTTTTAAAAAATTAAAACAATATTATTTAAAAAGTCAAAGGGTTTTTAGTTAATTTATATCCAGATAAATTATGTTTATTTATTATAAAATGCAACTTAGATTAGCTTAAATCGACCTAATCTGAATTGATCTGTCTGACAGTGAAAATAATCTTATTGCTACAACATTAAAGATAAATTATATAATTAAGATATTAACAGAATTAAATTTTAAAATTCAATTGGGGGGGGGGGGGGGGGGGGGGGGGGTTCTAGAACTTAATAGTTCACTATATAATTGAAAGATTGATTTCATATTTTCTGTTTGCAGTTCATATATTCGTTCAATTTACTAAAATAAATTCAAAATAGAAAAAATATGAACTATTTATTATGTTCAACAATTATTCTCCACCTTCTTCTTCTTTTTTTTCCTTTGTCTTCCTTTTCTTCTCCTTTGAAAAATGCATTCGGATATTAAAATTTTTTAGCCAATTATCCAAACTTTGTATTGGTGTATTGGGCCTTCACCATTTCTCTTGGGAGTGGATGAAAAAAAATGAAAAGCCTCGTCCAAACTCAAGGCTTGTTCATCTCCTATGGGCTTATGGACAAATAGGTATATATCATCTTCAGAATTGGCCCGAGATCTTGTCTAAGAAAAAATTAGGGTTATTGGATTATCAAGTAAATTAGTTTTATTAAAATAAAACTACTCATTAAAGAAATCATTGATGTTGTTTCATCAGTAGAATTGGATTGATTTGACTAAGTAATGGGTTAATCCAGCAAATCTATCAAATTTGTTGGGTTAATATCTTTTATAGCTAAGATTAAACCGAGCCTTAATTAGTTTACAAGTTTATTAACTACGTACGGGACGTATTATTTTGCTTTATTTGTTTTCTTTTAAAAATTTTGTAAGCAGTGAAGGATACACCGACAGCACAAAAAAGGGGCTACCCGTTGTCGAGGAACAATCTTCCTTGACCACCAATTTTTTCCTGGTGTAGATTTTCTCCTGAGAAAAAACAAAACCCAGGCATCTTATCCATTCAAAATTTGGTTCCATGCCAATTTTTTCATGCTTTAAATGTTGTTGTTTCAGGAATATATTAACGAAGGGCATATCATGGTCAATATTTCCATTGTGTTGTAGGGATAAAAAAAAGGGGGGGGGGGGGAAACATATTGAAGAAGAAGCAAACTAGTTCAAATAACAAATTAAGTACATGAAATCTTTACCTAAAAAAGAAAAGAAAATGTTTCCTTGCATCATAACATTGTTAGAAAATAACATAAATTATATCTTGGAATTTCTCACCTAATAGTTTAAGATTTTAAGTTAAGAAGGTTCTTTGACATACTATCAGAGTCTTGATGACCAAGTAGTCACGAGTCTGAATCTCACCATCCCTATTTATTCGATAAAAATTAAACACAAGGTAGTGTGGGTCTATGCAAGTTTCAAGTGCTAGAGAATAATATAAATTATATATTGGAACCTCACCTAATAGCTTAAGCTTTTAGGTTGAAATAGTATATATTGGGACCTTACTTAATAAATTAAGCTTTTAGGTTGAAATAGTTCTTTGACAATCATTGCATCCTCCTCTAATTTCATCACTATAAAAACAAATTGATTCTCAAATTCAATTAGATGACAGAATAATGGGATCTTCTTGAGTTTTAGTAATAGAATTTTAATGAAACCAAATTTATAAAAACTGAAGTTTTGAGCATCCGGTTGAAGATTTGATACTACTTAATGAGGATTTGATCCAAATATATTATGTTCATGGCCTAGTATATGCTTTTATAAACTAGTAGAACAAGTCTAGGCTGAAGAAGAAGTTTGGTCACACTAGACTAAATTAACACCTTAAAATTAAGATAACAAGAGATTCGACTGTTGGATTGAGTTTAATTTTTTTAGGTAATTCTACATGTAGTTTTATAAAGAACAACAACATTACACGCCTCTTTTTAATCTTTGGATCTTCTAAAATTAAGCTCAAAAGTTGTTGTTTGGGCTTTTTTATTATTATTTTCCTAAGATTATTTTATTTTATTATTTTTATTTAGGATTTTGTTTTAATTTCCTGAATATTTTTAGAATTTTGGTTGTTTCCTAATAGATGTAGTTTTTCCTAGCCTATTTAAAGGTCTTATACATCTCTTAAGGATGCAGCCACCATATACTTGGTTTTTAGAGAATAAAATTGTAAATTTAAGATTCAAATCTATAATCCTTTTTCTTCATTAAAATTTTTGTATTTTCTATGTTATTGTTATTCTTTTAGCTTCAACAATATCAAATTCTTGCATAAGGATGGAAACATGGTAGGTCATGCGAGACTTTAATACATCTAATGTTGTTGCTGAAGTATAAACATGTTTAATTAAATCTATTTGTTAAGAGATAATTCCTTTAAAAAAACTTAAAAATCTTATATTATGAAACACATTTTCATGGAGATGTGTTTGATAATAATGCGTACCAGCTTAAAAAAGACTTTTATTCTGTAATTCCATTCTTTAATCCCAGGAAAATGGGCATGATGCGATTAATATCCTGTAATTTATCCATGGCAGAAGAAGAAGAAGAAGCAACAGTACCATCAAGTAAGTGGTTGTTTTGTAGTGCAATCATTGTGCGGTACAGCTTCTTGAGCATGAAAAGACATCATTGGATGCAAGACAAAGATGTTTCTATTTCTCCTTCATGTCTTTCTCTGTCACCGAATGATCAACATTGACTATCTTCTGGTTTCGGTATTGAAATACAAAGCTAAGATTACAAAAATAAAATATTGATCCCATTAAACTTTGTTAATTTAATTTAGTTGATTTAATTAAATTCAATTTAAACCTAGCCAGATTATATTAATATTTTTTAAAAAAAATAATAAAACAATGTTATTTTAATAATAAAAAACATTAATCTAATTACTTGCAAGTTAATTTAAAAACTGAATAATTCAATACAAAACCTTGGGAATTGGATCTAAGAACTATGCTCTTAAAAGACGAGAAAGCCGTGGAAGATGAATAAATACGGACCGTGAATATCTTTAATACTCACTGTCAGCATTAAATTAAAGCTTGCACCACTTTTTCCTTATAAATGGAAAGATGCTGGTTTCATGTCCAAATTCTTGGAGAAGGAAAGGGTTCATCTCTTCTGATCTTCTGGACCAATAGGTATACTCTTTTATTGGTCCATGTCATAGTTGTTAGGACCTGTTCTGGATCCTATAAAGAAAAGAGCTGGTTTACTACTTGTTAATTATTTTTATTAAAATATATTTTTAAAAAAAAATCTTTGGTACTGACTCGTAGATTTGAACTAGTTTTATCAAGTTAATTATGAGTTAACCTATCAAATTTATCAAGTTTAATTGAGTTAATGTTTTTTTTATTAATTTAAAATTTAGTTTGTGTCATGTAGTGTTTTAAATTATGAGTTTTTCAAGTTAATTTATTAGAATATTACTTTTTTAAAATAAAAATAAATTTTGTTAGCAGTGAAGAATACACCGACAGCACAAGAAAGTGGCCACACATTATTGAGGAACAATCTTCCTTGACCACCAATTTTTTCCTGGTGTAGATTTTTTCCTGAGAAAAACAGAACAGTACAAGCATCTTATCCATTGGTTGCATGCTAATTTTTTTTCATGTTTTAAATGCTGTTGTTTGAGAAATATATTAACGAAGGCAAATCTTGGTCAATTTTTCCAGGGCAATATTGTAGGAGAAAAAGGAGAAAAAAAAAACAGATTGAAGAAGAAGCAACCTAGTTCAAAGAATAAATTAAGAACATGCAATGATCTTTACCTAAAAAACTATATATATAAAAAAAAAATTTACTTGCATCATAGCATTGCGTCGTGATCCTCTCGAATTGAATTAAACGATTGGATCTTCTCTCGAGTTTAAGTACTAGGATTTCTACATGAACGTACCCTTAAAATGATAGTGACTTTTAGCCCAAGTACTAGGGTTTTTCTTATTCTTTTTTAATAGAGTTGGAATGGCAGCTAAAACCTACAATCAAGAGAGGAAAAAAAAAGGAGCATCCCCAGAATTTATAATAGTAAGATATTCTATGAGAAGAAAAAATAAATAATTTCTTGCACTTCTATTTTTTTTATTTCCTCTTCACCCATTTCAATTTAATTAATGATCAAAATATCAGGAATTATGGTGTCGATACACGACGTCGGGCGACGGCTCCCGCATTTTTTTTATTTTAACAAAAATGGTTTTTTTCTCGATTGGGGGAAACAAAGATTTTATTGGAGTCGCCATCTAGTAATTTGAGGGAACTAGAAATCCCAAATTAGACACTGGTCCCAGAGATTCGGGTACGGGGTTAGTTATGATTAAGGGAAGGTAGACACCACCCTTAAAACATCCTTTCAATAGAAAGGTTACCCTTACTTGTGTGTTTTCTATTTGATTCAAATGCGATTATATTTTGGGTTTATTTGTAAATTTTTTAATGATTAATGTCGGTCCCTAAAAATAGGAGACACATTAAAAATGACATCAGTCCCTAAAAATTAGGAAACTCGTCTAAAATATTGACGTTTGTCCCTAAAAAGGAGAATTACGTCTGGGTTACCAAAAGAAATAATGGATATAATCCATTATATTTTGGGTTTATTGGTAACTTGTTTTTTAAAAACGGTTAACGTCGGTCCCTAAAAATAGGAGACGCGTTAAAACTGACATCAGTCCCTAAAAATTAGGAGACTTGTCGACTTTGTTTTTTTGTATTTTTTTTACAACATGCAAGAAAATTTACAAGCATTTATATATAAAAAAATATCAAAAATACCAGTTGAAACCCAAAAAATTACCTGAGTGTCAATGTATAGGTAAAGGACTGAAATACCCTCGGATTTCTCGAAAAATTACGAAAATGCCACTGGCGGCGCGTGTGGCACACGCGCGGTTACTGTGGGCGGCGGCGAGATTTCCCGGCGAGATTTCTGTCCAACCGACGGTCGATCCTGGTAGATCTGAGTACGAGGATTCTGATGGAGGTGGTATCGTCGGTCGTTGATGGCTGACGAAGGAGAATCGACGACTTGAAGCTTCGGTGGCCGCCGACAATCGCGGCCCTTTTCCGGCCAACTGAGGCGGCGAAATCAATGAAAACCACCTGGGTTTTTCTTTAAATCAAGGGAGAAAACTTTCTGTGGTGGTGCGGAAGCTGGAGACGGCCGGAGATGGGAGATCGGGGGAGAGAGAGAGAGTCGCCGGCGAGAGGAGAGAGAGACTCTAAGCTGTGCTATGGTGTGAACGCGCGCATGGTTCACCGGTGCATCTGAAGGCTGTGAACCGTTGGATCTCCTTTGAACTGATCTTGCGGCTGCGATTGGCTGGATCTGGAAGTTGATCGGACGGTCCGGATGAGAGGAGCCTTGATCTGGTGTGTCGCGGTGCACCGAACGCTCGGTACACCGGATGACGTGGCGCAACGGATCTAAAGGAGAATTGTTTTAAGGGCTGAGATTGATTTGGGTTTTAATTTGGTGTGGTA
The DNA here is from genome assembly GCF_951802175.1 of Populus nigra. Taxonomy (NCBI): domain Eukaryota; kingdom Viridiplantae; phylum Streptophyta; class Magnoliopsida; order Malpighiales; family Salicaceae; genus Populus; species Populus nigra. The sequence continues at coordinate 20,844,282 of NC_084859.1, forward strand.
AGCTCTATTGTACCCTATTAAATCAACGGTTCAGATCTAAACACTATATATCTAACGGTTAGGATATATTTGGTATTTTTCAAATTGTTTTTTTTGAAAATCAATATCCTACTCGCATGAAGAAATAGTGAAAAAAACGTGAATAGTAAGATTCTTTTCTTTTTTTTCTTTTCTTTTCTTCTCCCTTTCTGGCGTACTGTCACTGGCTATTTATAGCCAATGACAGGGGACAACACGCATCTGCTTTAAGAAAAATTGTGTACGCCAACTACTCCGCCTACAATTAGTATAACTGCCCCGCCTAATATAACAAATTTGTATTATTAATTTTGTTTTATTATATATAATAATATATATATTTATATAGATAAAATTAAAAACTCAAATCAGTATTAGAAAAACCTCGTTTCAACCGCTAAAAATTAATTTTAATGACCGAAAATAATAGTTTTGACCCAAAATGACCCGAAACTCATTTTTTACCCCGGTCGACATAGTTTGACCCGTATTGACCCGGTGGACTCGGTTTTGGTCAAAAATGACGATTTTGACCCGAAACGGCCCGAAACTCATTTTTTACCGTGGTCGACATGGTTTGACCCGTATTGACCCGGTGGACTCGGTTTTGGTCAAAAATGACGATTTTGACCCGAAACGGCCCGAAACTCATTTTTTACCGTGGTCGACATGGTTTGACCCGTATTGACCCGGTGGACTCGGTTTTGGTCAAAAATGACGGTTTTGACCCGAAACGGCCCGAAACTTATTTTTTACCCTGGTCGACATGGTTTGACCCGTATTGACCCGGTGTACTCGGTTTTGATGGAAAGATGCGGTTGACTTGAGAAAAGTATATTTTTGAATTTTTAAACTTTTTCTTAATTTTTTTGGATTTTTATAAATAATAATAGAAATAAAATAACATTCGAGAAAACCTTGGTGGATCCAAAATTGGGTTACAACAGTTGCCCCCTCTTTACAATGCTTACGGTGCAAAGGCATTGGAAAATTCATTTTCTTTTGACTTTGCATAGTAAGTTTTGTAAAGAAAAACGATGGAAGTGTTGAAAAATGCACAGATTTTTCGGTTGGTCTAATTGTTATGGGCGACCTGCCCAAGTGAAAAACATGAAAGTGTTTTCAATACTGGTTTTGTGAAATACATGAAAGTGATTTCAGATTAATGTTGTGAAATACATGAAAGTGATTTCAGATTAGCATTGTGGAATACATGAAAGTGATTTCAGATTAGCATTGTGGAATACATGAAAGTGATTTCAACAATGGTTTTGTGAAATACATGAAAGTGATTTCAAAATTGATTTTTTTTTTTTGTGAAATACATGAAAGTGATTTCAACCTTAGTCTTGTGAAATACATGAAAGTGATTTCAAAAATTGATTTTTTTTGTGAAATACATGAAAGTGATTTCAACATTAGTCTTGTGAAATACATGAAAGTGATTTCAAAAATTGATTTTTTTGTGAAATACATGAAAGTGATTTCAACATTGGTCCTATTTTCCAGGTGACCACCCTGATGATAAAATGCGAGGAAACTCGCAAGTGGTCTAATTGTTCCAGGCGACCTGCCCGATGATAAAATGCGAAGAAGCTCGCAAGTGGTCTAATTGTTCCAGGCGACCTGCCCGATGGTGAAAATACGAGGAAACTCGCAAGTGGTCTAATTGTTCCAGGCGACCTGCCCGATGATAAAATGCGAAGAAACTCGCAAGTGGTCTAATTGTTCCAGGCGACCTGCCCGATGGTGAAATGCGAAGAAACTCGCAAGTGGTCTAATTGTTCCAGGCGACCTGCCCGATGGTGAAAATGCGAGGAAACTCGCAAGTGGTCTAATTGAAAATACTTGAAAGTGATTTCAATATAATTTTGTGAAATACATGAAAGTAATTTCAGCAATAAGCTTCAGGGTTTGATGAAAAAATTCTAAAGGAAGTCATACATGTATGGTTGAAATCTGATTTGTAAATCGATCTCAGAGATGATGAAATCTTCTCAAGAAAGTCTTGTATGTACGGTTGGGATGTGATTTGTAATTGGATCCCAAAGACGAGGAAAGCTTCTCAAGAAAGTCTTGTATGTACGGTTGAGATCTGAGTTGTAAATCTCAAAAATGAGGAAAGCTTCTCAAGGAAGTCATGTATGTATGGTTGGGATTTGATTTGTGGATCCCAAAAATGAGGAAAGCTTCTCAAGAAAATCTTGTATGTACGGTTGAGATCTGATTTGTGGATCCCAAAAATAAGGAAAGCTTCTCAAGGAAGTCATCTATGTATGGTTGAGATTCAATTTGTGGATCCCAAAAATGAGGAAAGCTTCCCAAGGAAGTACTGTATGTACAGTTGAGATTTGAGCTGTCATTCAAAACGATGGTAGGAGTAAATTCCTTATAAATCACGCAGTATTTGGCAAAAGACATCATCAACTTCTTGCATTTTCAATACTCTCAAAGTTCTTAACTTTTGAAGCTTTAATCATGTCTTCCTCTTCTTCCAATGCTAACCCAAACCCTGTTCCTGCAGTAGAGCCTGCAGTTTGGCGTACTACCTTTGAAGTGAATGGTCGTCCGGTTACAATAGAGGATACTGTAATGGACAATGAAGATATTGCTGTAGCCGTGGCTAGAGACATGATCCTTCCTCGTGATGAAATAATGCTAGCTGCCAGGACCGATATTGAAGCGGTGAATCAGTCACTTGCTCTCAGTATCAGAGCTACTTCGTCTTTGGTGAACGTTGCAGAGCGTCTTCATGCCAGAAGACTTGAGTTGAATACTCAGGTTCTTGATCTCCATCATCAGATTGAGAATTTAAGGAATAGACTCCGTGATGAGAGACGTCACAGAAACAACTTGGAGAGGAGAAACCAAGAGCTGAATACACGTGTTGACTTTTGGCGGGACTATGTTAACACACGACACCTTGAGTTCGAGGAAGAGATGGAGCGTATGCATAAACAATTTGAGGAATTCCGAGGCATGATTAACCATCAAGATGAAAATATCCCTGATCGTCCTCGCACTGTTTAACATTTGTACTTGTAAACCTCTTTTCCCATGAATAAAAATCCATCTTTCTTATCTTCATTTATGAATTTTGCTTTTGTGGAATCGCCATCCTTGATGTGATTTAAAAGAACTTCAATTCATGTGAGTCTCGTTGGATCCCAGTGGGGATATTGTTTCGTGAAATATCTGCAAAACAAATATGCAATGCTCGTGAAGTTAGATGATATGCAATGAATCTTACCTGTTTTTGAAATATAGGTTCCCCCTCTTTGATGCTTCATCGTCATAGGGTGGCTTTGTTTGCATTCCAAAACCTTATTTGTTTTTCGATGCATTGGCTTATTCATGTGCTAGCCATCCGCTTAGTTGTAAATGCAGTGTCCATCTTGGGCTGTCCGCGATAATTACTGCTCTCACTGTTTATCAAGCTTGACAATGCCCCCAAGTGTAGCGTTGCTTGATTCATCATTAAGAAGTTTAACAAATCGTTCATCTCCAAGATTCTTTCAAGAATTGTTCTCTGATTGATTGTGCGCATCGTGCTAACACCCATCAAGATTGTCAATCAGCTATGAACTCACCTCTAGTTGAAACATACCCTTCAAGGATATGCGGTCATCCACTTTCATGGAACTGTCATGTTATTCAGACCTGCATTTCATACTTTGCAGTACAAAGCTCATCGTTGTATGCTCAGTTTCTTTCTCAATAAGTTCTTCTCAACTCATCTCACCAGATTGTGAGAAGAAGTGTCTCAGCATCATCAATGACGTTGCTTTTATCACCCATACTCATGTGGTGCAATGCGCATTTGTGCTTCAAATCAGATGGGCCCACGGCCAGTCTAGGTGGGTGCGGTGCATTCATTCAAAGGCAATCATGTGATAATATCTTTCAATAGTCATAGCCATATTGGAGACGATAAACCAAGATGAAGATATGAAGATGTCTTTCAGGTACATCCTTGTTCTCAATTGTTGTCGGGGTTTACTGGATCATAAACTGTTCTTGAACATCATTGCCCTTAATTGATCTGCATGTGCTCATTCACTGATTATCTTTCTTTGAACCATATTGTCCTCAGTTCATTGATTCATCATTTGATCATCTTTACCCCCAGCTGATTTAAAAACTGTTTGTTTTCCTTCTTGAAGGTCATTGTATTGTCCCCAGGAGTGTCGAGGAGAATTGATGTCATTTCTGTCAGGAATCTAAGAACTCGGTCGATGTTTCTCCTGTTTGAAAATCTTTCTTATTTTGGAATCAAATCTCACATTTCAAAGATCATGTCAATTCAAGTCTGATTGTTGAAATGAAATCAGAGAGATGTCAATTTTTGAAAGTATTTTTGGAAATCAAGCTTTGTTGGTCAAAGATCCAACACACGCTATTCAATGCAGTCCTTTGATTGTCTTGTATTTTGAGAGAGAGAGAAAAAAATTGACTCGTTGTAAGATTAAAATGGCTTTTTCCATGGTTTTTTGTATCCATTTTAAACTCTAATTTTGGGTATATCTTTTGATTGTTTGTGATGAGGTGACCTTTTATGAATTTCAAGAAAAACAAGGTACCCGAGTCAAAACTTGAGGCTTAATCAAGAAAGATTGTTTCTTTTTCTTAGCACCAATTTTATCAGCATGCATAATAATCAGTAGCTTGATTCATGAAGTCACGACCTGTATGAAATAACTCTTCAAGTTTTGAGATCGCCATTTATCGGTTCAGATTGCTTACTTGATTAAAAAGGACTTTCTAAAGCACGTAATGTAGGCTATGGTTCATGGCTATGAAAGAAAGGAATTTCACAATCTCAAAAGGTGTTTGAGGGTTTCAAGAACCTAGGATCACCATCAATTACTCATCAATCTCTTTTCCTCATGTTGTCTTTGTAGAGATAGTGACATATAACCTTGTTAATCTCAAAAATCAACATTTGTTTAACATAGGTCATAACGCAAATTCAACTTTTCTTTGATGAATAACCAATCTAAACTTTTGAGGATTATAGAGGCTTTACCATAAACACACCGAAAGACATCACACTTGAAATTTTTTCAGGTTAACTTTTGGCATTTGTTGTGTCTTTATCAATCTTTGGCTTTCTTCTTCTAGCCCTTTCTCAATTATTGGACTTTTGTTCTAAGCCTTCCCTTTATCCATTGACTCTAACATTGTCTTCGTCTTTTCTAGGAAAAGACTCTCATTGCCCCCAGTGTGGGGTGTGATCCTAGTCAGGGTTTTTTATGAAAGAAATATTCTATCAGCTCAAAATGGGACTGCAAGGAATATATATTTCAAGAATTGTGAAAGGATGAAACAAAAATGGCCTTTTCTCATTTCAAGCAAGGTCGGTTAGAACCGATAAATTTTGACCTCACCCAATGTAATGGTTTAGACTTGTACGAATCATAATTCATGAGTCCATAACTACTGAATCCACTACGTGTCATTATGCATACTGCTAAAACTTAGCTATATGGTATGTGGTTCAATTTCATGTGTGAGCTCAAAAGTTTTTTGGTCACCTCATGTCATTTCAACAAGCATCGAGTCATTCAAGCAACATAATTTTAATCTTCAGGATTGACTAATCTTAAACGCATGTTGGAGCTTGATCAAAATATTTTGTAAATAACCTTTGAAAGAAACATCTCATGCGTTCAGAACAACAAAGGGACAAAGAAAAGACATGTTTCATTAAAAGATGAGATGTGATCCCAAAATAAAATGCAGAATGACAAAACTCATAACAAAAAGAATCGACAGTTTAACACTCTTCTTGGATAAGCTTTTCTGGCGATATCTGTGTTTTGCCAAGCATTTCGATCACTTGTCATTCTGAGGATGTTGAGGTGACAATATGGCCGATGATGTCATTTTTCACAAACTGAACTCGATTCTTGAAATTCTTGCAACTGTTCAACTGAATGGCACAAAATCCCCCAATGATATTCATGTATCTTTTACTAAGGGATGAGGGCTCAAAGGCGCACTCAAAATGAGTTGAGGGCTCAAAGGCGCACTCAAAAGGAGGTAGGGTTAGAAAACATACTACCTAAGGGATAAGGGCTCAAAGGCGTACTCAAAATGAGTTGAGGGCTTAAAGGCGCACTCAAAAGGAGTTGAGGGCTCAAAGGCGCACTCAAAAGGAGGTAGGGTTAGAAAACACACTACCTAAGGGATGAGGGCTTAAAGGCGCACTCAAAATGGAGTTGAGGGCACAAAGGCGCACTCAAAAGGAGTTGAGGGCTCAAAGGCGCACTCAAAAGGAGGTAGGGTTAGAAAACGCACTACCTAAGGGATGAGGGCTCAAAGGCGAACTCAAAATGGAGGTGAGGGCTCAAAGGCGCACTAAAAAGGAGTTGAGGGCTCAAAGGCGCACTCAAAATGAGGTAAATTGGTGGAGTCAAGGCAATAAGTCCAGAGTCTAACAGATGCTGGTAGACAAACTCGAGTGGTCGAGGTATGTCAATCTTAGCAAAGACATTTGAGCAATTGATGTTATAGTGAGACCTGGTTGGACCACATAATTAAGGCTTCCCATCGTCAGGGTTATCCTTTGATTCATCTCTCATTATTGTTCTAGAATTCTTGGTAGAATCTTCAATCATTCCCCTCTTCATAGCTTGTTCAATTCTTTAGACAATCCTCACAACATCATGTCAATCTTCCCATGTTATTGTGGTTATTTGTGGATTGGTAGAAACTTTCCAACAGCCAGTGATCTTAGTAACGCATAGAAACATGCAGCACCACCACTACCGACGTGTGGAATCACGCGTTGTCTCAACTGGAAGAGAAAATGATGAATCTGAAACCATTTTGTCTCCTCTTCGATTCCTCACTGGCAGTACATCAAACAAAAACCTATAGTAGGAATTCTGCTTTGTTAAAGTTGCAATGTTTGCTCTTGTTTTTCTTAGATCAGCATCTGATGCTGCTGGACCGGAATGGTGTTTACAATAGAGATGTCTGGAAAGAAGGCCAATGCACCAGGAACAGAAAGCTAGCAGCTATTATGTGCTCTTGGAATATGTGCAGGCTTTGAGCGACTATCAGTGTAGTTGAACGAGAACAAAGGTTGTCGTCATTAATTGATGACTGAAGGCATTGTTGTCATTGTTCACGATGAAAAAGGAAAGGTGCAACTTCAATGGAACGTGGACAAGTAGTGTTCCCAGCAAGAGACTGTGCAAACGTTCCCTTTCCATTCTTGAAGCTCAACATTTATTCAAACAGATTTATGAGTCGAGCTACTTCAACTTTACTGCTCTCAACTTCCTTTATCAAACCTCTGTCTAACCTCTGTCTTTATCAGTCCATTAGACCTCAGGTAGGGGAACGTATGTTTCAACCGTGTGCATGCTCGATAAATGAATGAAATGCCTAAATGGATGTAAAATGCCATATGTTTTATGCATGTTTGTTATTTGTTTCAAGGTTTCCTTATGACGAGGAATAGACCAGATCAGACTCTCTTAAGAAAGTTCTCACTGAGGACTCCAAACCTACAGGAACTTGAACCGATTTGGGGGAGAAATTTGATGCCATAAATCAGAATAAAAAATAAACATTTCTCATGAAACTCAAATTCTGATGGCAAACAATCCCCTTCGTCATGTTGGCTCAATTCTGATCTGATCAAAAAAATTCTTAATAGTAATGGGTTTTTCCATCTCACACTTCCTGTAAGGATCGGTGGAGATTTAATGAGCATATGAAATGTATATGAACATGTATGTTCATGTATTTACATTTGTTCGTGTCCTAATGGGTATATCCTACTTGATAGGATCTAGCTCATAAGGTTTGGCTGAGTTTAGTCTATCCTTAAAGATATTTTTTGGTTCTTAGATTGCCCGAATTACTCGTGAAGTAATCAGCCTCTTAACCTTATACAACATGAGTAGGGGAGAAAGACTCCACAGTACTAGTTGCATAGGGTGAGTTACAATCCAAGCGAAAGTCCAAATGAGCATCAGTGGACATAAGTCACACTTGCCACTTGAATCTCTCTTTTCTAACCTTAAACAGGACGAGCTCGGGTCCAGAGCTTTTATGGGTTCACCGTGAAGTGTGTGAATACACAAATAAATAACATGTATGCATGTGACAATATGAAAAATTAAAACGAATCACAGTAGATATTGCATAAAATAAATAATGCAAATAAACTAAATGCCCAAAAATAAATAGCAATAAGAAACAGCAAATGAAAAGTAAACACAAGCAGTTGGCTCAACCCTAAGTCCCCAGTGGAGTCGCCATTCTGTCGATACACGACGTCGGGCGACGGCTCCCGCATTTTTTTTATTTTAACAAAAATGGTTTTTTTCTCGATTGGGGGAAACAAAGATTTTATTGGAGTCGCCATCTAGTAATTTGAGGGAACTAGAAATCCCAAATTAGACACTGGTCCCAGAGATTCGGGTACGGGGTTAGTTATGATTAAGGGAAGGTAGACACCACCCTTAAAACATCCTTTCAATAGAAAGGTTACCCTTACTTGTGTGTTTTCTATTTGATTCAAATGCGATTATATTTTGGGTTTATTTGTAAATTTTTTAATGATTAATGTCGGTCCCTAAAAATAGGAGACACATTAAAAATGACATCAGTCCCTAAAAATTAGGAAACTCGTCTAAAATATTGACGTTTGTCCCTAAAAAGGAGAATTACGTCTGGGTTACCAAAAGAAATAATGGATATAATCCATTATATTTTGGGTTTATTGGTAACTTGTTTTTTAAAAACGGTTAACGTCGGTCCCTAAAAATAGGAGACGCGTTAAAACTGACATCAGTCCCTAAAAATTAGGAGACTTGTCGACTTTGTTTTTTTGTATTTTTTTTACAACATGCAAGAAAATTTACAAGCATTTATATATAAAAAAATATCAAAAATACCAGTTGAAACCCAAAAAATTACCTGAGTGTCAATGTATAGGTAAAGGACTGAAATACCCTCGGATTTCTCGAAAAATTACGAAAATGCCACTGGCGGCGCGTGTGGCACACGCGCGGTTACTGTGGGCGGCGGCGAGATTTCCCGGCGAGATTTCTGTCCAACCGACGGTCGATCCTGGTAGATCTGAGTACGAGGATTCTGATGGAGGTGGTATCGTCGGTCGTTGATGGCTGACGAAGGAGAATCGACGACTTGAAGCTTCGGTGGCCGCCGACAATCGCGGCCCTTTTCCGGCCAACTGAGGCGGCGAAATCAATGAAAACCACCTGGGTTTTTCTTTAAATCAAGGGAGAAAACTTTCTGTGGTGGTGCGGAAGCTGGAGACGGCCGGAGATGGGAGATCGGGGGAGAGAGAGAGAGTCGCCGGCGAGAGGAGAGAGAGACTCTAAGCTGTGCTATGGTGTGAACGCGCGCATGGTTCACCGGTGCATCTGAAGGCTGTGAACCGTTGGATCTCCTTTGAACTGATCTTGCGGCTGCGATTGGCTGGATCTGGAAGTTGATCGGACGGTCCGGATGAGAGGAGCCTTGATCTGGTGTGTCGCGGTGCACCGAACGCTCGGTACACCGGATGACGTGGCGCAACGGATCTAAAGGAGAATTGTTTTAAGGGCTGAGATTGATTTGGGTTTTAATTTGGTGTGGTAAGCTCTATTGTACCCTATTAAATCAACGGTTCAGATCTAAACACTATATATCTAACGGTTAGGATATATTTGGTATTTTTCAAATTGTTTTTTTTGAAAATCAATATCCTACTCGCATGAAGAAATAGTGAAAAAAACGTGAATAGTAAGATTCTTTTCTTTTTTTTCTTTTCTTTTCTTCTCCCTTTCTGGCGTACTGTCACTGGCTATTTATAGCCAATGACAGGGGACAACACGCATCTGCTTTAAGAAAAATTGTGTACGCCAACTACTCCGCCTACAATTAGTATAACTGCCCCGCCTAATATAACAAATTTGTATTATTAATTTTGTTTTATTATATATAATAATATATATATTTATATAGATAAAATTAAAAACTCAAATCAGTATTAGAAAAACCTCGTTTCAACCGCTAAAAATTAATTTTAATGACCGAAAATAATAGTTTTGACCCAAAATGACCCGAAACTCATTTTTTACCCCGGTCGACATAGTTTGACCCGTATTGACCCGGTGGACTCGGTTTTGGTCAAAAATGACGATTTTGACCCGAAACGGCCCGAAACTCATTTTTTACCGTGGTCGACATGGTTTGACCCGTATTGACCCGGTGGACTCGGTTTTGGTCAAAAATGACGATTTTGACCCGAAACGGCCCGAAACTCATTTTTTACCGTGGTCGACATGGTTTGACCCGTATTGACCCGGTGGACTCGGTTTTGGTCAAAAATGACGGTTTTGACCCGAAACGGCCCGAAACTTATTTTTTACCCTGGTCGACATGGTTTGACCCGTATTGACCCGGTGTACTCGGTTTTGATGGAAAGATGCGGTTGACTTGAGAAAAGTATATTTTTGAATTTTTAAACTTTTTCTTAATTTTTTTGGATTTTTATAAATAATAATAGAAATAAAATAACATTCGAGAAAACCTTGGTGGATCCAAAATTGGGTTACAACATATGGTACTAGATTGATTATCTTTCTTTTCAACAATCTGGCTTTTAACACTCACACCCATCTTAATCTAACGAAGTGATCATCCACAAGTACCAGTTGTCCTATATATTAATTTATATACATAGCAAAAAGACTTTGATTCCTTATTTTCCATTCTTTAATTCGAGGAAGATGGGCGTGATGCGACCAATATCTTGTAATTTATCCATGGCAAAAAAAGAAGAAGCAATAGTCGCATCAAGTATTTATGGATCGAGTTGTCTTGTAGTGCAATCATTGTGCGGTACAGCTTCAAGAGCATGGAATACATCAATGGATACAAGAAAAAGATGTCTGTATTTCTCCATCGTGTTTTTCCCTGTCAGGTAGTCATCAACATTTATCATCTTTGGAATGCCGTATTGAAATACAAAGCTAAGATTATCATATAGTTGTTAAATTCAATCCTAATCTAAATAGATTGATCAGATAATTTAGAGTTTAAAACCTTAAATCAAATAAATTAATGATCCGATCAAACCTGATTAATTTATCTTATTTTTTAGTAATTCAATTGAGACATTCAAACCCAATATAAATACAAACATGGTACGTAGCGTCAATAATATTTTTAAAAGGAAATAATACAATGGTTTTATTTTAATAAAAAAATTAATTTAATGATTTGCAAATTAATTCAACAACCTAGTAATTCATATTTTTTTATGAATAAATGACGATGCTCCAAGAAGACGAGAAAGCCAGGGCAGAAGATGAATAAATATCGACCGTGAATATTTATAAGACTTGTTGTCGGCATTAAATTAGCATTGGAGAGTAGAAGGAGGTGGTCCAAGCTCGTCATGTTTATCGAGATGTCATTGGCTGTAGTGACTAGTTAGCTAAACCAAGCAAGAGTTGTCTTCAAGTGAACATTTGCAAAGTATATATAATGCAAATTGTGGTTATTTATTATTACATTTTCGTATATATATAAACTTTACAATAAGTTTTATTATATAGCTTGTCTTCGTGTGTGTGTGTGTGTGTTAAGTTTTTCCTAATTCTTTTTAGATTTTTTTATAAATTAAAGATTTATTATCATGTAATTTTATTCTTGTTAATTGTCACAATCCTTTTAAAAAAACATATTAGAGCACCTTGTCACGCTAACAGCATCATTAAACTTTTTATTTAAAAATAGATATAATTATGAAGAATTATGTTTTCTACTTTTAAATTTCTAATTTCAATTGAATGTAATCAACATTTACAATAATATTAATACGAGATAAAAATAGATCACAATTATTCACAAGAGACAAAACATGAATATTCCCAAAGATTATTGTACTAAGCATCTTGGTATAGAGTTTTCATGCAAAACAGTAAAACAATATGGTTGAGAGAGTTATAGATAATATCTGCAACTCAGAAATCATAAGTATTATATGTGATTTTCTCTAAATTATAAAATGATTTGCAAAAAACTAAATTAAAATGAAAGGAGAGGGAGGAAAGATAAAAAAACTAAGAAAAAAAATATAATGGAGATATATCAAAACTTTGATGATGACATTACCGGTATTATCAAAAAACCTTCGTTGAAAAAAATATAACAACATTAGGGAAGGTCAAGCAAACCTTACCACTTTGAATAGCTCACGTGACCCACTTCCATCTCTGTTAGTAAGCTTTTCTGGTATTGTTAAATTCTTTTTATTAAGATTTTTTTTATAATACTGGTAATGTTATTATTAGAGTTTTGGTATGTTTTCAAAATTTTTTTTTTCTTTCTTCTCTTTCCTCTCTCCTCAAATTAATTTTTTTGCTTACCATTTTGTAATTTAAAAAGAGCCACATATGATATTTGCAACTTGTGAGTCGCAGATGTCATCTTCGACTCTCTCAACTTTATTATTTTTTAAAAAATATTTTTTGCAATGTGTTTTTCTTCAATTTTTTTAATTGTGCTAAAATAAAAGGAATAAAATAAAATAAAAACTCCTTATATATATATATATATATATATATATATATATATATATATATATATATATATATATATATATAGGTGTGGTATTATTTTTGTTTGATGATGAGTGATTTGGAATTTCCTGTCGAACAAAACAAATCAAATGAAAAGGTGTCAAGGACACGAAAATCGTCTTTGTGCAAATTAACCTGGTAAAGAAAGTAGAAGCATAATGATGAAAAGAGCAACCCCAAGCTTCCCTAGTTGGCATTCAAGCAGCAAGATGTGGGAGGTAGAAAAGCACCTCCCACAGGAATGTCAAAATGGAGATTTTATATAAAAAAAGATGAAGATATTCAGTGCTGTTTTTTGGCTCTTACAACTTAGGAGAGAATCTAACCTCTATTGTCTTTGGCCCCTTGATTACTATGAGAAATTAAGCAATTACCCGCATGTGCTCTGGTTATGCATATTTTGCCTTCCACATCAGCCAGACACCCACCAAGCATTAATTTGTGGGAATCTTTGCCCTAAATTCCTCTGCCCTATTCGATTCCTCCGTGCTATTCTTGGTACAGGCCATCATTTCTTTCCACATTATAAAGTGTAAAGTGTTTATGATGTGTTTATGTACTATGTAGATAAAATAAATTCTGCCAAAAAGTTCAGATTCTTCAAATATATTGTCTAAAAAAAACAGTTTCAAACTATTCAATCAAGCTTAAATTTTCTTAGAAAGTTTTACACATCTAGTTTTATAACAAAATTGACTAACTATAACTAGATTAGATCTGGAAGGTCCTCAAATTAGATCTAGAAGATGATATTTTTATTGTTTTAATTATTATTTTAATTAATTTTAAATTTTAATTATTTTTCATATTTAGTTTTGGATTCTTTAGGTTAGTTTTGATTTCTATATAAATAGTTGATCTGTTATTTTTTTTCATTGTATTATTGAATTTTAGACTTTTCAAAAATTACCAGAGTTTTTTGTCTATTTTTTTATAGTTTAAAATAGTAATTTTAGGATTTGATAACTCTAATTTCTATACACAATGTATATTGCTATCTTGTATATTTATTATTGAACCCAGTACTGAATACCTGACGTTTTCATCCAATTAGGTTACTATCTTGTTCTTGGAAATCATAAAGTGGGGAACTAGGTAATGGATATATTAAGAAGAGAACACCGCACCATCCACTGATATTATTCTTACAATTATGTTTGATAAGTATATTAGTATCTGAAGTTTTTTAAAAAAAAATCTTGAAAGCACTTAAAAAACAAATATAAGTTTAAAAAGATTTTTGGTTTCGAGTTGATTATGATTTTGAGGCGGTTTTGGAGGCGATGAATTGATTTAGCAAGTTTTCAAGGGTATTTACTAGGTGTTTTAGATCTAAAATAAGTTTTTTAGTGAAAAACAAGAAACTTGTTTTTCCGATCACCATAATAACCAAAATTTGAAGAATTATATAAAACACATTATCTATTTTTTTATCAAAAAATAAAAGAGATGATATTTGTCCGTCCCATTAACTCAAAAAAAAAAAAATTCAGGCTCGCACGTGGGCTATTTCTTGATGAGCCACGTGCTGGGCCTGGTTTACCAAGTCCATATCACCTGGCCTTATCTTTTTTAAAATTTTTATTTTTTATTAATATTTTTTTATATGTCTTTCTAAAATAGTTTTAAAATTTATTTTTAATTAATACATCTTCTTTGTGATTTTTTGGCTTTTTTAATTTTTTTTAAATAGTAATTATTTTTTAATTATATTTAGTGTGTTTAATTTTTTAAGAGGTTATTATAATTCATTTGTAATTTTTTTATATATATTAAATATTTATTTTTATTACATTTTTAATATGCAGTATTGCATAATATTTTTTTTTTTATTTTATTTAATAAATTTTATATGTTGTACTTTCTATTATAAATTAATTTTAATAAATAAATTTATTAAATATAATCAAGTAGATAACTTATTTTTTATCCTTAGATAATTTCTTTCCCTGTATTATTGTGATTGCTTTACATATATATATATATATATATATATATATATATATATATATATATATATATTGCTATTTTTTTATCTATTAAAAAATAATATAAATATCTAAGTGTAGCGCGAACAACAATCTACTTCTAATTTCTAAAAGAGGTGGAGGACCAAGGCCCACAAGAATTAAAGATTGCAACCCCTCACACGACTCATGCAAGAAGAAAATCTTCTTCTTCAGCTTTTTTCTTGAAAGAATTTATGTGGAAATGATTTATTTTTCTTCAAATTTGACCTCTTCGACGTTCTACAATCTCCATTGCCGAGATGGATTGTCCCCACACCCCAGACATAGTTATAAAATATAGCTCCGCTCGCTGGGTTAATTTAATAACTTGTTAACTTAAAATCTAATTTAAACAAAGTTTCATTTTCAATTATTTTTTTTATTAATATGATGTTATTTCAGTTTTTTTTTAACTAAAACAATATTATTTTAATTTTTAAATTTTTTAAGTGAAACAATATCTTTTGGTTATTCTTAGAAAAAACAAAACAATGTAGCTTTAATTAAAAAAATAAAATTTGATTGATTCCTCCATCTACAAGTTGATCTATTCAACACGTAACCCGAGCTATATATCAAATCTTATAACTATGCTTTAAAATAACAAAGTGTATTTAATTAGCTTGTGTGTGTTTATTAAACTTCATTCATTACTTATTACTTTGGCCTCTTTTCCTTCTAGCAAAAAGAATCTAAATTTTGATATATCCTTTCCTTTTCTTGCTAGTTGAACAAATAAAGTTGAGGTTTCCTAGTGATGGTTCTTTCTGACTTGCTAGATATTTTTCATATTATAGTAAAAAAATTGAAGAGAGACAGAGTTTCTATATATGCATGGTGGGAGTATAGCAAAATTCAGATACCTCGTCCTTAATTAATTTATTATATTTATTGCTTTTGGGTTCTACCATTATTACCTCCCCAACTTGTGTTAAATATTGTTGTTTTTTCTTTGACATTAAATACTCTTAGAAAGGATCTCTTTCAAATTAATTCTTTGCAAAGTTCTCCAGTTTTTTCAACAAAATTAGTTGTCACCAAGTGCAAAAAGTTCTTCCCCTTTTCTTTTTCTTCAAAAACAATGGACCTATCTATTCTCCTCAAATTAGGGAATTGAATTCCAGAGCCTCGTAAATATTTATATTATTAGATATTTTTTTCTTTTTTTTTGTTTTATTTAACTGATGCTATAAGATATTTAAGATTATATTTGATTAATGTTTTAGAAAAGAAGAGGCAAATACAGAAATGATAGAAACATGTTTAGATTGAAAAACAAACATAAAATAAAATTTGTTTTTAAGATAATTTTAAAATGAGTTTTTATTATTTTGAAAAATATCCTCTCTATTTTAACTATTCTCATCTTTTTTTTTATGTAATCAAATGCTAACTAATGATGTATAAAACACACACATATAGTAATTGCTCTTTTCTTCCTTTTGAATCAAGTCGATTTACCATATACTCAAAATTTATTAATCATGCACTAGCTAGAATGTAAATTTGAAAGTGTATATTGTCGAAGGAAAGAGTAGCTAAGAGAAATTAACAAATGAAATCAAGATTTAATGGCTTGGAAGTGGGGGGGTGGGGGCAAGATTTGTACTTTGACTTGGGAAATATTTAGATCTAGAAAAGCAAAAAAGCACATATGATGTTAACTAGTTAATTAATCTTTATCTATTAATGATCTAAAGTCTTAACCAACCTTTTTGGGGCAGGTGAGCTATAGTTGTTAGCAATTCCTTTCCTTTCGTTTTCTTAAATTCAAGCAACAGTGCTAAAAAAATCCAAGCTTCTATGGAAATTGATTATGTGGACAGCCGACTCAATTATTATCTATTCAGTGGTGACTAATCATGCAACAAAGTCAAGATTTGTGCTAAAAATTTCATAAAATAACCATAATTTATTTTGGTGAACCCTTAAGCTTTGCCATAATTCGAGCAGAATTATTTTTTTTCGGTTGAAATCTTATGTCTGCAATGAGTTCAATTGTTTCCATATATATATATCATACTGAATGAGGTTTTTTCTTAAGAAATACACCAAATATATAAGCTTCTTTGCTTTCAAAACTTAAATTTTAATTGAGTTTTTTAATCTGAAGATCTAGATTTACATGTTTTCAATTTAATAGATAAAAACCTCGACAAAAATTAGAATTTGCTTGATTTATAAAGGGATTTACTATATTTTAAATTGATTGCTGGGTACATATGCAAGTGGTAAATATCCTATATTAAAAAAGAATAAAGTGTTCATCTATAACATGAACTTGTAAATATCCTATATTAATCTAGACTTTTGGATAGAAGGTCTTAGGGGTGCAGGTCCCATGCATTTTCTTGAACACAAAGCAGCTCCCTTATAAATTGGTATCAAAGTCAATATGGTTCGACTTAGAACAAGTAACGATTGTCGCTAGAATCTCATGATTTTGTTTTCCCCTTCATTATTTAGTGGAAGAGTTAAGCTCTAAACTGTGGATATCATACTCAAATTGTTAAATAATTCTGCCAAATGAGAAGTCATGTTCAAATGAGTCAAGCTTATATATAAGGAAGAAATTCATTTGATATAAATGTAAGTTGTAAAGATATCACATTAAAAGTAAAATGTTTATATATAAAATCCACTCATAATTCATTAATTTATGCTTTCGAATTAAAGATTTATTTACAAAGCACACACCCAATACAAAAACAAGAACCCATACATATCCTCGCCAACACTTCTTTGCTGAAATCATATGTTACAGGTCCCTAGTGTTTTATACGACTCTCTTAATATAAAAAAATTAAGAAAATCACCAAACCATTCATGTTTTTTTTTTTAAATCAAATTATCAAAGTAAATATAAAAAATTGATGGAATAACAATGTTTGAATAAAATTTGACGAAATAACATATTTTAATCTTGTCGCGTTTTAAAACATTTAGTAAACGTCGCACTTTTGAAGTGCAATAAAGTAAAAATCCAATCATACGGCTCAACCGGTTGGATCCAATTATATTAACCGTTCAACCGTTTCACATAAAAACCATAGTTTTATAAACTCTTTCTTTCAAATATATTTTATAAGTCAAAATATACATATTTGTCAAACTTATAGACTTAAAAATAGACTTCAATTAAAATCTCAAAAACTTATTATCCAAACAGTAGTTGTCCTTTGTTTTTTAATGTCAATGATGTAGTCGATCTTGTGATAACGATTGATTTTGAGCAGTCAGTTGTGGATCTGCCATAATTAAATAAAAATTTGCCTTTAATAAATATATTTATGGACTAGTAGGACATGTTTAGGCTTACGAGGAGATTTGGTCACACCAAATTAGAATAACAAATCAAAAGGGTCATTACTTTTGATCAGATCGTTGGATTGCACTCAAATTTTTATTGGAGTTTCTGGATGTTGTTTTCCCTATAATAGTCACTGCATCGTGCGTGGACCGTCACATCAAAAATCTTTACGAGACCCTTTAATTTTAGCATATTTGAGATTTTTCATGTTATTTTTTGAATTAATCGACCAGTTTTACCGACCATTACAAATCGGTTGACCGCTTGAACTAGATGATAATAAACTTTCATCTTGTCATGGTTTAAAAATACAATAAAATAAAAATATGTTATTTCATTAAAAAAATTTTCAAATGATGTTATTCCATCAATGTCTTCCTATTAATATCCTAACCGTACAATTTCTCCATCATTCAGGTGCAAGTAAAAAAATGATCATTTTTTACAATAAAAGTGGAAGCTTTCAAATTTACTGTATGGACGAAACGTTGACAAAAAGCTCTCCCAAAATGATGGAGGGTGGTCCAATGCTATTGCAGCAGAACACGTATAGAACGCGACCTTGCTCGCATCATACTGGCACTGATTTTTAGTTTTTAGTTTTTTGCTATTTATATTTTCCGGACCCTAAGATTTGCACATGCCAAGATATGGCTTGTCACGTGTAAAAGATATGAAATGAAAAAAATAATTAAAACTTTACATCAAAGACAAACACTTCTAATTATTATATAATCTTTGTGTCGTTAGTGGAAATAAAATAAAATAAATATTGAGATCATTGTGCTCCTGCTCCACTCGAATTGAAGTTTGTCTTCTAGTGATTTTTATGAATCCCAATGTTAAATTGTTTTTTCTATTTTATTTTGAATCTTTTGTACTTTTAAAAGAAACTTTATTTTGCTATTTTTTATATTTTAATTCGAGATATGAATATGTGAAATAAATAAATGAACTAGCACGCAGAGAAAACCAATGGTTATGATTGAAACAAAGAAAGAAAACAAGGTCTAAAAGATGATTTAATGGCATACAATTAGTTGTGATTGGTCATGAACTACATAGAATAAAGAGTTTATTTTAGCCAACTTTTGGTACAACTTTAGACTTGATTTTCTCGATGGTATTCTTCTTGATGTTTACAAGGAACCGAACCCAAGATCAAGGTGCAATATTTTTGGAGGCCATTCTCCCTGAAAAAGGGAAAAAGAAAGGTCGGTGAAGGGCTTACTTTTGGTTGATTAATATAACAATATGGACAATCTGGACATGGTTTACAGGTGATATTTTGCAATATTTTTCTCATGATCATGTAACTAATCATGTTTAAGAATGATGCTTTTTTCCAGAGTTATTAAACTCGTTTGATAAATTAAAGATTTTTGACCAATTAATTGGATTCTAAGTCAACTTGAATTTTTAATTAGGTAAACTTTTTTATTTTTTATGAAACTCAACCCGGCTAGTTTCTACATCGATTGGCTAGTTTGAGGTTTTTATTATGCTTTTACTTTCACAATTATAATTAATGTCTCGCTCATAAATAAATAAACCTCATAAATTATAAAGAAAAATTCAACTCAATATGTTACACCTAAGCGTGCATCAATAGAGAACTATGGTCCATGTAATAAATAAATAAAAATTAGAGCATGGTACCCAACTTTCATTTTTTATAAAAATAAATTATTAAAGCTTTCTGCGTATATTTTATTCTTCCAAGAAAAAAATCAAACTTGTCACTCTCCTATTTGTCAAAATCTAATTCTATATATTTTGCCATGTCTCCCATAGTGTTGGAGGGAATTTTCTGTTTTGTACACGGTATTTGGTAGAAAAATCATACTAAAAAGTCCATTGTGTCCCTTTATTAATCATCACTTGTTTTTCTCAAGAAAAAGATTGAGGGCAATTAAGACAAGGTCTGTAAAGGCAATAAACAGAAGTTATAACCAAAAGAAATCCAAATTTAAGTAAGAAAAGTATTTTAAATTTTAAATTAAGTAGAAAAATAATTAAAATAATATTTCCTAACCTTAATTTCAGGGTTTTCCGAATCTAAGCATATATATAGAATTATATAGCATAATTTAAACCTGATTTAGTAGTAAAATCTAAAATTACAATTGTTTTTTTTTTTTATCATACTATATATTTAACAAATTCAAGCTTTTTTCACAGATTTTGTCCTGTATATCTTATTTATATAAATGCACCCTTACGCATTCAAAGTAGAACATTTGGAAATTTCCAAAACTCTACAGACGACTACCGACAACTCAAGCCTTCACAAGCGTTGAAATTTGCAAGCCCTCGTTTGCCAAGAGACGCCATCTAACTTTCCAAAGTCGTGTCGTCTAGCAGAAGTTAGCTTGGTTTTTGTATTATACAAAATAAGTAGAACCCTTGAAAGGTGACCGGAATTCTTTTCATTAATAATATCGTATATATAATAATAAAAAAAAGGGAGAAAAAAAAAGAAGGATTGAAGAAGAAGAAAGATCATCATGTACAATAATTTGGCATTTGATTTCAAGTGTCTTTTATGTCATTTTTGTTGCATTGAGTCACGAATTCATGAGACAAGCAGTGCAAAAAATAATTTCTCATCATAAATGAAGGTACGTTATAGCTCCAAGAACTCTATGACAAAGTTCTAGGTAGGTGTTCTACTGTAAATTTAATAGAATATTGACAAGGATAAAAGATAATTATTTGATAATTAAAAAATAAGAGCATATATAAAAAAATACAGATAAACATAATATGAGCAGTTATAATAAATAAACCACGTAAATTAAAAATGAAACGAGAATGGATTTTACCCATAAGAGAATGCATAACGAATTACTTCTAATGAATCAGACTTGACTTTAAGAGGATTTAGATTTTTTCCATATATAGCAATAGTAATACCATGAACATGGGAGTTTGTTTTTGTGTTTAAAATTGTATTAGTGTGTATTTTAAAAATGTTTCTAGCTTGAAAAAACATTGAATAATTTTAACAATTTCAAAATAAAGAATAAAAAAATATTTTCAAATAAAAAGACTTAATAAATAAAATTCCCTACACCATAGTGCAAAACGCACACAATAGTGTTTAGATTTGCGATCGCTTAGTAGGAAAACCAATAAAAGAAGTCACTATTTGATGGATAAAATTTTTTGAAAAGCGGTTTTTTTAATTAAAATGTTTTTAATAAATCAAATGCCCCTACCCCAATATTACTAATTCCAGGGATGAACTGGGACGGTACAATAATTTCATCTCATATCTACTTCATATACAATAAAAATAATAAATTAATTTTAAAAGGTGTAACTTAACTGGTCAAATTTTAAATTTGTTCTCTAGAGATCATTAGTTCGAATATCTTAAATCTCATGGCTATTGGAGACTTACATAGTCATTAACTTCAAAACCCGTAGGATTAGTCGAGGTGCACGCAAGCTGGTCCGGACACCCATTTTAATAATAATAATAATAATAAACTAGATCTTATATTTTTGTTTTGCCTTTTTTTAAAAAAATCTATGTTTATTTTTTGCAAAATATGTTACAAGAAAATTAATGAATGTAAAATATTTATAATCAAATTTTAAATTTAATTTATTTATTAAAAAATATTTTCAATTCATGAAATTTCATAAATTCTTTCCATACATCTTTCACAGCAAAAATTCTTTAAATACATCTTTCACAACAACTTCCAACTTTTCCGGTGACCATTATTTCATTACTATGCCGCTGCCAGCGGCACTCTCATCCTCACTCCACAATCACTAAATTTTATTTACCACTATTTTTTTACATTGATATTTATTAAAAAAATTATATATAAAAAGATATTTTATATATAATGTAAAATAAATACCCTCTTGGAACATTTTATGATTTTAAAAAAATCATCTCATATCTTAAAATATTTTATTTGTAACAAAACCCTACAAATATTTACATGACATTAATGCAACGCAGCCATTTTTTCTAATAAATAAACAAGAAGGGCATTAAGGTCCGAAAAATCGTTAGACTAATAGCAAATTTGACGGCCTAATCTCTATTCTTTTCTTGATTCTCATTTGCCATACTCATAGAAGAGGAAAGAAAATGGTTTTATAAATTAATTTTGTTTTCTTTAATATTTCAAACGAAAAAAATTCAGTCTCTCCCTTCACTCAATGGCATTGACACCACCTCCCCCACCACCACCACCACCTCCACCCTTTTGAAGCATCTTAGAGAGGGTTTTGTGCTTGTCCTGTTCTTGTTCTGTTTTTGTTCTGGAAAGATAAGTTGTTCTTTTTTTTAGTGGCTTCTTTTTGTTGTTAATGTTATCTTCTTGAGTGAAGGTGGCTTAGTTTCATGGTAAGAAAAACGGGCTGTTTTCAGATTTGAAAACTGTTGTTTGTTATGCTAAGATTCAAGCAGGATTTCATCTAGCTCTCTGTTCTTGCTCTGTTTTCCCTGTTTCAGTAGAATTCACATGGATTTGCTTGGTTCTGTCTCTTGTTACTTCTCTTCAGCTTCTTTATTTGTGAGTCTTTGTCTTTGATCTGATTTGGAAGAAAATAAATAAGCCTTTCAGAAAGCAACTGAGCTGCCTTTCTTCTTAGAAACTTAATCAAGAAACAGGGGATTCAATGGAGTCAGATCTTCAACACCAGCATCATTTTCTTCATGGTCATAACCAGCACCAACAAATTCATCAGAAACAAATGAATTCTGGGTTGACAAGATATCAGTCTGCACCAAGTTCATATTTTTCAAGTAATTTAGACAGAGACTTCTGTGAAGAGTTTCTCAATAGGCCAACAAGCCCTGAAACAGAAAGAATTTTCGCGAGATTTTTAGCCAATTCCGGTGGCAATACAGAGAATATACCAGGTTCAAATCTTTGTGAGATTAAGCAAGATTCTCCAGTAAAAGAATCAGTCTCAAAAATTAACCAGCAACCCCAGATGATGGCTTCAATGAATAATCATAGTAGTGATACAAGGCTGCATCAACATCAACATCAGCAGCACCAACAGGGCAATTACTCTGCCTCACAGGGTTTTTATCAAAGTCGATCAAAACCTCCATTACCAGATCATAATCCAGGTTCTGGTATGAATCATAGATCAACGAATTCAACGGGGTTGGAGAGGTTGCCTTCCATGAAGCCTAGCAGTGGAAACAATCCGAATCTAGTTCGACACAGTAGCTCACCAGCAGGGCTTTTCTCCAACATAAATATTGAATTTGAAAATGGTATGTTAAGTTTGTCTATTTGTTTTGATACCCTTTTGTTTCAGTCATTAGAAGATGAAAAATGATAAGAAAGTGTTTGATTTGATAAAAAAAAATTAAGGCTTTGTGTTAGCTTGTGCTTTTTTAAGTAACCAATGAATAGAATGGAAGGAAAGCAGAGAAATAATAGAAAGTGTAGAAAGTTGAAATTTTCTGTGTTATGAATGGACAGTTTCAGTTAAGTCAAGTGCTATTAGTTTTTTGATTAAATTCGTTTTCTGATAAGCAATCATTTGAACTAGCAAGTGGGAGTTAAAAAATTTTGAAATATCAACAGGACTTATTATTTTTAATACTCCAAGTTGTTTGATTCATGGTCTTAGAGTGAGTTTTCTGTTTCCTTCTTTGATGCCACTCAGTTTCTTGTTTTGAGTTTTGATTGACTGGAGTTATGAAAATGGGACAAAAATAATCTTAGGATATGGCAGGCTATGCTGTATTGAGAGGTATGGGAGATCTTGGAGCAGGTAATAGAGACACAACTTATTCTGCAGCTGGTAGGCCACCTTCATCTTCAGGGATAAGGAGTACAATTGCTGAAATGGGAAACAAAAACATGGGCGAAAATAGCCCAGACAGTGGTGGTTTTGGTGAAACTCCTGGCAATAATTATGATTACCCTATTGGATCATGGGATGATTCGGCTGTGATGTCTACTGGTTCAAAAAGACACCTTACAGATGATGACAGAACACTTTCTGGTCTAAATTCATCGGAAACTCAGGTGCCACAGTTTTCTATACTGGCATGTGTTAATTCTTCATCTATCTTAACGATTTGCATACGTTTTAGTTTATAGGATAATGGAATGGAGAACATGGACTCAAGTTTGATAAGATCGCTTTTGCTTGAGATTTTTTATTTTACCATAATTCTGGTTGTTTAGCAGAATGAAGAGGCAGGAAATCGCCCTCCAATGTTGGCTCGTCACTTGAGCTTGCCAAAAACATCAGCAGAGATGTCTACCATTGAAAACTTTTTGCAATTTCAAGATTCTGTTCCTTGTAAGATCAGAGCCAAGCGTGGTTGTGCCACCCATCCAAGAAGCATTGCTGAGAGGGTAAAGTCTCTTTAGTGCATTTCTTGGTCATTATTTCTACTTTGAGCTAAGCATGGTTTTGGGATCTTTAATCTCTATAGTTAATACCAGCAATTTTCCCCTTAATCACCCTTTTTGGATTAATTCTTGATGTCCTTATAGATATGAATGATGTGTAGGTGAGAAGAACTAGAATTAGTGAACGAATGAGGAAACTCCAGGACCTTGTACCAAACATGGACAAGGTAGAATCTTTCACTAGCACTTCCTTTTTCTATATCTGTGCTAGTTTTGTTTAAGCTTAGATATTGCTTTGTTTCCCTATTTGCAGCAAACAAACACATCGGACATGCTGGATTTGGCTGTTGACTACATTAAAGACCTTCAAAGACAATTCAAGGTATGCTACAACAACGAATTTAAACCAAAACCCTCTAGTAAAACACCCACCTAATGCCCTGTGAAGAAGTTCCGTCTTATGTTCAAATAGCTCCTGTTTCATTCATGTTTCATGTTCTTTTTTCCAGGCACTTTCAGAGAATCGTGCAAGATGTACATGCTTAAAGAAGCAGCAGCCCTAGCTGAAAAAACCGAAGTAAGAATTGGTTTGTATGTATAGAACTAATAAGAATTTGCAAGACGAGAGATAAAGGCGACGCTAGGTTCTCTTTTGCACTGAAAAAGATGAAGATACAGCTTAGCCATAGGCTATTTATTATGTGGGGGTGGGAGAGTGAAGCTCAAGAGTGCATTTAAAGCTAACTGCAAGATTCATCCAACCTAAACACTATAATGGTTATAGACGAAGTGATAGAAAACCAGCTGGCATGCATGTTGTAACATATAGTTCTAGTCTTTGGAACTTAACCAAATTAAGGGAAATCTATGTGCTAAAAGAAAGAGATAGTTGTGGTGTTGCTGCTGCTTTTTATAAATTCCCCTCATCTCTTGTCTTGCTAAGAAGAAGATTATTAGCACTTTACAAGTTTTTGTCTTGAAATAAAGAGTGGTGCTAATGGTGCTATCAATGATTGCATCATTTCGTACAAGTTGGAAGCAGGTGGGGACTACTTTCCTTCTATTGACGCCATTGATTGAAGAATTTGTGGTCTAATTTAAGGCACAATGGGATTAACCAAGCTCCACCACCCACCTTGCTTTGTCTTGTTTGGGTCAGCGCTACAGAATGCAGTGTGCTGTTTCCTAATATGTTCCTGATTTATCTTTGCTCTTTTGTCCCACTATATTCCCTTGTGAGAAGGGAAGGTCCAGGTTAAGTGTGTTTCCTCCTTTTCTCCACCACCACTAGGGTTCCTAGTCTTCAATCACGAAGTGGACGGGGGACTCATTCTTCACCAAGCAACCAAGATAACATTACAATTCCTTTGTCATTTCCTAGAGAACATCAATATTGCTCGAGGGAAACATTCGCTAGTGTTTGGCTACTGTCGAGATGAAGATATTAAAAATAAAAAAGACATGTTTCATGTCTGAAATTCATTTTAAAATTGTCTCATATATCTTTTTTTTATTTAAAAAAATTAAATCTTTTAACTAATGTGTTCTGTTACCACTAAACATAATTAGAGATAGTTTTGGATTTTCTAAAAATGGGAGTGCATGGATCCAAATAGTATCCTTTTATGTTGATCTTATCCTTCTAGGAAACTAGCCATCATTGACAAAGATTTTCTATACCTTTTCTTAGAAAAAAGAATTTATTTCCCATATCTTTAGTCACGAGTCACCATACAATTTTGTTTGTGACAAGAATTGTCTTAAACGCGATGGTTTTGTCGTGTTTTCAAACGTCAAATCAGCTTGTTTAGCATTAATCTAGTGATTGAAACTAGAGAGAGAAATTTGTTGGTGGGTAGAGGAAAGTAATTATCAAGAACCAATTATTGATTTGTTACTTTCAATTATTTCATGTATCTTTTCAAGAATTTTCTTCGATTGTTTTGTTCAGTAATGTGAACCACAAATAATTTTCTTCATTAAAAAGATAAGTAATCTTATTGAAGAAATGTAATTCTAGTTTATGGAATCTTTCGACAAATGTGCCTTTGGACACATCTAAAAAGCATTAAAATAAATTAAAATAAATATTCTTAATACCAGCTAACTACCCACGAATTATAACTTGAAGAAGAGAAAAAAGGAGATAATTAAGTATTAATGCGTGTTTAAGGGTGTAAGGACAAACTTAAAGTTTATTTAAAAATATTCAAGAGCCAGTGATAAAAAGACATAAAAAAATAAATTGCAGAATTAATTCATCAGTTGACGGAGGTAATATCCATGACCAGCTTTAAAAAATCATTTTTTAGACGACAACAGAGGCGGCAGCCTCTAGATACAGTATGATGAAGATTTTTATGATCCTATTTATACTAAGATAGATAAGGGCTGTTGATTAAAAATCCATTTCACAGATGCTGCATTTGGCTGTTGACTATCAAGACAAGATATGGCATGTTAATTATGAAGAAAGTTGATCCGAGCACCCTTCTCTGTGCTCAAGCTGCTCGGACTGGAAACTATTCGATCTTCAGCAGTCTGAGATAAGAGGAGGTTAACCAGTCAGAGCGTCCTCAACCTTGCAATGTCCTCAACCAAAATTGATGATTCTTATGTGCCAATATTAGTGAGTTTTCTGCCCTTGCCTTTTATTTTCTACACATTCCTTTATGAATCTTGACTTGAACTAAAGAAAATGTGTTGATATAATCTTAGCTAATGGCAAACAATGCTGTGCTGAGGCATGGAATTCGTACTGCTGAAACGGGGAACAGAAACATGGGAGAATGGTGGTTCTCGTGAAGCTGTAGCAATGATCATTTTGCTGATTTGTCTACTGGATAGTGGAAGTTTTATGCGATGTCTGTTGGTGCCAATCAATGATCATCGCAAACTGAGGTAGATTTTCTTCCTTTTTCCTTGTCAATGCCCGTCAGCTTCTTCTTCTTCTTCTTCTTCTTCTTTTCTGTATCACAATAGAATGAATTTCTTGTGTGAAAACTACTAGATGTTAGAAGTTTCTCCTTTTCTACATCTTTTAGTTTCGGGTGAGAAATTTACTCTGATTTCCCATTTGCAGCAAACATTGCAATACGTAGCAGACTCGTTGGATTTTGCTGTTGATTACTTATTTTACCTTACAAGAGAAGTTGAGCAGAATATTGATCCCAGAACCCTGCTTTGTGCTCAAGCTGCTGAGACTAGAAATCCCTATGTCTTCATCTGGCCAGCATAAAAGGATCTCAGACAGAGTGATGGTCATTGCCAATCTTAACCAGACTTCTCGGTGCTGTTGTTATGTTTGCCAGATTTGGAGAGAGATGAATTCAAGACATCACATTCTGATATTATTCTATAGATCCCACAACTCGAGCCCTACCTGATTCTCTAACCCTTTTTTTATTTTATGGAGCTCCATTTATCATCAATATTACTAATATGATAAGTCTATTTTTATTTTATAGTTCATAAAGTATTGAATATACATGGATATGAACTTTAGACTCTATTTCATGGTTCTATGTTTCATAGATGAAATATAGTTTGTTTCTTAAGTTTAGATTTATTTTTTAAAAACTGAATTTAAAGAATTTGAATTAAAAATTCATTTGAATTTATAATTTAAAATCTCATGAACTTATTTTCAATCTCAAAAATTGATTGGAAATACAAAATCTTACTTTAAGGAAATTACATTTTGACAGTCAAACACACATCAATTCACCTATCTCTTACCATGCTTTAAGAAATATCCTTAAATTTCTCATATTCAAATTCAGAAAAAAACAAAACCCCAAGAGTCATCCTAGAAGAAGGAGGAGGACACGTGTCAAAAACCCAATTACTACAACCACCGTTCAACATCCATAATTTAAATAAATAAATTCCCTCTCAAATCACAAAATTTGAATCCATATAAAAAAAATATAGAAACAGATTCAATGCCCTCAAAATAAATTCCAACGTTCGAAAACCACGAACTCCCCTGCAATCACGCACTTTTGTCTTCCTTTCTCTTCATGGAACAAGAAGAGCAAGCCGACTATACCACCCTCCGGCTCGGCTCCCCCACCGGCCCTGATCAAGTGGCTCAGCCACCTTCATTTGTCACTCTCTCCCCATTCCCTCCAATCTCAACTCCCTCCTCCCGCCGCCGGCTCTCGAGCCAGTTCACCCCGAGCCGAGCAGTCCCATTGGCTCGGCGGCTGGCTAGGGTGTCTTTGCAAGGGCGGCTTGTGGATGCTGAGGAAGCTAGCTCGGCTAAAGCCATTGGGTTGAGCGGGGAGGCGGGTGTGGCTTGGGAGCTGTTTAGTCCTGTTCAAAGGTTTCTGATTGTTGCTGTTATTGGGGTTGCTGTTTCTGAATCTAAGAAGAATAGGATCATTAATCAGCTCAAAAAGTCTGTGGAGCTTAGGGTTGTTGATTTTAACTTCATTTTATGAACGGGTTTGTTGTTTTTGGATTTTGGAAAGTGGGTTTGCTTAAAAAATGGTTTTTTTTTTTTAGTTTTTGAGTGTGAACTGGAGGTTTGGTGCTTGATTTTGTGTGAAAGGTAGGAACTTTAGAGGGTGTTTGGTTTTATTTTGATGGCTTAATTTGTTTTCTATGATTTTAGTTAGGAGTGTTTGTTTGAATTAATGGCTTTGTTTATTAGTTAGTTTTATCTGTAATGATGATTCCGTGGATCACTGGAGTTTAAAGATTCTGCTTTTGAAAGCAGTTTCATTAATTCTTGGGCTTTAGTATGATTGGAGTATTAAAAATATATGGTTTAATGCTAGATTAGATTAATTGATTCTTAATGAGTGATCCCTTTATAAATGCTGGTATTCTATTTTGATAGTTAAGACAGCAGTTACAAATATTAGACTCCAGATATCATGGTTGAAAACATTTTTGAATTTTGAATCCACTGGTATGAATGTCCATGTCTAGTGCACAGTTCCTTCTAACCCCATCCTTGTCCTGTTGCTCTTTATTGGTATTACCTTTTGCTTGAATGTGAGCAGGATTCAGATAAATTTAAAAGATGTAAAGAATGGATTGTAGGCTGTAGCCATGAGATCTGTCTGATTAAATGCTTTGTACGAAATGCTGGTTTCAGGATCAGGTGCTATCAAGCATGCAGCAGAAGCTGGATGATCTGTGTGATCAGTTGAGCAGCATTAACAACCAGGCAGGAACCAAGGGCAATGCATCTTTCAACAACAACAAGAATTTAGAACCACCATGTAATGATGTTTTTGGTTGTGATAAAATTAAATTTGTTGACTGTGGTTGTTGGTATTGTGATCAACACCATGACCTGCTTGCTGGTTTGATGGTGAGAGTCATTTAATTAGATGCTAAGTTTGTATCTTTTGGTGTTTTGAGTGATTATAGTCATAGAATCAGATTTTTGTCTGCATGCTCAAATACTATATGCTGTTAATTTTGTATCAGGGGAACTCTGTTGTCAAAGTGTCTAAAGGTGATGAGGTGCTGCAGTACAAAATGCCTTTCATAAATGAGGTGGAACAAGAAGAGCGCCGCATGTCAGATTTGTCAGATTGGGCTTCAAGTGTTACATCTGCAGCAGAAATGCAGGTGATTGAAGATTCAGAATCAGTAGTTATTTCTTACAGATTTTTCACTTGGTAACATAATTTGCAAGATCAGATTACAACTGAAACCTGAATTTAGAAATAGTTAAGTATTAATAACCCCGGAAATTGGTCTCAAGTCTGCATTTCAGTGACCTCATGCTTATGCCTCTATAACAGATGAACACTTATGCAATAGACCAGGACATGTTCAGTCTAAAGAGAGAGTGTGAAGAGAAGGATGCCACCATTAAGGAGCTGAACAGTATTCTTCAAACAAATAATATGGCAGATTCTAAGGTATTTTGGACTCGAGCAATATTTTTCAACTATGTTTTCTTTGCCTTTTTCCAGTCACCATATTTCTATCTGATTTATTCTCCAACACATATTTTTTTCCCATGATAATAGAGAATAGCTGAGTTGGAAGACATCATACGCAGGAAGAACACGATGATCACAAGACTTAGGAAGGACATGATGGTATTAGAGCAAAAGGTAAGAAGTCAGTATTAGCAAAATTATTTGGAGAAGAGTTGGAACTCACTGAAACTTGATTTGAGATGTATATGCTTTGTGACCTCGCATTTCTTTGAGGATTTACAGGTGGTGCATCTTACAAGACTTAGGAGACCATCGTCCTCCTTCTGTGTCTCAGACAGTTTGGAACTTCCTCTCATGGTGGATAGCATAATCTATGATATGGATAGCACCACTAGCCCTTCCTCCTCTGATTCAGATTCCTCTCCTGCGAACCGACCACAAGCTCCTGCTGCTCATATTCAGGTAACCCTTATCAGAATAGTACAATAAGTGTAACTTTCAAATTCAACTTCTATTCTATGAAATGGAAAACAAGTCCCTGTTGTTAAACTTCAGGAGACTCCTGTTCAGAGCAGTGAGCTTGGTTTGACAAAAAGCCAGAAATCAGCACCAGCAAAGGCCTCCAGTTCTGTGGTAGAACTTCACAAAAAATCTAGATCAGAAAGTCCTCTCAAAGAAATATCAACAAATCAAAAGTCCATTGGACTCCCTTCTTCGAGGCCAAAGCAGTTGTCAGCTGAAGGGAACATCAGGAAGGTTAGAAGGCGGTCTCAAAGTGCAATTAAGGATGCATCTTCAAAGAAGAGATGGTTCTAGTAAGTAATGCACACCTGTCATAGTTTAACATATAAATGCAGTTTCAATTGTTACTTTCACTAGCTAACGGTACTCGAACAAAGCTTGGGAGCCATATCATTTTCTGTTTTCAAGTTTTTCTAAGACCTTTAAATTTGCTTTCCAAGAAGTTGGCATAGAGTTTCATATCTCAGAATCTTAAAAATGAGGCGAAGTCAATAACTGTTCGTTGATGCTTAAAATGCAATCAAAACTTCATAACAATGACTTGAAAAATTGACCTGCTCTCAGTTGGAAACTTTGCTTTCTGTTATCAAGGTTTGACTCTTCAATTCTCTCAGGAGTTAACACTGTAAATCTCCACCCAAACAACATTGTAATTTTGCAAACATAAGCTAGATTCTGGGAATAAATACTGGAAAATTGATTCCATCAACTGTATAAACCCCTGTGAATAACAGATGTGTCGTTATCACATTCAACTGGACCCTTTGAGGGAGATATTCTTTTACTCTTATATAGATATATCCAATGCTTGGTGGTTGATATGTTGCTTGTCTGAAAGCATAATCTGTCGTGAAACCTTATTTTTGCCGCCACTTCTTTGTAGGTTTATGCGGCAGATGTATGTAGATAAGGGTAACACAGGGCTGGCAATTGAAGAAAAATGCCTTCGTCTTTCAATCTCATTTGCAGGCAGATATACATCAGGCTACTTGATATCTAGAACTGGAAGGGCCATGTTGCTATCATTATGATGTTGTTAAAGTAATAGAATTTCTGTAGATGTCCAAACATAATATTTATTTCTAAAAATATCAGCTTTAGTTAATATTTCTTCCTGTTAATGGTTTTTTTTTTGGTAAAGAACATATTCATCCCCCAAATATCATCCAAGTCTCAATTTGGTCCCAGACAAAAACAAAATCAACTGGGACCCCCAAATCAATTGGACATTTTCCAAATAACCTTCTCCTTAGAATCATAAAGAAGGACCTGTTTGTCTTCCAGTGATCTCATTATTTTTCACAAATGTAAATGGTGGGCGTTAATTGGGTAATGTTTCATAAATAGGAGATCCAATTGGAAATTTTATTTTGTTCAAAGATAATTATGATCACCTACACCGTTTAGATTTAGCTATTTAGGAGGAGCTTGTCTCCTCCTGCTGCTCTTGGGTTCGAGTCCTCACATGCATGCTTGTTACCCTCGCGGTGCCTTACATGCCAACTGGATTTGCAGGGTGTTCAGTGGGCCATGGGATTAGTTGTGGTGCGCGCAAGCTGGCCCGGACACCCACATAAATCAAAAAAAAAAAAATTCAAGAATCAAAGCCCTCGTAACCAGCTTGCATATGTTTGAGAGCCGTCGGTACATATTATTTTTATTATTATTAATATAGATATCTGAATTAGTTTATATGAACTTTAATTAATTTCATGAGCCTTGAAATTAATGATCATATAAGTTTTTAGTGACCTTAATAAGACTCGAACTTGTAATCATTGAGGAGCAAACCCAAAACCAGCCAGTTAAGTTATCTCTCAAGATTTCGTGAGACTATATTTGATAATGCAAGAGATGGTGAGGATATGATAAGAGCTTAAAAACTAATTTATTTAATATTTTTTATTGCAATTACTATTTTTTTTTAATTTTATCTTTTAATATTATATTAATCAAGAAATTAACTAAAATTTATCTCAATTAACTTAATATAAGATTTTCATGGTGTCGAATAAATATTTAATTTGATAAAATAAAATTTAATTTCTCAATATTATAAATACAATGTGTAACCAGATATCAAAAAAAAACCATGAAAGTTGAAATTAAAAGGAAAAACAGTAATTAAAATGAATAATTGCCAAAAAAAAACCCACAATACTTCTCATCTGGTCTAACTTAGATGTTGTTTGAAATTGCGTTTCAAACAACATTTCATGAAAATTTAAAAATTTTATAAATTAATTTTTTTATGTTTTTATATTGTTTTGATATACTGATGTCAATTTTATTTTATTTTTAAATATTATTTTGATATATTTTTAATAAAATATACTTTAAAAAACAACTATTACCACATTTTCAAATCCGAACTCATATAACACCCACTTCATCTCAGATATACATGATCCCATGTAGTGCCTTTTGTTCTATATTTGGAATGGAAGCGAGGCAACCGTATTTCCTACAAAAACTTAGTTAGAGCTAAAATATACATGATCCCTAGACCATCCATTTAAGAAACCTCCATAGTTTGTCAGCCACAAAATCATAACCATATTTCCTCTCTTGGTAATGTGGTTATAGCTACTTTTGCCTCAATCTGACCCCTCCAACCTGTTCTAATAACAAAAGGAAACAATGCAAGCAAAATCCTGACGTGCCTAACTGCATATATCTCACCTCCCGTAGCCATACTCGAGCTGTTGTGCTTCTCTACATGGCTATGGCTTCGTGAGCCCATATGGTTGTTGCTTGCTTATGGTTACAGCTTCTTTAATCCCGCACTGAATGTATATTTTTGGTAAGTGTTTCATTTAGCACCACAGGTAAATAACAAGTCCAGTGAGAACTTGAGCTATTAAAGACAAACAATTGTGGTTGCCAACGTTTTGAAGAAACAAAATTCTGCTATATTAAAGTTTTCTTCATGGCTGATCATAACAAGCTTGGCTTCTCAGCTAGGCGCGGTGCTCCTCCACCTCTAGTCTCTCTTTCCCTATTTTCTCCGGTTTCTTCTCCCACCTCGCCCCGGCTCTCGAGCCAGTTCAAGCCAAGCCAAGCTGTTCCATCACCTCGGCGGTTGCCATGGGTGGACCCACAAGAACAGCTTGTGAATGAAGGGGAAGCCAGCTCGGATATAGCCATTGGCATTGCCTTTAACCGAGAAGAAAATGTGGGTTCAGACCTGTTTAGTCCAATTCAAAGGTTTCTCATTGCTGCTGCTCTTGGTCTTGCTGTTGCTGAGTCTAGAAAGAATAGGCTCATGAATCAGCTCAAAAAGTCTGTGGAGCCAAGGGTCAGAAATCTCGTCATTGGCTTGCTTTATTAATTAGTCTGTCCTTAATGATGATTAATTATTCATGAATTTATTCTTGAGCGTTTAATCTTAATGATTGATCCTTTTGTTTCTTCCATCTTGCACTGTGATATTTAAGACAGATATATCATCAAAAAAATTTCTTTGGAATTTAATGGTCTGATCATTTCTGAATTTGAATAATTTCAGGATGAGGTTCTATCAAGCATGGAGCAGAAGCTTGACAATCTGTGTGATCAGCTGAATGACATTAATAATCAGGAAGAAACTAAAGCAAACGATGCTTTGGGCTGCGACAGAATTGAATTTGTTGACGGTGGTTCCTGGCAATGTGATGAACACCAAGAACATGCAGCTGGTTTGGTGGTGAGAATCATTTTATGTTAGATACAATAACTTTTTTGCCTACTTGGAGCTTCAGGGGTGATATTCAGACCATGATCAGTTTCTACCTTCTAAACACTAAAATTTTCCACGTTTTCTACCAGGGGAACTCTGCTGTGAGAATGCCTAGAGGGGATGAGGTGCTGCTTTGCAAAATCCCTTTCGGAAATGAGGAGGAACCAGAAGAGCAGAAAATGTCAGATTTTTCAGATTGGGGTTCAACTGGTTCTGCAGAAGAAATACAGGTAATGGATGATTCTGGCCCAGTAATTACATTTTCAAGATTTTTCATCTGTAATAGCCTCATAAATTTGTTTTCCAAAGATTCAATATCATGAAGGACAGTCATGATTCTCCACAACATGAATCATACGTTGGAAAAAGGCTCAGTTGCTCAGTTTCTCCACAACAGTCATAAATTTGTTTTCTTACAGTTAAATGCTATTAAATATATTGGGAGACACCTACCGCCGGATTGCTGTTGGAGTTAACAACTCACCGATATATGAAGTTTGCATTCCTTTTAACAGGAATTGTAAAGCCACACTTCCTTCTGTGGTGGAGAGGTTTATTTATATAGGAACGTACAGATACAATTATAGTAGGAAACTAACTATAGAAACAATCACCTAACTTTTCTGCTAAATTATTTCCTACAATCAAGGAGGATAACGTGATATGCTACTTTCCTTATCACCTTTGAACTCATGTTCTGTCTCTATAACAGATGAACACCTTTGCAATAGACCAAGACAAGTTCAATCTGAAGAAAGAGTGTGAAGAAAAGGAAGCCACCATAAAGGAGCTGAGCACCGATCTTCAATCATTTGCAGGTTCAAAGGTATTACTTCAGTAAGTATGTTGCATTAGCCCTTTTCTTCTCACCATATCTAGGTCTGGTTATTCGAACACCTTTTTTTCCCCATGATAATAGAGATTTGCCGAATTGGAAGACATTATATGCTGGAAGAACACAATGATCAAAAGACTTAAAAGGAACATGGTGGTCTTAGAAGAAAAGGTGAGGATTCAGTGTTAGCAGGATTATTTATTTGGTAGTTAGGGAAGAGTTCTAGACAATTGCCAAAACTCATAAAACTTTTTACAGGCAGAGCTTTCTCCGAGACTTCGGAGACCATCCCATTCGTTATCTATCTCAGACAATTGGGAACTTCCTGTCATGGTGGATAACATACTCTATGACCTGGACAGTTCTTCCTCTTCTGATTCAGATTCCTCTCCTTCAAACCAACCACAACCTCCTCCTTTTACGGTTCAGGTGACCCTTAGCGCAGAATAGTATCAATAGCCTTGCTTTTCCAGTTCAGACTTCTCTCCTATGAAGTATAGACTGAAAAAACCTCCTGTTGTTTAAACTCAGGAAACTCCTGTTCAGAGTGATGTCCTCACTTTGAGAACAACCCATAAACCAGCTCAAGCGAAGGCCTCAAGGTTTTCGGTAGGGTTAACGGAACCAAAGGCAAAGTCTAGATCAGAAAGGCTTCTGACAGAAATACCAACAAAGCGAAAATCCATTGGAAACTCTTCTTCGAGACCAGAGCAGTTGTCAGCTGGAGAGGACATCAGGAAGATTAAAAGGAAAGGTAGACAGCTTCATGCAAAGTCTACAGCAGAAAGTCCTCCCAAAGAAACACCAAGAAACCAAGAATCTTCTGGTCTTTCTCCTTCAAAGCCAAAGCAAATGTTAGCTGGAGGAGACGGCAGGAAGATTAGAAGGCAAACTCAAAGTTCAATCAAGGATACAACTCCAAAGAAGAGATGGCTCTAGTAGGTACTGCACTCCTGCTATAGTATCAATCATGCTACTGTATGTAACAGGTAGAAGTCGGCATGATGTTCCACATCTCAGAATGTCCGAAGTTCCATATCTCAAGAAAGCAACCAGAACCGTATAAAAAAGGCTTGAAATTGATGGACTTTGCAGTGTTCCAGCTCATAATGCCTGACCATTCATTTCTTGCAAGAATTAACACCTCAAAACTCCATGAATCAATTTACTAGTCTTGCAATAAGAACTATAAATTTGCATTCAAAAAATATGCCAATCCATATGTTTTGACTGATTAAAGCCTTACAAGAAAACATATTTAGATTTTGTTCCATTCCCTTATTGCTGCTGCTACTTTTTTGTAGGTTTTTTGGTGGTTGATTCATGGAGAAAATGCAGTGGAGCAAGGCTGGAAACAAGAGTGAAATTGCCTCGTCTTTCAAACTCATTTACAGCTAGATATACGACAGGCTAGTTCATGTATAGAACTGAATAGCCAAGTTGGTAATATTTATACACACACACACACACACACATACTAATTAATACTAATACTAGAAATTAGTGTTAATTATGATAAAGGATTACCATGTCAACCGCGGTCTACTTCAAAAATAGTTTGTGAAGCCATTTTTAAATACAAAAGTCAGTATCATCCCCTAATTTACTAAAACTATAGATGTGTTGTAAGCAACATACAGATTTCCATAACTAAACTCCAAGATTAAGATAGACATCAAGAAAAAGTTTCTCTGTTTCTGTAATTAATTATTTCATGCTGATAATTAATTTCCTTTTCTTTTGATTGATAGTTGTGATTTATTTTATTTTTCTCTAGCAAAATATTTGAATTATGAAGTGGAAAAAACAAGGCGACAAGGCACCCACCCCAACTTTGGCAATTCAGTGATGCATATTTCATTCTTTTTGACCATATATATATATATATATAGATGGAAACTATAGACAGTGATGGATCTTCATGGTGAAGGTGCATGCATAACCTTCCCTTCTATGGTTATGGACATGTCTTCCAAGAGCATGCTGAAGGTTGCACTCCATGCCATGCTTGAGGAGAGCTTGAATATGTTAATTAATAAATAAAAAGACGAGAGGGAGAGGGAGAGAGTATAAATAACTTTTTTTTTTCTTGGAAATCTTAAGAAACTAGTAATAAAATCTACGATCTTATATTAATAAAATTTTAAACTACATAATATTTGTTGTATTATATAAAAATACGTACCAAGTTGGTTGGAAAATCTAATAAGGTGGTGAAAAAAATATGAATTTATTTTCTATCATACTAGTCAGCTATAATGAATGGTTATGATAGAAGGTTGATACTGTTCTTGAACAAAATTCATTTTCTTTTCCACCTTGGAAGTATAGTAAAAACTTTTAGCAAGGGACCATTTGCCTCTTGTATGATCCCATTGATGCTCATGTTTTGTGAATGAAATAAATTGAAATGTTTGAAGTTTGATAATAATTATTTTAAAAAACATTATTAAGAAATATATTAAAAAAAATTAAAAAAAATTATTTTTAATATTAGCATGTTAAAATAACTTGAAAATATAAAAAATATAATTAAAAATAATAAAATATGGTTTGCGTTTCAATTCTAATCAGCCTATACAGGACTTTATAACTTTAATTTCATAGATTTAGATGTTTTTGCTTGTAAAGTGAGGAGAAAAGGCATCATCTTGATAAGATCATATTTTTCTTTTTTCGATTAAAGCAAGGGTAATTGGTAATTAGAAGTATAAGTGGAAATGAACCGATTTTTTTTTCTTTTTTTTTTTATAACTCGGGATGTTCGGGTCAGCTTGCGCTTACCAAAACTATTTTCTGGGTCTACCGAACATCCTACAAGCCCAGAAAACAGGTAAGGCACCACGAGAGTGACAAATATGCATTTAAAGGGTTGAACTCGAGGGGCAAGACAAGCCTCACCTGTTGACCACATAGCTAGACTTTTTTTTTTTTTTTTTATCGGTTGTGTCCAAAGATTGGAAAATTCAAGTAAATCCATATATATATATATATATCAAGTCCATTCCTACTTTAAGCTCTTGAAAATACGAAAGACTCTTTCTCAACCTTTCCTTTTTATAAAGATTAGGATCGAGCCGCGAGTTGCGGAGTTCTATTCTCAGTTGTTGCCCCATGCCCACTTGATTCCTTGCCTGCATATTCAAAATGCAAGCATGATTTTGAGATTACATTAATTTGCTTTATTAAAATTAATGGGACATATGATCTAATACACGTATAATATCAAAATATAAATGTATTAATAGTATATTAATCACCGTCCAGAGCATTGTTATTTAACTCCGATTCAATTTAATTTTATTAATTTAATGAATTAACTCATGATAAAAAATAAATATATAGTTAATTCAGTTAAAAATTCTAGTTAACCTAATAGATTCCACATGGCATATTAAAATCCAAGCAAATTAATTTTAAAAGGTAATTTAATTGGTCAGATTTTTAATTTATTTTTTAATAATTATAAATTCGAGTTCTCTCAATACTATTGGAGGTTTATATAATCATTAATTTTAGAATTTATAAAATTAATAAAAATATATTTATATTAATATATATAAAAAAGTTCATGTAACCCAAATCAAAAATTTTAAAACTATATTTTGTTTTTTAGACGTGAAAATAATCGTGTAGCATATCTTCCACCTATTATTACCATCGACGAGGGTAAAAAAAACTACCAACCTATCATGCTTAGGGCGAGAAATAAAAAAAAAAAGGGGGGGGGGGAGGGGGGGGGGAGGGGGGGGGGCATCAATCAATTAATTATGAAATTATATATATATATATATATATATATATATATATAAAAACGACATCAGACATCAATCAATTAATTTCCATCACTTGTATTCCCATAGCTGGCACGATGTAACCAGGAATATAAATAGACTTGACCAGTGATCAATGACCACCTTAAATAAAACTTATTCGACACACAAAACATGGTGATCAAGTTTACTTCTACTGATTAACCATTTCCCCCCCCATATCCTCCATTGAACTCGAACACAAGAGAGAAAAGACTTCCCTCTTGAATCAAGCTTAAAGAGATGGTGACTTGAAATGGCAACGATCAAGATTCGAGACTCCTGTAACGTTGAAGCGATGATGCACTACACATCAATATTTCTAGTGCGCACCGTTTTAAGCAAATAGCCATAAACTCTTGCTGTAAACTCTTTGAAATTTAGTTTCTTGCTTAACCAAACCAGTATTATTAAATATTGTTGTTCTACTTTTTTTTAAAAATAAATTAAAATGATAATAGTTTAAATTAATTCATCTAATCTGTATCCTGGGTTGTGAATGGAGCCGTGTTTTATAACAATAAATCAAAAAAAAAAAAAAAGAGGGAATATTTTGACTTGGCCATCCTCCCTATTACACACACAAATTCACAAAACAACCCTCGAAAAATCTAATATTATACAATACCATTACTATATAATCAATTCATAAACCCCACCGGCCCCTCTCCACATCATTTCTAACAACAATTTTAAATCCGCCCACGTCTCTCTCTCTCTCTCTCTCCCCCTCCCCCTTTCTCTTCTAGATTCTGGAGCTAGAATCCGGAATCTATCTATGATTCTTGTCTTTGTTTAGTTACAAGATTAACTCTTCTTAATCAACCAAGCAACGATCATCCTATAATCACCAAACCAGTAAACTTCCCTCTCAAGAAAATCATAAGCTGACCCGAAAAATGACCATGGACCGAAACTCGCCACCAGAAACACCAGGCAGGGACTCAAAATCAATTCTTGTTCTCTCAATAGAATGTCTAAAAGGGACTTCGAAAGCTGACGAATGGAAGGTAGACATGCTTCAAACAGGAGATATAGTAGAAGAAATTCTTATCGGATCCGGGTCGTCGTCGTCGTCATCATCCGGGTCTGGCGGGTTGACAAGATATAGCGCTCCATTCAAGAATGGAAAAAGTGGGGTTCAAAAGATACTTCATAACTCGTTCAAAAACAAAGAGACTTCGATTGTTGTTCGAGTTAGACGTGGTGGAGATGAGTTTGCTGAGTTGCATGCCTGTGTTGTGCCCGAGTCGGGTTACAAGAACAAGTATGTTTTGAGGTCTATTGCGGATCCGAATTATTCTGTCGGGTTCACAGATCGGTCTGAAGCCGAGTGCTTTGAATTACAAGGTGATTTCTTTAGTTTGTATCTTTGAAAAGTTTGATGTTTTCGATTTTGTGTTTTGTGTTGACTTTGACTTTTTTACAAGTACCATGTTTTTTTTAAGACAAGCATGCGGGGGGAGGGTTGATTTCCTGATTTTTATGTTCATATGAAGCTTCCAGGGTTAATTAAGTTTCATTAACTCTTGCCTAAACTGATCCGAAAATACTCTTTATTGTCGAAAAAGCTAGAATACTAGAAGTATTATAATCAAGCTTAAGAGGGTGTTAGGAAGAGAATTTAGAAATATCAAGTAGCCTTACACTTTTTGTACTCTATAGAATGTGTGAAATGTACCAAGTGGGGCAGAATTTGGTGGGCATTGACTAATGGGTCACATAATTTTCTCCTAATAGTTTTTTTCGTTGGAGACAATCATTACTTTTAATTGTTTTCTAGATGGTCACAAAAAGACAGTGGATTTCATGTACAGAGTTTATCTTCTTGACCCACTTGGCTTCATGAATTTTCCCCTTTTCTGTCTTGTCATTCTCAAGAATGTGCTTCTCATATCAATGCAGCAATCCTTTCATCCACTGTTGTCTCTAATTTGGGGTGGTGAACGTGACATGGTGACATTTGTTTTTGTGCAAATTGACTTAAATGGTGTTGGCTTGGCTTTGCTTTTTTTAGTTGCATTTGTTAGGTCACCTGTTTTTATCACATCATATTTGATTGATCACATGTCAACTTTTCAAAATTGAGGCTTGGTGTTTACACACGGGTTAGTGGCTATGGTTTTGGACTTTGTAGAGTTCAGATTCTACAAGAAACACTGGCTGCCAAGAAGAATTTCTCCACTACAACAGATTGCGTCCATACCATTGTTTGATGAATGTTAGATTCAGTCTATAGGCATTTCACATTTTAAAGTTATTTAACTTGTTAGTTTGAATTAGTTTGTGTCTGGTCTTATTTACAATTTTCCTTTTTCTGGGGACTAGCATTTTGATGCTTCAATAACAGAGAACAGTGTTCTGCACATGTAACATGGACTAGGGCTGTAATTGGCTTGCATTAGTTTGAGTGTCATGCATCATGCTTGAATGTGAGGGGTGCCAAGTGGGAAATTTAGTTTTAAGTTTTAAAATCACAATATTGGATGAAGAATGCCATCTTCTGCGTATCTCGTGTTGTTTTTTGCTCTATTTGATGTGTAATGCCCTCTTTTAGCCCCAAGCTCTGATTGAAGGTAACTGTGATATGTCACCATTTTCAAACCTTTAGCTGGAGCTAAAAGATCCCTTAATAATGCTTAAAACAACTGGCGTTTTCACTGTCTGACCTTGGCTCTCTCTGTCCTATGACTCTCTTATACATTTCCATGTCTTCACTAACTGAACATAACAGCATTCCTTCAATCCTGTCTCACAATGTAGTATGTGCAAATCCTAATCAATAGTTTGAATAATTTAACGTTGTCAAAATCTTAATGTGCATATCACCTGTCACAGCCACTTGAAGTTCTATAGTCTCTTACATGACTTTAGCTTGGGATCATTCTTGAGCCATTATCGTCGAAACTTGTTAGTGGTTGCAGTTTCCTGCAGCTTTTAATGAGCAATTAATTCTGCTTCGGAAGTGTCAACAAAATGCGATGGAATGCTTAAAACATCGGTGTGCATTTCAAATCCGTTTTACAGTAGGTAGCTGATAGATCCAGGCAAATGAATCTCTGGTCAACAACAAGATTAAATCTTTTGCACTTTTTGGTTTGGTGAACTATAACATAATTTGCAACTTGTCTTTTATGTTCTGCTACTGTTTCTTTCTATGTGAAATGGTTAGTTGCATTTGGCAGCTTCAAGAAGCTCCAGAATTGTTAGTGCATTACAGAGGGCTAAGCTTCAAGATGGATATGTGGGATATCCGTGGGAAAAGAGGATGCAGGAGTTGCTAAATGTTCCCAATTCAAGCAGCTTTCTTTCTTTACTCCTCCTTCCAAAAGCTTCAGATCGAGTTGCTTCTCGGTACAATGACTTGGAGGACACTCTTGCCAGGGCAAATGCGTGGCTGCACGCATCTCAGGCCTCTGGGGTTCCAATTGTTTTCATGAACATTCAAACTGAATCCCTGCTTACCAAGGTAACCACTCTAGCCTCAAGAAAGTTGGATTAGTTTACGTACTTCTAGTTTTTCAGATGCATATGCTAACTAATTTTCAGTTCAAATTCCATGGAAAACCTATTCTACTTCAGCAGTGTTATCATAGAGATCCTTTGATTCATCATTAAAACATGGTCCATAAACTGTCGGCAATAATACTTACTGACTGTATCTTCTACGTTAAAAGAACGAAAGCATGGCTACTTTTTATGATTCTGGCAATCTACTCTTGGCTCAAAATAATGAAATGTTTGCTTCACATATATTTTGGACAGATATCTGGAGAGACAGCTTCTTCAACTGTGAATGCTGGTTCATTGTCTGATTTGTCCAATCTTGCTCATGTAAGCTTGTATGGTTTTGAGGATTAT
Source organism: Populus nigra (assembly GCF_951802175.1). NCBI lineage: Eukaryota > Viridiplantae > Streptophyta > Magnoliopsida > Malpighiales > Salicaceae > Populus > Populus nigra. The sequence goes on from NC_084859.1 coordinate 20,887,243, forward strand.
CATGGGGTTGATATCGGTGTAGTTAGAGCAGTTCGTCTCTGGTATGCACCTTTATGTGGAGAATTTGCAATTGAGGTCGAAATACAAGAAGATGATACAAAGCTCGGATTTGCCATTAGCCGCACAGAAGAGGTATTCCACCTAACTCTCCAGGCCACCAGTCACAATTGCTGTCTTTTTCGATGAGTAATATGTAGTCTTGAACAGTTTGCTTAGCTTTCGCTCTGTATCGACAGGGCTTTATCTTCATTTCTTCCGTTATGGATGGTGATGAAAGTGCACCCTCGACAAGGTCAGGGCTCAGCAATCTATACAAAGAAGCAAAAAGTGCATCAAGATTACTAGTTGTTTCAAGAGTGTCAAACGAGAAAGTCCTTCCTTGGATGGTTTCGTCAACAGGAGCAGTCCGATGTTTTGACACTGTCTCGCTAAGCCAGAAACTTTCCTTGCATCGCCATGCCAAGGTGCCTATTCTCATTCATGTTTTCTTGTGGGACAGAACATTGCCATCACCAAGTGCAGGCAGTGCTAGGTTTAAGTCTGTCTCCCCTCCTGTTCTTGCATTCCCACCCGAAATTCAGTTGGCACACCAACTCAGTCAGAATCAAATACTGCCTCTGCCAGCTGATGTTCCGAATGATGCAGTGAACGAGGCCGAAGTTAGGCTTGATCGAGACACAGCCGGAGAAGCATCATTTCGGTTCCACGATTTTTCACCTCCAAACAATTGGGTATAATATTATTTTTCGTTGTGCTTCTTCCTTGACATTTCCTTGGTGATTGCTGTGTATAAAGAAAATATACAGAGTCAAGAATTTCCTTTGATTTCATTTACATATATATATATATATATATATATATATATATATATATATATATATATATAGGCTTTGATTAGAAATTTCAGAATTAGGTATTACAATTGAGTGGAAGATTACTTGGACAATAAAATTTAAGTCATGTTCCTTTTTGGTTATACGTGTCACATTCATTTTGATTTTGATATTAGTAGGATAGCTTTAAACCTAATTTCATGGGTTGATTCGATACTCGAAATGAGTTTTAATTTGAACTATAAAAATTATTTACTCAACCAAACATGGTTGACTCGTGATTTTTTTTTAAAAAATATTATTATTTTAATAAAAATGATTTATTTTTTTATTAATTTAATCAAGTTTTATTGGTTTAATTAGATCACTAAAAATATGATAAAAATCAATCAAATTAATATCTTGTGTAATTAAATTAAAATTTTGATCAAGAAAAAAGCTCTAAATCTCAAAATTCTCAAATCAACCCGCTAACCTATGTTTTATCATATCGGTTTAATAGTTATGGTTTATAATATAGATTACTCCATGACGACATCCAGGTAAGTTCAATAGCAAATCAACGGTCCATATTTAATCTCCTAAAATCTCTAAAAAGGAAGCAAATTAAGCATTTCTATTGGTCACTCAACAGTGCACGCAGATGGCGATCCTCACCACGCTTCTTTAAACATTCACAACCGCGGATCCCTTCAAAATCCACGGTCCAGAAAGTCTCCCCAGAGAGAAAAGGCAAGGAGCTCCAAAAGATGAAAAACGAGCCCGCCTCAAATAAGCAATCCTATTGGCCGCTTCACGTGCGCTCGGATCTCCATCACAACCGTCTTTTAGCTTCCCGATCAACGGCTCAAATCCCATCCCACTGTCTCCTTCCTTCCCCCATCACCTCTTCCCTCGCCTTATAAAAATCGTCAGAACCTCCAATCTCTACCCACCGAAAACACTCAAAACCCTAACTTTCCCTCGATTCCCTAACATAAACCCGAAACCCCATTATCCCAACTTACCTAATTCAATGGCTCGTACAAAGCAAACAGCAAGAAAATCCACGGGAGGAAAAGCCCCAAGGAAGCAGCTAGCCACCAAGGCAGCCAGGAAGTCAGCTCCAGCCACCGGAGGAGTGAAGAAGCCCCACCGTTTCAGGCCAGGAACAGTGGCGCTGAGAGAAATCAGGAAGTACCAGAAGAGCACCGAGCTGTTGATAAGGAAACTGCCATTTCAAAGGCTGGTGAGGGAAATAGCCCAAGATTTCAAGACAGACTTGAGGTTCCAAAGCAGTGCCGTAGCAGCCCTTCAAGAGGCAGCAGAGGCATACCTTGTCGGGTTGTTTGAGGATACAAACTTGTGTGCTATTCATGCAAAGAGGGTCACCATTATGCCTAAAGATATCCAGTTAGCCCGTAGGATTAGAGGAGAGAGGGCTTAGTGAAGTTGGATCATCAATATCTGCTGAGATCCCTTTCGTTTAGCAGATTGAGCATTTTGGGCTTGCTTCATTGTAAATCTTTTCAGGATTTAATGGCAAATTGCGATGCAATATCTATAATCAATGGAATATTTATTTATAATCAATGGATTAGTTAGTATGTTGATTAATAGACATGCTCAGATCTTTATTGTTTTTACTATGTTATTTAATTGGTTGAATTTACTGGCTCAAGGAGGCTAATTTGTGATGTGGGGTGCTATCTTTTTTGTTTTTACTATATTATTTCTTAAACTGTTAAGATATTATAGGTTTTGATGAGTTTCTACTGGTTTAATGGATAACTTATATAAGGTTTAATTTCTTTAAAAATTAACATATTTTTTTGTTGAGATTAATCACCATAATTATATTGATTTTTTTAATTCTTTATAGTGTTAATTTTAAAACCTTGAAAATAAAATACATGAATATAAAATTTTAACTCTTAATCCAAATATTTTGGTTTTTAATTTATTAAGAGTGATATAAATATTCCTTTTCTTTGTCTCGACAAAAAAAAAAGGCACTCTTAATGATTTCATAATAAAAAATAGAAAATTTAAAATCTTATCTTTATTTTTCAAAATAAAATCTAAAGTCAAAATTTTTGGATGGAGAATTAAACTTTGTGAGATATTATTTTCAAAATCTTAAATTAGTTTTATAGAGTTTTCATTGTTAAGTACAGACTTCAGAATGCCCTGATCCTTCAGAAAGCTATTTCTAATGCTTAAGCTTTTTCTAATGTGAGCTATTTCTCGTAATTTGTGATTTGCTGATGCTAAAGCTAGCAATCATCGTGAGCCGCAGAATGGAGATGATCGGGACATCAAGCGAGGAGATGAAGACAGGCGATCAAGTTTCGATTGATATTTACAAGTGGGGGAGGACTATGAGAGAGGAGTTGGAGATCTTGCATCCCTTACTTGATGACTGTTGCATTTACAGGGTTCCTAAGCGGTTGCGAGTGTTCAATGAAAAGGCCTACACACCACAAGTTGTCTCTATCGGAAAGGTTTTCTTGCGTGGAGTGAATTAAGCTTGGAGGATTTTATTGGAGTTACTGAGGTGGAAGAGACAAGGCTTCGTAATTGTTATGCGGAAGCAATTGAACTCAGTAGTGATGTTTTTGTGAAGATGCTGCTGCTAGATGCCGCCTTCATCATAAAGGTTTAACTCTTAGAATTTTGCTAAGGTGTTCAATGATGACAAACATTATATTCATTTTTTTTTATAACAACTTGAGTGATGCTGTCTTCATTTCATATATATGGTGACAATATCAATGTGAAAAAATATAAGGATTTAATTGATGTTTTTATTAGGTAGTATAAGTTTAATATAAACGTGGAATTTAATAGGTCAAACTTGCAAATTATAGAGAACAACAACAAAAAGTTTATAAGGGAACCTGCTTATCTGTGTGAGATAGCTGCACAGATTAATCCTTCTTTGTTGAAAAAAAAATAATTAATTTATTTTCCAACACTTTTAAGACCTTATACTTTGAATATTGAGTTAGAAGCTCAGCACAACATTTCACTGACCTGATTGTTATAGTTAAGGGAATTAATTAAGTTATCGGGTTAGGTAAGATTGCTGACCCGACTGAGAAGAACGGTTTCACTAGAAAAAAAAAGGAAACTGAGATTTACAATACCAGAGGTAGTTACAAAGGTAAGAGAAAAAACTACAAAGAACATCTACTCTTTCTATAGTTGACCTCTCTATACCGATTTCTAGAAATCAACTATCTTGAAGATAAAACTATGGTGTCATTAGGTATATAAAGAATGATCTACACATGACCCTAACCGATTATTGAAAAGAGACCCCTGTTAATGAGTTCATATGATAAGAATGATTGAGAGATTCTAGAAAATTTCAATCAATGATAGCTGAGTGTTTAGTTCTTTTCATGTATTACCTTGTTAGAAATCATAGCTCAAGATATTGGTATAATTAAGATCTTTGTTGTTAAATTTTTTTTCTAAAGTTTTAATAAAATAATAAGTTTGTCCTTCAATTGTGTATCTTTCTTTGATTTACGTTGTCATAAATCTTGAAAGAAATTTCCTATAAGAATAATATTTGATGAATAAATCAATCGAAAATTGATAGGATCGAGCTTCTGATTAGCAAGACCGTGCCAAATCGGAGAAGGAGCAAGCAAATGTTTTACATCAATAAAGTATAAAGTGCGGGGAACTTGCTAGTAATAATGCCATAGCACGAACAATTAAATTCATTAATTTTGATGTGCATGGCTGCAGTCTTCCAAAACTCGATGATTTTGGCATTTTGCTGAGTGAACGTTTATATATCATCAGAGATTGGAATGGTCGAAGAGTACGATAACCATTTTGATAAAGGTTTTATTGTTTAGAGCAAACCATAGCAGATCAAACATGGATCATGAAAATAAGAGGAACTTGGAGACTTACCTTAAACAAGCCAAATTTGTGTCATCTGGAAGATTTAATTTGTGATATGAGTTATCAACATCTGGCAGATTAATTTTCAAATTGTATATTCCTTAAGAGGAGGTGAATTGGGCCTATTGAGACCGCTCGAGGTGTATATGCCTTTTCATTTAACTTCCGCAATCGTTCCGGGACTCTGTAGATGCAGCAGCATGCCTGGGAGAAAGCCTTCTTCTTGATCTTCAATCGCTCCCTCAAAGAATTGGCTAACTCGTTGATATCAAGTGAAACTTCATGGCTGTGATCCATTATCTGCTGGTCAGAACTTGATGTTCGACCAATTTTCAAACTGGAATAATATTAGTCATTAAAAACATACTTTGTAAACAAACTAGAATGCCAATTAAGAGAAGATACTATAACCTCAATATATGATTTTATATAATTTTTAATATATATCCTCAAGTTAAAAACTTATATTATTTTATGCTTAATTTTTATAAAATAAAATAAAATAAAATAAGTTATATATTTGTAATATTTGGCCCTTGTTGAACTAACAGCTACATTACATTAATATATAGACTCACTATTTAGCATCTTATTATTTGGCCCATTTTTTTTTAATGTCTACCTTTAAAAATGTGTGTAGAGATGTTACCCAATTTAAGATAAAGAGGGCAAAAAAAACGAGAAGACAGCCGCCATATGAAACCACCCTAGAAAAGTATTTAAGTGTTTTTATAAAAATAAATTTTAAAGTATTTTCTATTTAAAAATATATTAAAATAATTTTAATATTAGCATATTAAAATATCCAAAAACATAAAAAAAAAATTAATTTTATTTTTAAAAAATTAATTTTATAAACCCCGTTAGGAATGCAATGCCAATCAGGGGGTTAGTATCACTAATAAATTGCGAAATAGCTTATAAGAAAAATCAGGAATTAATCGAAAACCTTATAACGATCGAAGTCAATGCATGTGGGATTACTCAAAACAATAAAAAAAATGTCAGTAGTTGAGCCTAGAAGAATTTAGCAAAAATCTAATTGTTTTAGAGTGATGAAGTGAGATGATTCAGCTTACTCTTTCGTGAGCTTTTGACTTGGTGACCTTCTTGGGATTGTTGTGAGGTTTCCAAGAGCTTTGATGAAGGTTGTAATCTCATCCACCATCAAAAGGAAAGCAAACTAAGGCTCAAAAATTGGTTGCTTCCATGGACTGCACTAGTACTGTTGTTCTAGGCAGGGTGTTCGGGATTGCTGAATGGTGGTGATGGTGATAGCCTGATAGGTGCAGGGTTTTGGGTGAATTTTGATGGTGCTTGGAGAGTTTCCGGTGGAGGAAGCCAGTGGTTTGGGTGTTTTTTCAGGGATAGGGCCAGTGGCTTGTGGTGCTATATATTTTGCTGGAAGTGTGTCTGGGTGATTTCCATGGAGGTTTTCTAAGGAGGTTTTGATGGAGGAAAATTCCTCACCTCATCTTATTCTACACGAAATTCCTTGCCACCCTTTTCTGACTCAGTTATTTAAATTATATTATTTTTTAATATCTTCTTTTAAGTGAAGATACTTTAAATTTAAAATTTATATAAGTTCATAATACTGTTGCCTTTCAATTGCTACCTTCGTGGAAAGAAAGTTGAAAAGTGCAACATTTTCCTGTGATGCGATATTGATTCAGAGATTTGGAGAAGATAAGGTCCAAGACTAGAAAAACTTGTGTGTGAGAAGTTGAAAAGTGCTACTTTTTCCTGTGATGCTATGTTTTACATGGAAATTCTGGTCTGAAATCGACAAAGATTTTTATTCGAGTCCAATTATTCACATTACTTTAGGACTCGTTTCTTTTTAAATTTTTATGTATTTATTTATAATTAAAAAAATTAGTTAATGATAAAAAATTAGCTTGGTTTTCAGAAAAGTATTTTCCTTTTATTTTGGGTGAAAAACACTTTCTGAAAGTTATGAAAAATTTAAAAATATTATATATCAAATTTGGTCCTCAAACTTTTGATTGCTATATATATATATATATATATATATATATATATATATATATATATATATATATATTGTTTTGAATATTTTTTTCAACTTCACCTCCTAAAATTTGATTTTTGTATTAACTTTGATCCTCATTTTTATAATTATTATTTTTTTTTCTTATCATTTTTTAATTGAAATTTTTTATTTATCAAATTTAGTCCTCATTCTTTTTATTGTTAGTTATTTTATTTGAAATAATTTATGAAATGGTAATTATTATTATTTTAATTTTTTTATTTTTTTATTTTTTTATATGTTAGATTTGATATATATTATTTTGATTATAACTTATTTTATTTAAAATAATTTATAAAATTATATTTTTTTTCAATTTCATTCTCATTCAACTTTTTAATTTATAAGATTGTTTCTTATTTTTTAATAAACTTGAAAAAAATAAAATATTAATAAGTTATTTTCCAGCTTATTTTTCACAACATAACTAAATACTGAAAAATATTTTATAATCTATTTTTTATCATATTATTAAATATTAAAAAATAATGTATTTTTTTAAAATCTATTTTCTCAAAAAAATTACTTTTTAATAAATAAACGAGACAGTTTTCAAGAATTAATTATGTCAGTTAGTCAGGCAGTCCAGATGGCGGCCCGAGTTCGGCTCAATATATATTTAATAAAATAATGATATTAAAATATTATTTGTGATTTTTGAATTTTCAAAAAGGAATGTTAAAAATATTACCCTTTGCTTTGTGGAAAGTCATGCCAGAAAAACAATACCTGCGGTCACAGTCCTCTACGCTGCCTAGAAGTAGGCTTTGTGGAAAGTCATGCCAATTATTCATGGAAATTGGCACGATTTTTATACAAGTCTTGCGTTAAATTTTTATTCCATAAACTTTATTTTGATTTTAAATTTATTTATTAAATATTAAAAATAAATAACATCTTTATTAATAAAATTAAATATATTTTACATTATTAAAATAGTTCCATGAATATACGAATCCAATTATTCAATTGAATCACATGCGACCATAAAAGTCAAAAGAATGATTAAGATGAGCTTATTTATTATAGTCTTTAAATATGCTAAAAGGGAGTAAATATATATTACTTTCACCTTTCCCCTCTTCGGATTACATTTATAGTTTTCCATTAGCTGACCGATCTACGGCTCAAATCCCATTTCACTGTCTCCTTCCTTCCTCCACCTCTCCCCTTGCCCCTACAAAAATCGCCGGAACCTCCTATCCCTACTCACCAAAAACTTTCAAATCTCTAGCTTTCCCTCGTTTTCTCGAGAAACAAACAGAAACCCGAAACCCCAATTTCCCAATTCATTTATTTCAAGGGCACAAAGTAAACAGCAAGAAAATCCACCGGAGGGAAAGCCCTGAGGAACAACTAGCTACGAAGGCAGCCAGGAAAACATCTTTTTGGACACGAGCTAAACTTCTAAAACTGTGGTTGTTGAGAGCTTGTAAGTAGTTTAAGTTTCTGTCCATTTGGCTTTTTATGATAGGCATCATGTTTTTTCTTTAATTCAAAATAATACTACATGAAAAATAATCTTCTTAAGAGGAATTATCAAAATTATTTGCTCATTTCTTTATCATATATATTTTTTTCTAATGATAAAATATCAATTTTTTCTAAACACAATTATACAACTTATTAAGCAAATTTTATACGAAACGATATAAATTAATTAATTATTTTAATAATTAATTTATATCATTTAATACAAATTATGTGGAACAAGGCACGTCGTTAATAATCTTAATTAATGAAATTTAATACATCACTTAATTTGTATCACTCATGTGGTCCCATATATATATATATATATATATATATATATATATATATATATATATTATAGGTTAAATTGTTGCTAGTGAAGGCAAACTTAAGGCTGGAAGTTTCATCTCTTTTTTGGGTTTCGTAATTGAATTTGTTTTCTCTGTGGTAACAATTTTTTTGATCTGCTTGCTTTGTTCTAATACTAGCTATCATCTCAATTCAGTCACAGGATGGAATCTGGTCGACCATCAAGTACTAATCATGAGCTGAGTCATCAAGTTTCGCTTGATATTGATAGATTAGCCCAATCCGTGACGGAAGAGCTGGAAATCTCAAATCCTTTCTCCGACACATGCTGTATATATAAAGTTCCTGAGCGATTACGCGAGCTGAACGAAAAGGCCTACACACCTCGATTAGTCTCCATAGGCCCAATTCACCATTGTAATGACAAGCTAAAAGCCATGGAAGACCACAAAAGAACGTACCTGAAAGAATTCATTGCCCGGACCAAGGTAAGTGTGAAGGGTTTTATTGAATTGATCAAGGAGAAGGAAACAAGATTGCGTAATTGCTATGCGGAGACCAATGGGTTTAGTAGCGAAAACTTCATAAAAATGATATTAATGGATGCTGCCTTCGTCATTATGTTTTTGCTGAAGTGGACTTACACAGACTTCAGAGGAAGCAGAGACAGCATTTTCTATCCTCCATACAAGAGTGTAGATGTAAGGGTTGATATCTGTTTGCTTGAAAATCAGCTCCCGTTCTTCATCCTCGAGGAGTTGTGTGGACTATCCCCTATATTCGGCAATTCTCCAAAAGCTACACTGATTGAGCTTACTCATTGGTTCTTTTCATATGAATGGGGTTCATGGGCAGTAGGGGAATATTTGGGGAGAGTAGATTTCTCCGAAGTGAAACATTTGGTTGACTTTCTTACAATTTATCATCGGCCAACTGAACAGCTACAGTATGAGGAACTTGAGGTTCTAACCGCACCCAGTGTAAATGAGCTCCACCAAGCGGGGGTCAAGTTTGTGTTGAGTTCAAGCAAAAATCTTCTTGACATTAAATTCGATAGAAATAAAGGGAGACTGGAAATTCCACGATTACAGTTTGTTGACGACTCAGAAATCATAATCAGGAATATGCAAGCCTTTGAGCAGTGCCATGGCCTGAAACATGGTTATGTTGGTGACTATATCTTCTTGATGGGTCTCTTTGTCAGTGCCAGTAAGGATGTGGAAATGCTTGTTGAAAATCGTATTATAGAAAACTGGCTACCGTCTAATGAGGAAGTGGTACAACTCTTTTACAATCTCAACAAACAAAATAGTGTGTGGTCAGGTACTTTTCTCTTTAAAGGTCTCATTAAAGATCTGAATGCATTCTGCGAAAGGCCATGGAACAAGTGGAAGGCAAATTTAAAGCAAAATTATTTCAATACCCCATGGGCAGCAGTCTCTGTCTCAGGAGCTGTTATTCTTCTCATTCTGACTGTCATACAATCCGTCTGCTCTATACTTCAAGTAGTTTAGCTTCTGCAATTTCAATTCTTTCATGTTGCTCTGTACTCTATACCCATAATCCTTGTTTTCAATAGAAATTCCAAGTTATCTCCTCCAGAGGTCAGCAGTCTCGTAATTGAATTTGTTTTCTCAGTGGTAACAATTTTTTTGTCTGCTTGTTTTGTTCTAATACTAGCTATCATCTCAGTTCAGTCACACTCACATGTGCTGAATCATCAAGTTTCGCTTGATATTGATAGATTACGCGAGGCACCTGTGAAGGGACAGCTGGAAATCCCATACGCTTTCTCCACCACATGTGCCATATATAAAGTTCAAGAGCGATTACGCCAGTTGAACGAAAAGGCCTACACACCTCGTGTAGTCTCCATAGGCCCAATTCACCACGGTAAAGAGAAGCTAAAAGCCATGGAAGACCACAAAAGAATGTACCTGCGGGAATTCCTTGCCCGGACAGGGGTAAGTGAGGAGGCTTTTATTGAATTGATCAAGTAGAACGAAAAAAGATTGCGTAATTGCTATGCGGAAACCATTGAGTTTAGTAGCGAATACTTCATAAAAATGATATTAATGGATGCTGCCTTCGTCATTATGTTATTGCTGAAGTGGACTTACACAGACTTCAGAGGAAGTAGAGACAGCATTTTCCATCCTCCATACAAGGGTGTAGATGTAAGGGTTGATATTTGTTTGCTTGAAAATCAGATCCCGTTCTCCATCCTCGAGGAGTTGTGTGGACTATCCCCTGTTTTCTTCCTTGAACTTTTCTTCTAAATGACATATTTGTTTCAGTAGAAATTCCAAGCAATGAAGACTGTATAATTTGTTCTGATTGTCTCTTTGAAACTCAAATTGTTTTATTCTATGCCTTCCAGGCGCATGCTTAACATGGGGTTTAAGGTCTTAGCGGCTGTTTTCTTTCATCTTAGATTATTGATAAAGGAAGAAAACGCACCTCCTTACTCACACACCTTGAGATTATTGTTTACATTACCATAAATTAGGACTGAAAGGGAGAAGGAAGGGAAGAAAGAACCCTAAGTTGAAGATCAATCTAGATTTCTCTACAGCACCTCCTGTTTTTAGAATTCTCTCCACTCTTTCCAAACCAAACTTTGTGTGCGAGAGTGAGTGGGTGAGAAAAAGGAGAGTTTAGGTGGTGTGAGAAATATTATGAAAAGGAAAGCATCTGGTGTGTAAGTGACATACAAATTAGGAGGTGTCCTCGTATCTTGTTATTAAATAAAACCTAGTTTGTTTATTAACCCAGTTTGGTTTGTTTGAAATTGTAATAATTTTACAAAATAATTTCTGATTTGAAAATATTTAAAAATAAATTTTTAACACTGTTAAAATTATTAAAAACATTAAAAAAATTAAATTTTTTATATTTTTTTTAATTTTTAAACCAAAAACATTTTTTTAAAAAAAATCTAAAAACAAAACAAAATCAAAAATTATAACAAACACCCTCTAAATCATACACCTCAACGTTGCTATAAGATATTATCCAAAAAATTAAAAATAATATTACGAATCTCCAAAACAACACATCACAAATTGCATTTAAATAGCCATTTGAGCATAAGATTAAATAAAATCTTTTCATTTTCACTGTAGCAAGTTAACAAAAATTAATTTTTAAAAATATATTATAAAAAGAAACCAGTAAAGAATAGCAATATATAAAAAAAAAGCCTCGATATTATGGCTTAACTTATCAAACTTGTGTTTCAAACCATGAACTCAACCGAGTTCAATAATTTTCTCTCCTTAAATTTATATTTAGCCTTAATAAAACAAAAAAAAAAGGCCAAAGCCTAGACTCGCGGGTATATGGGTCAGCACGCTTGGGCAACTGCAATGAGGAGCCAAGGAGTACTGGCGGGCCCTTCAAGCTTCGCACCGCAGGCTTGAGCTTGATTTTATTATTTTAAAAGGGATGAATGACTTGTCATCTGTTTTTTTTTTAAAAAAAACAAGTGACATGTCACCTGTCAGGACAGACAACGTGTCGTCTGCAAGCCTATATTCTGGCCATCACAACGGTGCTTAGAAAATTAGGGTAGAGATATAAAACTCAATTTTTCAGACATTTCAACTTAAAAACACCTCACCAACACCCTTATAATACTCGAGAATCATTTTATCAATTTCAAATACCCCAAAAATAATCCAAAAACCCGAAATCAAATAAGATTAGCTTTGGTTTTGTCGGTTTAGATGTGCATGCGATATTGGGGCTCCAAACAACCAACCCGACATGAATGTTTGCTTTATGCTATATTTCAAACGAGGTTTATAATAGAATTTTGTTAACTTGTAAAACACTGTAATTGTAATGCCTTAAAGCCACTGTAGAGAATGCTTCCACCTTTGATGCATTTGCTTTATCCTATACTTGAAACGAGGTTTGAGAATATTATATTCTAAGTTCTAACCCTTCTAGCGCTGAATATTCCTCAAAGAAAATGGCAGGAAAAATCAATAATTTTATGGCTTTTTATGGTTTTAACTACAAGTGCAAATCCATTTGACAGAACAGAGAGGTTCGTTAAACATTTCATGCCATTTCTGCATCGATGTTAAATCCTTCATCAAGAGATTGATCTGGGTTTCGGTCTAGATATTGAATGTGCAGTTACCTCCGGAGTTAGCTTTACTCTCTCGGGTTATATAGCCTGATCTGTTGATCTTAATTGTGGATCATTTTGGAACTTATATTAAATAGGGAGAGTCTACCATTCTCGGTACATTTCTTGATCAAACTTTTCTCTAATCATGAAATATCTTTTTATATTAAATCATTTAAAGATACCAAATATAAGTTTCGGTTTCCCTACCTACACTTTTTTTTTCTCAAACTATAATTTGATCTTGAATTTTTTTTTTGAGCATTTATCTAACTATTTGGTAATTGTGATACTAGCGATTGTCTAGGCACAGTATGAACGTTGCTGGAACATCAAGAGTGCAGATGGATAGTGGCGATCATGTTTCTCTCGACATTGCCAAATTAGCAGAGTCTGTGGAAGGAAAGTTGAAAAGCTTGCGTTCTTTTTCAGATCAGTGTTCCATCTACAGAGTTCCAAAACGACTACGTGAGTTAAATGGAAAGGCTTACACACCTCGAGTAATCTCCATTGGCCCACTTCACTACGGAAAAGAAGAGCTAATAGAAATGGAAGAGCATAAGAGACTGTACCTGAGGGAATTTCTTGAATTGAGCAAGGTAAGGGTGAGGGATTTTATTGCAGCTATTGCAGAGAGCGAGACTAGATTGCGTAGTTGTTATGCAGAAACCTTCGATAAACTAAGTAAAGAGGAATTTGTGGAAATGGTGTTGTTGGATTGCTCCTTTCTCATTATGTTCTTTCTGAAAGCATTTTCCCCTGGTATCCAAAGTAGAAATATTGACCGCATATTCAATAAACCATGGATGCTAGATGAAATAAGTATTGATTTGTGCTTGCTTGAAAATCAGCTTCCATTATTCATTGTTGAGGACTTGTTCAATCTATCCAAAATACAGCACCATTGTGAGGAATATTCCATGATTAAGCTTACTTACGCGTTCTTACTTGCTGCATGGCAATCATGGGTGTCAGAGGAAATTTTGGAGAAAATCAATTTGCTTAAAGTAGAGCATTTTGTTGACTTTCTAAGAATCTGTCAGCAGCCAGCACAGGAGATGCAGCCAAAGAAACTTGCGACTATAACCACTCCAAGTGTAGCAGAGCTCCATCGGGCTGGAATCAAGTTCAAGTTAGGGTCCAGCATAAACCCCCTCCTCATAAAATTTGATGATACTAAAGGGACGTTGGAAATCCCACAGTTAAAGATAGGCGATCACGCAGAAATCCTATTCAGAAATCTCCAAGCTTTTGAGCAATGCAATTACGATGCTAATAAATATGTATGTAACTATATTACCATGCTCTCTTTGCTTGTCCCCGATGCCAAGGGTGTGGAAATACTTGTTAAAGAAGGAATTATAGAGAATTGGCTCCATGATAATGATGCAGTTTCACGCCTTTTTCGCAGTCTTTCCAAGGAAAATGTTATCAACGTCAACAATTTCTACTTTTCTGGTGTAGTTGAAGATCTGAACAAGTACTACAGTAAGCGGGTACACAAATGGAAGGCAGCCTTGAAGCAGAAATATTTCCGTAATCCATGGACTATAATCTCTGTTGTAGCAGCTGCTGTTCTAGTCATACTCACTATCATACAGACAGTGTGTTCGATCATTCAAGTTGTTTGATTATGCTATTTCAGTTGTTTTCTGTAAATTAACTGTGTATTCTGTTATCTCTTCCCATGAAATTTCTATATATGTTCTTCAATTACTCATAAATATTTCCTCCCTATCTTGCTTTCTCTGCTACATAATTAACATAAATAAAATGCAATCAATTTTTGCTGTTTCAGTTTACTCATGTCATTAAAGTAGCTAAATTTTCCCCCACTTACTGTTGCCTTATAATTTCTATCTTCTGCTTTTGGCACTTTCTGGTGTAGTTAAAAGATCTGAACAAGTACTGCAGCAAGCGGAGAGACAAATGGAAGGCAACCTTAAAACAGAAGTATTTCCATATTTGCTTCGTTGTGGTAAGAAGCAACTTGATCAGCTCAGCAGTCCTGATACTGTTGGATTGTCATCTTTGAATGTCACTTTCTCTGAAACTAAAAAACCTTAAAATTCAAATCTATTTTTATATGCCATTTAGTTCTTGTTCAAACAATTCTGCTCATAAGACACCTGCAGTCATTTTCTTCAGGTCTGTCGTAAGCAGGTTCGCATGTCTAGTTTAAGTTAACATCCGTGTTTTAATAAATGTCAGTTTCTTTCATGTCTAGTTTTTTTCTTCAACATGGTTATTGTATGAATCAAACTGCAATCAATTTGTCAAAGTAGTAAAATCACGGAGAAGGGACAGGAAACGGTCAGGGATGTTGAATGAAGAGCAGAATTGTTGCCAGATCGAGAATGGTTAATTTCCCACAGTAATTATATGGTTTGAGTTGATCAAGAAGAAGGTTGGGTTTCTAGATTTTTGTGAAAAGGTAACCAGATGATCATTGTAAGCAGCAGGTATTGGAGTTGACCATTCTGACAGAGAATCAGCTTACACATTTTTGATGTCCCAGTCATCAGTTGTCTGACCAGCTAATAGATAAGGGCCATAAAGTATTGCTTGAATTGAAGCATACTCAGGCCTGTCATCTGAATTTCATGCACAAGAATTTGTCAGCTCCATTTTTCATTAGAGTCCTTCACATATCAACACACAGAAGCATCTTTTAGGGGTTATCTCGTGTTATACCTTTGATTTTCTCCAATCTTATACTGATAGGCAGCTTAAGGGTTAATTTGTCATCAGGGCTCCATAATCGTCTAGTGATCGATAAGAAATTGCTTTGAATGTAGAAGATGGAAAGAATGGGACAATTGGGATTCAACTGAATTGTTTTCCCTTTGTTTCTCATTTTTAAAGAAAAAAAAAGTAAAGCATTATGCTTGTGCTTCACACCTGAAGCTGGAATTTGCCAAGTTGAATCATTAATTACTGTCTCAGGATAATTTCTTATCTTATTATTGAAACGAGCTGCAATTTCTACTTTTTTGAAATTGTTGAAGATCTGAATAGATACTGTAGAAAGCGGAGGCACAAATGGAAGGCAAGATTGAAACAAAATTATTTCCGTAATCCATGGGCCATAATATCTGTTATAGCTGCTGCTATTCTCCTCATGCTTACCGTGATACAAACTGTGTGCTCTATCGTTCAAGTTGTTTAGGTCTACTATCTCAATTGTTCTGTGTGTACATGTACTTTACTATCTAGTCATTGCTATCTTCTTCAATTTACCTGCTGTATTTCTTGATGGCAAAACATCAACAAAATTTTTAATAAATTAACAGAAAAAATAAGAGGCGTGGCTATTTCACTGTAACAAAATTCACGTAAGAACAATAATTTGACTTGCTGTGTAACACGGGAAAGGATCTAGTCATGCCTACCATGATTGTTTGCTTTAGCTATACCTTATACTTCAAAGGAGGTTTATAATAGAATATTGTTAGCGTGTCACCCATTATAATTGTAGAAAATGCTTCCACCTTTGATGCATTTGCTTTATGCTATACTTGAAACGAGGTTTGAGAATATATATCATGTTCTAACCCTTCTAGCTGAATATATATTCCTCAAAGAAAATGGCAGGAAAAATCAATAATTATGGCTTTTTATGTTTTTAACATATATTTGATATAACCGAGAGAGGTTCGTTAAACATTTCACGCCATTTCTGCATCAATGTTAAATCCTTCATGAAGAGATTGATTTGGTCATCGGTCTAGCTATAGATTGTGCAGTTATCTCCTCCAGAATTAGCTTTCCTCTCCCTCAGATTACACAGCCTGTTCTATTGATCTTCATATTGGGAATCGCTGAAACTAAAACTAGTCTGAATATTAAGGGAAATTCAACGTTCTGATAAGTGACATAATGGTTTTAAATTGGAAAACATTCCGTAGAATCTCCTATAAATTTTTAATCTCAATCCAGTAGTTGAATCTTCAATTATTATTATTTTAAACTGTTATCCTGATCTTACATGACCGGATCTCTTTTCAGATTTAGACTTATCTTTCACATTTTGTTTGGGATAAATCTCTGTATAACTGCTCATAACTCTAGATCTCGCAAATAATTAATATTATAGAATAAAACTAATTATTATCTAAGAGGATCCTTTGCTTGCCATTGGAGAAATAAAACATTTTGGAATGTATATTAAAGAGGAAGAGTCTACCATTCTTGGTACATCTCTTT
Source organism: Populus nigra (assembly GCF_951802175.1). Lineage (NCBI taxonomy): Eukaryota > Viridiplantae > Streptophyta > Magnoliopsida > Malpighiales > Salicaceae > Populus > Populus nigra. The sequence continues at coordinate 20,904,161 of NC_084859.1, forward strand.
GGACACTAGAGGCAGAGCAAAAGTTCTAAAACTGCCGGTTGTCGAGAGCTTTTAAGTATGTAAGTTTCCATCCAACAGGCTTTTTATGATTGACGTTATGTTTTTTTTTTTTTCTAAATAATATTGTGTGAAAAATAATTTTCTCAAGAGAAAAGAATTATCAACATTATTTGCACATTTCTTTATCATACTTTTTTTGTCATGATAAAATATCATTTTTTCTAACGACAAACTCTTAGAATTCTTTTCACAAATATACAACTTATTAAGCAAATTTCATATGAAACAATATATAATAATGATTTGTTTTGATAATTAATTGATATCATTTGATACAAATAAAGTGGAACTATACAAGGCACATTATTAATAACTTTAATTAAAGAAACTTAATACATCACTTAATTTGTATCATTCATGTGGTCGCGCATATATATATATTACAGGTTAAATTGTTGCTAGTGAAGGCAAACTTAAGGCTGGAAGTTTCATCTCTTTTTTGGGTTTCGTAATTGAATTTGTTTTCTCTGTCGTAACAATTTTTTTGATCTGCTTGTTTTGTTCTAATACTAGTTACCATCTCAGTTCAGTCACGGGATGGAATCTGGTATTGATAGATTAATCCAATCCAACTTAAGGCTGTTGTATATATAAAGTTCCTGAGCGATTACGCGAGCTGAACGAAAAGGCCTACACCCCTCGTGTAGTCTCCGTAGGCCCAATTCACCATGGTAAAGATATGCTAAAAGCCATGGAAGACCACAAAAGAATGTACCTGCAAGAATTCATTGCCCGGAGCGGGGTAAGCGTGCAGGATTTTATTGAATTGATCAAGGAGAAGGAAACAAGATTGCGTAATTGCTATGCGGAAACCATCGCGTTTAGTAGCGAAAACTTCATAAAAATGATATTAATGGATGCTGCCTTCGTCATTATGTTATTGCTGAAGTGGACTTACACAGACTTCAGAGGAAGCAGAGACAGCATTTTCTATCCTCCATACAAGAGTGTAGATGTAAGGGTTGATATCTGTTTGCTTGAAAATCAGCTCCCGTTCTTCATCCTCGACGAGTTGTCTAGACTATCCACTATAATCGGCAATTCTCCAAAAGCTACTCTGATTGAGCTTACTCATTGGTTCTTTTCATGTGAATCGGGTCCATGGGCAGTATGGGAAAATTTGGGGAGTATAGAAATCTCCGAAGTGAAACATTTGGTTGACTTTCTTACAATTTATCATCGGCCAACTGAACAGCAACCGATTGAGGAACTTGAGGTTCTAACCGCACCCAGTGTAAAGGATCTCCACCAAGCAGGTGTCGAGTTTGTGCTGAGCTCAAGCAAAAATCTTCTTGACATAAAATTCGATAGAAATAAAGGGAGACTAGAAATTCCACGATTAAAGTTAGATGGCAGAACAGAAATCATAATCAGGAATATGCAAGCCTTTGAGCAGTGCCATGGCGTGAAACATGGTTATGTTGGTGACTATATCTGTTTGATGGGTTTCTTTGCCAGTGCCAGTAAGGATGTGGAAATACTTGTTGAAAATCGTATTATAGAAAACTGGCTATCATCTAATGAGGAAGTTGTACAACTCTTTCACAATCTCCAGAAAGAGAATTTAGTGTGGCCAGATGGTTTTCTCTTTGAAGGTCTCATTAAAGATCTGAATGCATTCTGCGAAAGGCCATGGAACAACTGGAAGGCGACTTTAAAGCAAAATTATTTCAATACCCCATGGGCAGCAATCTCTGTCTCAGGAGCTGTTATTGTTCTCATTCTGACTGCCATACAATCCGTCTGCTCGATACTTCAAGTCGTTTAGCTTCTGCAGTTTCAATTCTTTCATACCGCATGTTGCATTAATTGTACCCATAATCCTTGTTCTCTTCTTTCTTTTGTTCTTCTAAATGACAAAGTTGTGTCAGTAGAAATTCCAAGCAATTCTTTGTTTTGTCTCTTGCAAACTGAAATTGTTTTATTCTATTCTATACAGGCATGCTTGGCATGAGATTTACTGAATTTATTTATTTAAATTAATAAAAATTAAATTTATAATCTAAAAACCTCAAGATTTAAAAAATAAATGTAAATGAAATTGATTTAATAAACTATCGCCCTAAAAAATATTATGCAAGACCCAACAAATATATTATTTAAAAATAAATACTTTTTATTTGAAAAAATAAAATTAACCTGCATAAAACAAAAAACAATTACAGATGAACTAGAATAATATCTTGAAAAATCAAATATAAACAAATTAATTCTAAAAATGGCATGCAAAACCGGTGATCTACGTTATGAGATCGGGATAAACTCGAAGAAAAGAAATTGAAAGTGATTACAAAACCAATATTTTTTTATAAAAAAAAAAAACCAATGTACAACGATAAGATCATATGACAAATTAAATTTCAAAAAATAAAATAAAAAAAAATAATTACACAAAAGAATCTAAAAAAAATAAGGGTGAAAAAAGAACATTAATTAGAGGGAAAATAAAAAAATTTTACTTCAAGGGTTAAATTGAATTACAAATATCTTTAACGAAAGGAAAAAAAATCAAAAGAATGAGGGTTTAAGTACAAAAAATAAAACAACAAAAACTTTGATTAAAAAATGAAATTGAAAGCAAAAAAAATAAAAAATAAAATAGCAAATAAAAAATATTAAAAATAAAAAATAAGGACTGAAATTAAAAACAAAACATACAAGAAATTATAATTGAAGAACTAAATTTTTTAAAAATATGTTTGTAAAAGACATGGGAACAAAATAAGAAATAAAAAGAACAAGGACTCCAACTATATATAAAAAATAAGAATAAAATAATAAATTAAAAAAATAAGGACTGAAATTAAAAACAAAACATATGAGATATTGTAATTGAAGGACTAAATTGAAAAAAAAAACTTCTATAAAAGGAATAATAATGAAATAAAAAATTAAAAAAATAAGAATTGAAATTGAAAAAAAAAATAAAAGAAGACAATGATTTACTTTATCTATCATATGAGAGAGAGAAAAAAACAAAACAAACAATTATTATACATCTACACATGGCACACCATATAAATGAGAACATGCATCCTTTGAATGGTGCGAATACAACCCACTTGTTGGTGCGCGTGCATGTTCCAAAAGCAATTTTTATTAAAAAATTCAAATGAAAATGTAAAAATATCAAAATATCCCTATAATGATTTTAAATACACAAAATATTGATGTGAAAATTTAAAAACATCGCAAATGCAAAGTTTATTTTTTCCTATGATGATTTTAACTTGTTGTTGGTTTAATTGAGCTTCATCAGTTTAATTAAATTGCTAAAAATATGATAATATCATCAGTTTTAATCTCAAAATTCTCAAATCAACCCACTAAAGTCTAAACTATGTTTTATCACATCGATTAAATAATTATGGTTTATCATATAGATTAATCCATGACGACATCCAGGTACGTTCAATAGCAAATCAACGGTCCATATTTAATCTCCTAAAATCGCTAAAAAGGAAGCAAATTAAGCATTTCTATTGGCCACTCAACAGAGCACGCAGATGGCGATCCTCACCACGCTTCTCTAAACATTCACAACCGCGGATCCCTTCGAAATCCATGGTCCAGAAAGTCTCCCCATAGAGAAAAGGTAAGGAGCTCCAAAAGATTAAAAACGAGCCCGCCTGAAAGAAGCAATCCTATTGGCCGCTTCACATGCGCTCGGATCTCCATCACAACCGTCCTTTGGCTTCCCGATCAACGGCTCAAATCCCATTCCACTGTCTCCTTCCTTCCTCCATCACCTCTCCCCTCGCCTTATAAAAATCGTCATAACCTCCTATCTCTACCCACCAAAAACACTCAAAACCCTAACTTTCCCTCGTTTCCCTAACATAAACCCGAAACCCCATTTTCCCAACTTACCTATTTCAATGGCTCGGACAAAGCAAACAGCAAGAAAATCCACCGGAGGAAAAGCCCCAAGGAAGCAGCTAGCCACCAAGGCAGCCAGGAAGTCAGCTCCAGCTACCGGAGGAGTGAAGAAGCCCCACCGTTTCAGGCCAGGAACAGTGGCGCTGAGAGAAATCAGGAAGTACCAGAAGAGCACGGAGCTGTTGATAAGGAAACTGCCATTTCAAAGGCTGGTGAGGGAAATTGCCCAAGATTTCAAGACAGACTTGAGGTTCCAAAGCAGTGCCGTAGCAGCCCTTCAAGAGGCAGCAGAGGCATACCTTGTCGGGTTGTTTGAGGATACAAACTTGTGTGCTATTCATGCTAAGAGGGTCACCATTATGCCTAAAGATATCCAGTTAGCCCGTAGGATTAGAGGAGAGAGGGCTTAGTGAAGTTGGATCAGCAACATCTGCTGAGATCCCTTTCGTTTAGCAGATTGAGCATTTTGGGCTTGCTTCATTGTATATCTTTTCAGGATTTAATGGCAAATGGCGTTGCCTAATTTGAATTTTAATCTTAGCAGATGCAATATTTATAATCAATGGAATATATATTTATAATCAACGGATTAGTTAGTATGTTGATTAATAGACATGCTCAGATCTTTATTGTTTTTACCATGTTATTTAATTGGTTGAATTTACTGGCTGAAGGAGGCTAATTTGTGATGTGGGGTGCTATCTTTATTGTTTTTACTATATTATTTTTTATATTGTTAAGATATTTTAGGTTTTGATGAGTTTCTACTTTCTACTAGTTTAATGTAATGTATAACTTATACAAGGTTTAGTTTCTTTAAAAATTAATATATTTTTTGTTGAGATTAATCACCATAATTATATTGATTTTTTTTTATTCTTTATAGAATTAATTTTAAAATCTTGAAAATAAAATAAATGAATTTAAAATTTTAAGTGTTTCTTAGCGAGGAAGCGGAAATTTGATTGCCTGGAATTCAACTATGTAATTTTTTTACGCTATAGTTGTAGTGTTCTGATTGATATATCGGTCTGAAATACATCAGTATAATCGATCGCTTTAGATGTGTGATATTGGTCCTTGGACTTAGTTCAAAGGCTTTCAAGAACTAGTATAGTTCACTGGAATGAAAGCATAAACACGAACGATTTTTCCAGTTGGATTATGCAGTGTTAAGTGCAGGCTTCGAATTCAGAATGCCCTGATCCTTCAGAAAGCTATTTCTAATGCGAGCTTAACTTAAGCTTGTAGTAACTGGGATCTCTTGTAATTTCAGTTCTGTTTTCTATGATTCTTCTTGTCTTTTTCAGTAGGGTTGAGCTAGCAGTTGAGTTCCATTTTTATTTAATGAAAGATTTAAAGAAAAATTAGAAAGTGTTGTAATTTGTGATTTGCTGATGCTAAAACTAGCAATCATCGTGAGCCGCAGAATGGAGATGCATGATTGGGACATCAAGCGAGAAGATGAAGACAGGCGATCAAGTTTCGATTGATATTTACTAGTTAGGGAAGACTATGAGAGAGGAGTTGGAGATCTTGCATCCTTTACTTGATGACTGTTGCATTTACAGAGTCCCTGAGCGGTTGCGAGTGTTAAATGAAAAACGCCTAAACACCACAAGTTGTCTCTGTCGGCCCACTTCATCATGGCGAGGAACAATTCAAAGCAATGGAAGAGTACAAAAGAAGGTATCTGAAAGATTTTCTTGCATGGAGTGAATTAAGCTTGGAGGATTTGATTGGAGTTACTGAGATGGAAGAGACAAGGCTTCGTAATTGTTATGCGGAAGCAATTGAACTCAGTAGTGATGTTTTTGTGAAGATGCTGCTGCTAGGTGCCGCCTTCGTCATAAAAGGTTTAACTCTTCGAATTTTGCTAAAGATTCATTTTTTTCAAGATAACTTGAGTAATGCTGTCTTCATTTGATATATATGGCTAGACAATACCAATATAAAAAAATAGAAGGATTTGAATGATGTCTTTATTAGGTAATATAAGTTCAATGTAAATATGGAATTTGATAATTCAAACTTACAAGTTATGAAGAAGAACAACAAGGAATCTATAAGGGAATACGTTCAAAGATAACGTGAGACAACTTCACAGATTAATCTTTCTTTGTTGAAAAAAAATGATCAGTTTTTTTTTTCCAACACTTTTAAGGCCTCATACTTTAAATATTTAGCTAGAAGCTCTGCACAACATTTCACTGACCTGGTTGTTATAGCTGAAAGGATTGAACAAGTTATTGGGTTAGATAAGATTGCTAACCTGACTAAGAAGAACGGTTTCACTGGAAAAAGAAAAGAATCTAAGATTCATAATATCGAAGGTGGTTACAAAAGTAAAAGAAAAAACTACAAAGAACATCTACCCTCCTTATAGTTGACCTCTTCACACTGGTTCCTAGAAATCAACTATCTTGAAGATAAAACTATGGTGTCATTAGGCCAAGAATGATCTACACATGACCCCAATTGATTATTAGAAAGAGACCCCTGTCGATGAGTTCATATGAGAAGAATGTTTGAGATATTCTAGAAAATTTCAATCAATGATAGATATGTGTTTAGTCCTTTTCATGTATTACCTTGCTAGAAATTATAGCTCAAGATGTTGGCATAAAATCTTTATTGTTAAACTTCTTTTCTAAAGTTTCAATAAAATAATAAATTTGTCCTTCAATTATGTATCTTCCTTTGATTTACTTTGTCATAAATCTTGAAAAAAATTCCCTATAAGAACTCACAAATATATCTATACAGCTTTACATGATGTCATATCCTCAATTCATTTTCTTACCAAAAGCTTCCCCCCCCCCCCCCCCGAATCTTGAAAAATCAAACTTTTTATTTTAAAAATAATTTGATTTTTATTTAAAAACAATATTTTGATATTTTTTTTGGAATAACAAATTAATCAAGTCATTCTTTAATTGAGGTGATTAAATTCTAAACCAAAGTATATGAATAAAAAATTAAACGATTACCCTTACACCATGACTATTAAGCCAAGTATTTTAAATATATATATATAATGGTATGTAATTGATTTGTTGGTTATAGACCTAAAAAATGCATCTTCTTGCAAAGTCCAAACCATCACGCTAGATGAAATTTAATTAATACTCTACTTTTTATAAATCCTAATACTAGATGAGTTTTATTAGTTAGGTAAGTCTTAACTAGGAATCATTTCCTATAAATAATCTTAGTTTTAATGAGGTTTTCCTTTCTATAAAGGATTTTAGAACTAACATAAATAAGAATGTTAAGTTTATATTAAGAACCTTACCTTCTATCAATTATACACCATATCAATTGATAACACTTTATGCTATACCTTGTACTTCACAGGAGGTTTATAATAGAATATTGTTAGCGTGTCAACCATTATAATTGTAGAAAATGCTTCCACCTTTGATGCATTTGCTTTATGCTATACTTGAAACGAGGTTTGAGAATATATATCATGTTCTAACCCTTCTAGCTGAATATATATTCCTCAAAGAAAATGGCAGGAAAAATCAATAATTATGGCTTTTTATGTTTTTAACATATATTTGATATAACCGAGAGAGGTTCGTTAAACATTTCACGCCATTTCTGCATCAATGTTAAATCCTTCATGAAGAGATTGATTTGGTCATCGGTCTAGCTATAGATTGTGCAGTTATCTCCTCCAGAATTAGCTTTCCTCTCCCTCAGATTACACAGCCTGTTCTATTGATCTTCATATTGGGAATCGCTGAAACTAAAACTAGTCTGAATATTAAGGGAAATTCAACGTTCTGATAAGTGACATAATGGTTTTAAATTGGAAAACATTCCGTAGAATCTCCTATAAATTTTTAATCTCAATCCAGTAGTTGAATCTTCAATTATTATTATTTTAAACTGTTATCCTGATCTTACATGACCGGATCTCTTTTCAGATTTAGACTTATCTTTCACATTTTGTTTGGGATAAATCTCTGTATAACTGCTCATAACTCTAGATCTCGCAAATAATTAATATTATAGAATAAAACTAATTATTATCTAAGAGGATCCTTTGCTTGCCATTGGAGAAATAAAACATTTTGGAATGTATATTAAAGAGGAAGAGTCTACCATTCTTGGTACATCTCTTTGGACACTAGAGGCAGAGCAAAAGTTCTAAAACTGCCGGTTGTCGAGAGCTTTTAAGTATGTAAGTTTCCATCCAACAGGCTTTTTATGATTGACGTTATGTTTTTTTTTTTTTCTAAATAATATTGTGTGAAAAATAATTTTCTCAAGAGAAAAGAATTATCAACATTATTTGCACATTTCTTTATCATACTTTTTTTGTCATGATAAAATATCATTTTTTCTAACGACAAACTCTTAGAATTCTTTTCACAAATATACAACTTATTAAGCAAATTTCATATGAAACAATATATAATAATGATTTGTTTTGATAATTAATTGATATCATTTGATACAAATAAAGTGGAACTATACAAGGCACATTATTAATAACTTTAATTAAAGAAGCTTAATACATCGCACATTATTACTGGTTAAATTGTTGCTAGTGAAGGCAAACTTAAGGCTGGAAGTTTCATCTCTTTGTTGGGTTTCGTAATTGATTTTGATTTCTCAGTGGTAACAATTTTTTTGATCTGCGTGTTTTGTTCTAATACTAGCCATCATCTCAGTTCAGTCACAGGATGGAATCTGGTATTGATAGATTAATCCAATCCGTGAAGGAAGAGCTGGAAATCTCATATGCTTTCTCCAACACATGTTGTATATATAAAGTTCCTGAGCGATTACGCGAGCTGAACGAAAAGGCCTACACACCTCGATTAGTCTCCATAGGCCCAATTCACCATTGTAACGACAAGCTACAAGCCATGGAAGACCACAAAAGAATGTACCTGCAAGAATTCATTGCCCGGACCAAGGTAAGTGTGGAGGGTTTTATTGAATTGATCAAGGAGAAGGAAACAAGATTGCGTAATTGCTATGAGGAAACCAATTGGTTTAGTAGCGAAAACTTCATAAAAATGATATTAATGGATGCTGCCTTCGTCATTATGTTTTTGCTGAAGTACAATTGCAGGAAGTCCACAGAATTCAGAGGTAGCAGAGACAGCATTTTCTATCCTCCATACAAGTGGTTTGATGTAAGGGTTGATATCTGTTTGCTTGAAAATCAGCTCCCGTTCTTCATCCTCGAGGAGTTGTGTGGACTATCCACTATACTCGGCAATTCTCCGAAACCTACACTGATTGAGCTTACTCATCGGTTCTTGTCAAATGAATGGGGTTCATGGGCAGTAGGGGAATATTGGGGGAAAATAGATTTCTCCAAAGTGAAACATTTGGTTGACTTTCTTACAATTTATCATCGGCCAACTGAACAGCAACAGCATGAGGAACTTGAGGTTCTAACCGCACCCAGTGTAAAGGAGCTCCACCAAGCAGGGGTCGAGTTTGTGCTGAGCTCAAGCAAAAATCTTCTTGACATAAAATTCGATAGAAATAAAGGGAGACTAGAATTTCCACGATTACAGTTAGAAGACGGAACAGAAATCATAATCAGGAATATGCAAGCCTTTGAGCAGTGCCATGGCCTGGAATATAGTTATGTTGGTGACTATATCTGTTTGATGGGTCTCTTTCTCGGTGCCAGTAAGGATGTGGAAATACTTGTTGAAAATCGTATTATAGATAATTGGCTATTATCTAAAGAGGAAGTGGTGAAACTCTTTCACAGTCTCAACATAGAAAATTTAGTGTCGCCAGATGGTTTTTTCTTTGAAGGTCTCATTAAAGATCTGAATGCATTCTGCGAAAGGCCATGGAACAAGTGGAAGGCAAATTTAAAGCAAAATTATTTCAATACCTCATGGGCAGCAATCTCTGTCTCAGGAGCTGTTATTCTTCTCATTCTGACTGTCATACAATCCGTCTGCTCTGTACTTCAAGTAGTTTAGCTTCTGCAATTTCAATTCTTTCATATGAATTAATCCGCATGTTGCATTAATTGTACCCATAATCCTTGTTCTCTTCTTTGTTTTGTTCTTCCAAATGACAAAGTAAAAAATTACACAAAAGGATCTAAAAAAAATAAGGGTGAAAAAAGAACATTAATTAGAGGGAAAATAAAAAATTTTAATTGGAGAATTAAATTGAATTAGAAAATAGCTTTAACAGAAGAAGAAAAAATCAAAAGAATGAGGGTTTAACTGTAAAAAATAAAACAATAAAAACTTTGATTAAAAGATGAAATTGAAAGAAAAAAATTCAATAAAATAGCAAAGAAAAAATATTAAAAATAAAAAAAATAAGGACCAAAATGAAAAATAAAACATATGAGAAATCATAATTTAAGAACTAAATTGAAAAAAAAGAACAATTCTATAAAAGGAATAAGAACAAAATAAGGAATTAAAAGAATGAAAACTAAAATTAAAAACAAAACATATGAGAAATTATAATTGAAGGACTAAATTTTAAAAAATATATATCTATAAAAGGAATAGGAATAAAATAAAAAATAAAAGGAATAAGGACTAGAACTATAAAAGGAATAAGAATAAAATAAAAAATTAAAAGAATGGGGACTAAATTAAAAAAACAAAAACTTTTCTAAAAGGAATAAGAACGAAATAAAAAATTAAAAGAAAGAGGACTGAAATTGAAAGAAAGAAAGAAAGAAAGAGGATAATGATATACTTTATATGTTAGAGGAGAGAGAAAAAAAAAGAAAACAAACAAAACAAACGACTACCATTGTAAAACCGTAGAAATTTATAATTTAAATATGCGGATGTGTAAACTCTCATGTAAACATAAGACTGAAAGTGATATGATCTCAATGAGTGATGAATACCAAGATAAGAAATAATAGATAAATAATAATATATAATGGAGGGGATGACCTCCATAAAAATGAATTTTGGTTTAGAATTGATCATAAGGACAGAGAAATTGGTAATGTGTTTTGATGGATAAAATAATGAGGAAAATGATGAAATGTTTCTAAGGAATAAGTGAGGTAATAAAGAATAAATTATAATAAAGAATAGTGCAATGAAAAGGGTAGAACTAAAGGTGCAAGCACCGATTAAAAATCAGTGACGTTACTTTGAAACGGTAATAAGTCCGGTAAACAAATAAAGGTGGAAATTTAAAAATATATATATTCCAAAATAATAAAATAAACTTAAAGGTTTAGAATTATAATTGATATGATTTTAAGTGAAGATTGAATAAGAAAATCGGGATTGTTGATGAAAAGTCATGAACTGATCAATTTTATATTAGAAAGCAGAGCTCTCAATTCAATCATCGGATTGTGATGAAATTTTGCATGAAGTCTATTAATATGTTTTCCTTCCTTGGTTAAAGATATCATTTCAATCGAAGTTCAGTAAAGACTAGCGATTTAAGTAGAAACAAACCAAATAATTTACGTAAAAAATAAAATAAAATATATAAAGACATAACTAAGGGATAAAATTGTAATTAATGGAAAAGGGTTCTATAAAATAGCAAAGAAACCAGCAGCCCAGAAAAAAAAAAAGGCGAGAGACAATAGAGAAAATTCGGCTAGAGAGAGAAGTGCATAATTTGGAGGAGCCAATAATGATTCGGTGGCCATATCTCTAGCATCCACTGTTGGATCATGCTGATTTTTGGATATATTATTCCTCTAACACTCCACTACTAACGGACCGGAGGGATTTTAAAGCACACAATGCTTTCAACATATCATCATCGTAAACTTACTGGAAAACAAAAGGAAATACACCTGTAAGGCAGTTTTGGTCGCCCACTGATTTCTCTCTCTTCCACCATTGGATCATGTTTATATTTGGATATGTGGTGCATCTAGATGTTGCCTTCATTCTGGATGGTGGAGATCGGAAACACACTCTTCGAAAAGGTTTCATTAATGTTAAACAGTAGCTCGTCAATTTTCAGGTTAACTCGGTTTTATTCAAATCTAAGAAGATCCAACTGTTGGATCATTTTGATTTTAAGATATATTGTGCACAACTCTATGATATAATTTGACCGTTGTGTGTAAAATAATAATCAGAGGTTGATGACTTATTGCGTTTTGAATCTATTGCTAGTTTTAGCAAAATTTAGAAAACTTGATTAAAAACATGTTTTGATGAAATTAGAATTGTGTGGGTGTTAGGGTTTATGGAAGATGTAATAGTAAAATATGTTATTGCTATTAATATTGTTATAGATTAAATGTGTATTCTTTATATGAGGGGAAGAATGATTATGGTGTAAGAATAGGAAGGAACATTACTATATGAACATGTTAATTGAATAAAAGGTTAACTTGTTGGTTGTGTGGATATGAATGGGATGGAGCCATGAAGAAATTGAAATGAAAGAAATTTGGAAAATAAAACATATTTAAGGTTGGCCATAAGTATATTTTTGAAAAATTAATTAGTTAATGAAGATTATCATTAATGATATAAGAATATTAATTGTTAAGGTTTGTCGTATATGTTTAATTATACGAGGAGAAAGTGAAAGAAAATGAATGGTTCATTGTTTTATTGTATTAAAAATGCTAAACAATGATAATAACATATGTAGTGTGTAAAAAAAATTAGGAGAAATTCCAAAGGGATGAGTTTCCTTATTTTGACCTAATCTTGCTATATTATAGAGGTAGGGAAATTGTATGAATGTTTTGTTTTAGAATTGGTTTAAATTTGTGATTTAATGATGTCAAATGACCTTGGATAATGTTGTTTATGCATGAAAATAAATTGGAGATTGAAAAGAATTTTCAAGGGATGAAAATCCTCGTTGTTTAAAAGTTTAGCTATAAAGAAAGGGCTATTGTGATTGTTGATTTTGAGCCTTAAAACAAAATACTTTGGAGTTGATTTCTTCATAAAAATTGTATTTCTATGTTTTAGCCTTTCATAGAGATAAATTACGTCCAAAACTGAGTTTTTACAGTTTTAGTTATGATTAAACCACTAGATAGTATTCTAGGTTGGTTAAGCTAAATTGATCGAAATTAGACAATTTTTAATCTTTGCTTGAAATTATTGTTAAGTGATGGTTTTAATAACAAAATTATAAGAATGAATATGAACATAAAAATGGATAAGAGTATGAGATTCTAAGGGAATTCCTTGTGATTAGTTTGAGAATACTAGTTGAATGAGAATTAAATAAAGTTATGATGTTAGTTGTATTGTTGATAAAAACTACATCCTTGGTAGTATAGGGGAAGCTATGGGTATTGAACAATTGCATGAAGTGGCAATACGTGCACATACTCTAGGTAGATGCATCGCACCTTGTCTTTTTAAATTGTGTAAACTTATTGATAAATTTCAGAATTTATTATTTTATTGCTTTGATAATATTGGAATGAATAAGAGTACCTTGCATACTTGGATGTGCATCGATTAGTTATGATATAATTAAAATGGATATGAGTAGGGGTGATTATTTTCGATTTGATTTTTATCAAAAAACAAAACCAAAACCAGTTTGAACCGACCGATTTTGGTTTGGTTATTTTAGAACAAAAACCGGTTTTTTTTGTTTGGCTCGGTTTTTCTGGTTTGGGTTCGGTTTGATTTTTTCGGTTTCAAGGATATAAAACCAAAACTGAACCAAATCGATCGGTTTTTTAAAAAATTTAATCGGTTTAATCGGTTTTTTTTATTATTTTTTTTTATTTTCTCGATTTTTCAGTTTTTTTGCTCACCCCTAGATATGAGTACCTGATGTAGATTTACATGTATCAAACTTGTGATGATATTATTGGAATGAATAAGAGTACCTTGTGTACAACAATATACCTCCATTAGTTAGGATAATGTTTGAACGAATATGAGTATCTTGCATGCATTGTTATGTATCAAATTAATTATGTTATTATTAGGATGAATACAATTACCTTACATTGATAGGTATGGAATTAGCCATAATAACTTTAGAATAGATGTAATTATCTTACATACCATTGTATAGATTGGATATACACAATGACTTTGAGATTGAAGGAGAAATGATAGATAATTGGTCACCATAGTGTTGGTGGCTAAAGATACATTACAATGATACTTACCATTATGATGAGGATGGCTAAGGGTATAAATTGATACTTGGCACTGTGATGAGGGTGACCAAGGTTATATGAATGATGCTTAGTGACTATAATGTTAATAACTAAGAATGTGTGCGAATGATACTTGAAAACCGTGGTTATAATGCATATGATGTTAATTAGCAAAATGAAAGGGGATTGGTACGAATAAAAGATTCAAATGACATTGATTAGCTATCCAGTTTTGGATAACTAATGGTATCAATGGGGTTCTATTGGTACCGGCATTTCAGATGACATTGATTAACTATCCGGATTTGGATAGCTAATGGTATCGAAAAGGTTTCATTGGTGCCAACATTTCTTAAATTGCTTAGTCGATCCCGATCAATTGAGTGACTAATGATGTTAGTAAAGATTACTAACATTGGCATGGTTACTCATAGTTTAGTGAAAAAGATAAGTTGATTAACTATTCTGGGTCGAGAGTAGCTAATGATATCAATAGGTCACATTGGTATCGACAATCAATTCTGATATGATTAACTACTTCAAGTAAAGAGGCCAATGATATCAAGGGTTCTTAACATCGATAACTTTGATGGTAAACCAGATATGAATAAGATTTGATTAACTATTATGAGAAATGAATAGTTAATGATATTAATCGATTGTATTAATATCGGCATGTAAATGTAATTGATTAGTCTAACCCAATATTGAGAGACTAATGATACTAATGAGATTTATTAGTGTCGGTAATTACCTTCCATAAAATAGGAGGGAAAATATTGATTGGTTATTCCAAAAGAATGAGATAAGCTAATGATACTAAGAGAGCAATATCTTGGTATCAAGTGAAAATTGATTTATAAGGAGATTGTAACAACCTCGATTTTCCAAAAAAAATTACCTGAAAATTTTCAATATATCATGGAAAAAGGACGTAGAAATACAGGGTTGTTATAACCATACACCTACATGCGCCACACAATGTAAATGAGGACATGATTGCATATCCAGGGAGACAATGAATAGCCAAATTTGACTGCTAAGTGGCATTACATGCACCCTTTGAATGACGCGGACGGCACCCACTTGTTGGCGCGTGTGCATGCATTAGAAACCTTTTTTATTAAAATATTCCAAAGAAAATGTGAAAATACCGAAATGTCTCTATGATCATTTTAATTACACAAAATATTCATGTGAAAGTATGAAAACACCTTAAATATAAAACTTATTTTTTTCTATTTTTTCTAATGTTAAAAATGTGATTTCACTGTATATGGATAATGGAAAAAACTTAAAACTATTGTCCCATAGCTTAATAATTTTTTGATCCTGGAAGTAAAGAAATATTTTTATTATAAAAAAGCTTGTGAAAAATCATGAAAGTCCTTAGTCAATAGTTCTACTATATAATTTTTTGATCCTAGGAGCAATGAAATATTTTTATTGTAAAAAAGCTTTTGTTGACTCTTGGCTAAAAAATATTTCTAGTACTATATAAAAAATAGAAATGACACATGTATCTCTAAATAATTTTTTAATGGCCAATGAGCTAGTAGAAAATATCAAAAACCCTAGCCTTAAGGCTTAATTTTCACAACTCAAGAACAAAATAATAATTTCATTATAGCAATTAATGTTTGGTACAGTGAAACTCCCGCTGTTTAAAATTTTTGTTAAATTTTTTATGTAATTTAATGAGGAGATTCAACACAGTTCCATTGGGGTGCAGTGTTTCTTCCCCTTGTTCGGCAATAATTTTTATCACAGAACAGCTGAAACAGAAGGAAAACCTTGAAAAATTGTAAGAACCTCGTATCTCTAAGCATCAAAAACCCTAACTTTCCCTTGTTTTCTTGAGAAACAAGCAGAACCCCAAGATCCCAATTTCCCAATCCACTCATTTCAATGGCTCGCACGAAGCAAACAGCGAGAAAGTCCACTGGAGGGAAAGCTCCAAGGAAGCAACTAGCCACGAAGGCAGCCAGGAAGTCAGCTCCAGCCACCGGAGGAGTGAAGAAGCCCCACCGTTTCAGGCCAGGAACAGTGGCTTTGAGAGAGATCAGGAAGTACCAGAAGAGCACTGAGCTGTTGATAAGGAAGCTTCCATTTCAAAGGCTGGTGAGGGAAATAGCCCAAGATTTCAAGACGGATTTGAGGTTCCAAAGCAGCGCAGTGGCTGCCCTTCAGGAGGCGGCAGAGGCGTATCTTGTTGGGTTGTTTGAGGATACCAACTTGTGTGCTATTCATGCTAAGAGGGTAACCATTATGCCTAAGGATATCCAATTGGCCCGAAGGATTAGAGGAGAGAGGGCTTAATTGTAAAACTTTTCCAGATTAAATGAGAAATTGCATTGCTTAATTTGGATTCTACTTGATGATTTCTCTTTAAATCTCTCTCTAATCAATCTTGTTCCCAAATGGAAAGGATAGAGCATCTTATGCATTGTATTGATCACGCTCCATGGTTCATAGGATTAAAATCACGAAGAAGTAATTATATCTCAAATCTTTAGGATTTTCTACTAATTCGAGCAATAGCACAATTTTAAAAAAATATATTATATCTAAAAATACATCAAATTGATGTATTTTTAAATTTATTAGATGGTTTTGCTACAACCACATAAAAATCACTTGAAAATAATCAAATCAACGAATTTTTTCATGTTAAGAAGAACTCTCACTCAATCAGGCTGCCAAACACATAATTAGCCACTTGAGAAACATCTAACAACCTTAGCTGTATGTTATGGCGTTAATCTCTGGCAACGATATTGCAACGGAGGAACTGGACAAACTTGATCACTCGAGCATTGTATTGATGGTATATTATACAAGAAGAAGATCATGCTCTCCCTAGGCCTCACCAACTGGACAAATATGTTGGGGCGGGGGAGAGAGGGACTTCAAAGGGAAATAAATGAAAAATAAGAAGCGGAATCGAAAATTAGGTTTAAATGGGGTTTATTTATATTTAGAAAATTATGAGAGAGGCGCGCACGTGATATGGGCGTGCGTGAGGAGGCGGTGATGTTAGAAATTTTGTGAATGAGGTATTTTGTACTCTTTTTTTTTTTTTTATCGTGGGGTGTCCGGGCCAGCTTGCGCGCACCATGACTATTCCCATGACCCACTAAGCATCCTGCAAGCCCAGTGAGCAGGTAAGGCACCGTGGGGGTGACAGACGTGTACATAGAAGATCGAACTCGGGACGGGGGCGGAACAAGTCACACGGTTGACCACTGAGCCAGACCCTCAAGTGCGGTATTGTGTACTCTTCTTTTCTACCGTCATGGAGATAGAGAAGTGGATAAGATAAATTTAGTCCTTAGAGTTATTAAAATTTAATAATTCATCCTTACTATATTGAAAAATAGTTATTGAGGACCTAACCAACCCAAAACTTGAACCAATAAAAATAGTTATTGAGGACCTAACCAACCCAAAACTTGAACCAATCTAGATTAAATAAAAATCAAATAAAAATACTTGACTAACCCATAAAAAAACTGCTAACTTGATTAAAATCTTATCTTTAACCCGTTAATTTTTCTTGAAATTGTTTTTGTTAAAACAATGCAATTTTATTTTTTTAAAAAAAATTAGATTTCAACCCTCCTCTCAAAATACATCTTTTTTAAAAAAAAAAAAAATTGTCAATGGGGTTGAGGGCTAGCTTTTGCCGGATCAATCTAATTTTTTTTTTTAATTTTTTTATTTGAACTTGAACCGAACCTCCAAGACAATAGAGGTTTCACAGCTATGCTAAAATGGGACCAAAGCCAGATGTACCAAACGAGAGATTTGGATGGGGTTAAAAAGATGTTTCCCGCAGAGGTTTAATAGTTTTTTTGGTTTTTCTGAAAATATGTTCAAACAGTTGTCTTACAGAGGTCACATTTATCCTGTGAAACTATTTATATCAAACACTTAGTAGCCATTACATCTCCTACCATTTGATTCAAATCATTTTGCATCTCAACTCAACCCTTGAGAGGTTTCCAATCATGCAACATGATTTTATAGATGCACTTCCAACTATCCTCCAGAACGAAATTGAAGTTACCTGTTAAAGCTTTGTGAGTAGCTCCAGGTCAACAAACAAGCTCATCTCCTTGATGCTGTTTCCCCTAAATGACACAAGAATACTTGGATGATGCCAAGCACAAGCAACCAAGTAACTCGCTAGCTAGCTCGGAAATCCAGGAAATGATGCAGCTTATGGGTTTCGAAAAGAGATTTACTTTTAGTAACCCAATCCTTCTCAAGAAGACCTGCTTTGGTGCTCGTGAGCATCTCATCATGGAAAGTAGACACAATGCCGTAGATTGAGTTCCTTGGCACATCAGCCATGGCACAAGTTTTTGCATGTAGAGGACCACTTCTCTTTTGTGCTGTCGCAACATCTCTTCTTCCTGTACCTGAAGTATTCCATTTAATAGTAACTGGCCCCATCAAATGTTGGGGTTGCAAGCTTGTCTTCTTTTCCATTACTGGGTTTTAAGTGTTTCTTAGGCGAGGAAGCAGAATTTGATAGCCTGGAACTCAACTATGTAATTGTTTTATGCTATAGTTTTGTGTTCTAATTGATATATCGGCCTGAAATACTGTTGTGCATACTGGACCGAAAGGAAACACAAATAAAACACAAACAAGCAGATTTATGTGGTTTCCCAAAACCGGGTACGTCCACGGAGGCAGCAGATTGTATATTATTGGAGGAATGATACAAACACTCAACTCAATCCAGTACAATCCCACAAAACCCAGTGTTTCACTCTTACACTCGATGTTTCTCTCAAATCTGCACTCTTTCACTCTCACAGTTGCATTATTTTCTTCTGCACACTTGCACACACACTGCAATCTTCCTCTCTCTTTCCTATATGTTTACATGAGAAAGGAAAGCATAAATATAGTGGCTGAAAAGGAGAGGGTGGTTGATGGTTGTTGAGAAAAATGTTGACAATTTGCAAATGTCGACAATTTGCTACAAATCTCCACCTTGACAAGATATTTCCATTCAATCCTCGTGATCAATCAATGCTGCCTCTAACGCGCCGTATGGCGCTGCACCCTGAAGGTGCTCAACGCCGAGAGATGTTGACCAAGTCCAAACAATGTTGGAACTTGATCCCTGAGACACATTTTATGAGCATGTCAGCTGGATTATCTGCAGTACCAATCTTCTGTAGCAGAATATCCCCTTCATCCACAATTTCTCGAACAAAATGAAATCAAACATCGATGTGCTTGGTGTGGGAATGATGAACCTGATTCTTTGCAAGACAAATAGCACTTTGACTATCACAATAGACATCCATGTGCTCTTGAACAATTCCCAAATCTTCAATCAACCTATGTAACCAAATAGCTTCCTTGAAAGCTTCTGTTACTGCCATGTACTCTGCCTCAGTTGTTGACAAAGCTACTGTTGATTATAACGTTGACCTCCAACTTATAGGCCCTTTAGCAAGTGTAAACACATAGCCTGTTATGGAACGACGTTTGTCTAAGTCACCAGCATAGTGCGAGTCCACATAACCAACTAAATTTTGCCCGAGTCTATCATCCCTCTCAAACTTCAAACCAATATCAGTTGTGCCATGAATGTATCGTAAAATCCACTTAACTGTCTGCCAGTGGCCCTTTCCCGGATCATGCATATACCTGCTCACCATACTGACAGCATGTGAAATATCTGGTCTCGTACAAACCATTGCATACGTTAATGCATCAACTGCATTTGCATAAGGAATTTGAGCCATATGTTTGCGCTCTTCCTCTGTGCGTGGAGACATTGAAGCACTTAGCTTAAAATGAGGAGCTAAAGGTGTGCTTACAGGCTTGGTCTTACCATCTACCCCAAATCTCTGTAGAATTTTCTTCAAGTATTGGGTATGTGTCAAATAGACTGTGCCTTTTCTTCTATCTCTCTGAATCTCCATGCCAAGAATCTTCTTAGCTTCTCCAAGGTCCTTCATTTCAAACTCAGTTCTCAATTGAGCTTTCAGTCTATCAATCTCCACCTTGCTCTTCGATGCGATCAACATATCATCCACATATAAGAGCAAATAGATGAAAGAACCATTAAGAAGTTTGCGAAAATATACACAGTGATCAAACTGACTCCGTATGTATCTATGTTCTGCCATGAACTTATCAAATCGCTTATACCACTGGCGAGGAGATTGTTTCAATCCGTATAATGACTTCTTCAGTTTACAAGCCCAATTCTCTTTCCCAGTGACTTTGAAACCATCTGGCTGAGATATGTAAATTTCCTCTTCCAAATCTCCATGTAGGAAGGCAGTTTTCACATCAAGTTGGGCTAACTCCAAATCAAACTGTGCAACCAAGGCTAGTAGAATACGAATTGATGAATGCTTAACAACTGGAGAGAATACCTCATTATAATCTATCCCCTCCTTCTGAGCATAGCCTTTTGCTACCAATCTTGCTTTGAATTGGATGTTGTCTTTTCTAGGATTACCTTCCTTCTTGGCATATACCCACTTGCAACCAATTGTCTTCTTTCCTTTAGGGAGTTGTACCAAATCCCAAGTCTGATTCTTGTAGAGAGATTTCATCTCTTCATCCATTGCCTCTTTCCATTTTGTACTTTCTACACTCTGTACTGCTTCTTTGTAGGTGTAGGGGATTCCATCATCAATCACCGGAAGTGCATAAGCCACCATATTACAATACCGAGCAGGTTTCTTGATAACTCTTTTTGGTCTACTCGTTGCAATGGATTCTTGTTGTGTGGTTGCTGGAGTTGTTGCATCCTCTTCATCTGAACTTTCATCTGAATCTCCTTCAGTAGGGATTGTCTGAACAGTTTTTATAGGGATGACTGAAGTCTCCAACTCCACCTGTTGTGCATCACCAGACTGTTTTTCCTTCTCCTGTGATTTCTCTTGATGTAACATGCTAGACTCATCAAAAGTGACATCTCTACTCAAAATCACTTTCTTTGATTCAGAACACCAGAGTCTGTAACCTTTTACTCCTCCACTAAAGCCCAAAAATATAGCTTTCTTGGCTCTAGGATCTAGCTTGGACTCAGTAACATGATAATATGTTGAGCAACCAAATATACGCATAGAGTCATAATCATTTGAAGGAGAGCCTGACCATACCTCCAAGAGGGTTCTTCCATTTAATGCTGCTGAAGGTAACCGGTTAACAATATGACGAGCATAGCTTAATGCCTCGCCCCAAAACACTTTGCTTAGTCCCGAATGTGATAGCATACATCGGACTTTCTCCACCAATGTGCGGTTCATGCGTTCTGCTACTCCATTCTGTTGTGGTGTTTTGCGAATAGTAAAATGTCGCTTGATCCCTTCATCCTGAGAAACTTCAAAGAAAGGATCTGAAGTGTACTCACCACCATTATCTGACCGAAGAGTCTTAACTCTCCTTCCAGTTTGAGTCTCCACCATTTTCTTCCATTTCAGAAAGATATCAAGGACCTCATCCTTGTGTTTCATCATGTACACCCATACTCGTCTTGAGAAATCATCAATAAAAGTAACAAACCAACGATTACCTCCAAGAGATTCATTCTTTGAAGGTCCCCATACGTCTGTGTGAACATAATCTAGGATCCCTTTTGTGTTGTGTACCGCAGTGCCAAACTTGACCCTTGTCTGTTTTCCAAGAACACAATGCTCACAGAACCCATGCTTCCCAGTCTTGGCGCCTTTTAATAGACCTTGCTTGACTAATCCTTGCAAAGCTAGGATCCCTTTTGTGTTGTGTACCGCAGTGCCAAACTTGACCCTTGTCTGTTTTCCAAGAACACAATGCTCACAGAACCCATGCTTCCCAGTCTTGGCGCGTTTTAATAGACCTTGCTTGACTAATCCTTGCAAAGCTTTTTCACCAGCATGCCCTAAACGCATGTGCCAAAGTCTGGAATTATCTGCTTCATCATCTTCTATGCTCTTGGAGACAGCTGCTGTACCAGAAACTGTAGATCCATCCAGGAAATATAAGTTTCCTTTCCTCGTGCCTCTTAAGATAACTAATGCACCACGGATTGCTCTTAAGACTCCATCATACATGATAATCTTATAACCACTGGATTCTAGGACTCCAAGTGAGAAGAGATTTTTCTTCAAATCAGGTACATACCGTACATCTGTTAGTGTCTTGACTACCCTATTATGCATCTTCAGATGGATAGTCCCAATCCCTTTGATCTCACTAACATCATCATTACCCATCAACACAACTCCTCCATCGAACTCCTCGAGTCTCGAGAATAAGTGCTTGTTAGGGCACATGTGATAGGAACATGCAGAATCAAGAATCCATTCACCAGAATGGTTTTCTGGTGATGAGACCATGAATGCAGAGTCTCGTTTATCCTCATCTCTTGCAACGTTCACAGTTGGTTCATCTTTTTCCTTGTTGCCCTTAATTGGACAATCTTTCTTCCAGTGCCCTTTTTTGTGACAAAAGGCACACTCATTTTTTGCAAGATATCATCTGTTTGATGATTCTCCTCTGGATTTTGAGCGAGATCTCCCTCGCCCTCTAAATCTTCTGGGGTTTGTTCTGCCTCTAACTGTCAATGCTTCTGATGTTGACTCTTTGTGAACAATCTGGTCCTTCTTCCGGTACTCATTGTTCACCAAAGCATTGGACACATCAATGAATTTAATCTTTTCTTTACCATACAGTAAAGTGGTGACGAGATGTTCATATGTGTCAGGCAGTGAATTCAATAACAACAGAGCTTTATCTTCATCATCGATTTCCACATCTAAATTCTTCAAATCAGCTATCATTTTATTGAAATCATTCAGATGCTCATTCATAGAAGTACCTTTCTTGTGCTGAAACCGGAAGATTCTTTTCTTCAAGTAGAGACGATTCTCTATACTCTTCTTCATAAACTTGTCCTCCAGTGCTTGCCATAATTCCTTTGCAGAGTTTTGTTCTGAAAAGGCGTACTTCTGATCCTTTACAAGACAAAGTCGGATGGAATTGCAAGCCAACCGATTTATCCTTTCCCAGCTTTTATCATCCAGATCCTCTGGTTTATCTTCTAGAGTGAAATCTAAATTCATTTGGACAAGCATATCCATGACTTCACATTTCCACATGCCAAAATTACCTTTCCCATCAAACTTCTCCACCTCAAATTTGGTACTCGATACCGGGATGTATTGTGGAGGTATACTAGCATTCCCTGCTGATTTTTCTTCTGGAATATCAGCCATTAGGACGTCTTTGGATTACAAATGGAATCCCGAACTTGTTAAAACACACACTTTTATGCTCAAAAGTGCCAAAACAGTAACTTCGGTATGCTGTTTAACAAAACGGACACCACGGTTGCATCCGGAATGGTTGAAAATGCTAGAAACCAACTTGACTCGGCCAAAAACGGGTCAAAAAATCAATGAGTTGGCCAAAAAACCAATCTGACCGAGTTAACTCAGGGAAGGAATATTCTGTCTCTGATAAAGAATATTCTGTCACAGGAATATTCTCTTACTGGTAACGGAATATTCTTATTCTGTCAAGAGAATATTCTGTCACTGTTAGATGACGTGTCTGATGACAGGGCTGATGACAGGGCGATGTGGACCCTCTGTTGATGACGTGGATGATGACTCATCGCCTACGTGTCGGATGACGTAGCTGTCTTCTCAGGCGAGAATTCCGGCACTGACTGTTTTTTCTGGTAGATTTCCGGCGAAACTTCGGCGAGCTCTACAGGGCTCGTTTCAACTCTGATTTAGACGATCTTTATATCGCCGGACTCGTATTGACGAGAGGAATCTCCGCAGCTGGTCAAAATCAAGATCTAAGAACTTTGAAAATTCTGCAACTTTGAACAGAGAGCTGAAAAACGTGTTTTTCTGTGTTTAATCTTTCCTAATGCTCTGATACCAATTTGTTGTGCATACTGGACCGAAAGGAAACACAAATAAAACACAAACAAGCAGATTTATGTGGTTCCCCAAAACCGGGTACGTCCACGGAGGCAGCAGATTGTATATTATTGGAGGAATGATACAAACACTCAACTCAATCCAGTACAATCCCACAAAACCCAGTGTTTCACTCTTACACTCGATGTTTCTCTCAAATCTGCACTCTTTCACTCTCACAGTTGCATTATTTTCTTCTGCACACTTGCACACACACTGCAATCTTCCTCTCTCGTTCCTATATGTTTACATGAGAAAGGAAAGCATAAATATAGTGGCTGAAAAGGAGAGGGTGGTTGATGGTTGTTGAGAAAAATGTTGACAATTTGCAAATGTCGACCATTTGCTACAAATACATCAGTATAATCGATCACTTTAGATGTGATATTGTTCCTTGGACATATTTCTAAGGCTTTCAAGAACTAGGAGAGTTCACTCGAATGAAAGCATAAACATGAATGATTTCTCTAGTTGGATTATGCAGAGTGTTAAGTACAGACTTCAGAATGCTCTCATCCTTCAGAAAGCTATTTCTAATGCTAGCTTAACTTAAGCTTGTAGTAACTGGGATCTCTTGTAATTTCAGTTCAGTTTTCTATGATTCTTCTTATCTTTTTCAGTAGGGTTGAGCTAGCACTTGAGTTCCTTTTTTCTTTAATGAAAGATTTAAAGAAAAATTAGAAAGTGTTGTAATTTGTGATTTGCTGATGCTAAAACTAGCAATCATCGTGATCCGCAGAATGGAGATAATTGGGACATCAAGCGAGAAGATGAAGACAGGCGATCACGTTTCGATTGATATTTACAAGTTAGGGAAGACTATGAGAGAGGAGTTGGAGATCTTGCATCCCTTACTTGATGACTGTTGCATTTACAGGGTTCCTAAGCGGTTGCCAGTGTTCAATGAAAAGGCCTACACACCACAAGTTGTCTCTATCGGCCCACTTCAGAATTGAAAGCAATGGAAGAGTGCTAAAGAAGGTATCAGAAAGGTTTTCTTGCGTGGAGTGAATTAAGCTTGGAGGATTTGATTGGAGTTACTGAGATGGAAGAGACAAGGCTTCGTAATTGTTATGCGGAAGCAATTGAACTCAGTAGTGATGTTTTTGTGAAGATGATGCTGCTAGATGCCGCCTTCATCATTATGATCATGCTGAAAAACTATTTTCTAGACTTCCAGAGCAGCAACGATCGTATTTTCAGCAGACCATGGATGATTCATGATATAAGGTTTAACATGATCTTGCTTGAAAATCAGCTTCCATTCTTTTTTCTTAATGACTTGCTTAAGCTATCCAACCCTTATAAAGGATATTCCTTGATTGCATTTACCCACGGGTTCTTGAAAGGTGCATTGGGTTCATGGGTGACAGATAACACATTAAATGGTATCAATTCCTCAGAAGTGCAACATTTTGTAGACTTTCTAAGAATTTGTCAGCAGCCAACAAAGCTTCCTCAGCCAAGGAAACTCAAAACTCTAAACATGCCGAGTGCAGCAGAGCTCCGTCAAGCTGGAGTCAAGTTTAAGCTGGGGTCGAGCAAGAATCTATTTGACGTAAAATTCAATAAAAGTAGAGGGAGACTGGAAATTCCGGACCTTTGAAGCATGTGCTTTATGCTATACTTGAAACGAGGTTTGAGAATATATATTATATTCTAACCCTCCCAGTGCTGAATATTCCTCAAAGAAAATGGCGGGCGAAATCAACAATTATGGCTTTGTATGGTTTTAATTAACTACAAGTGCAAATCCATTTGATAGAACAGAGAGCTGGTTCGCTAAACATTTCACGCCATTTCAGCATCAATGTTAAATACTTAATATGATCTCGTCCAGAATTAGCTTTCCTCTCCCTCGGATTACGTAGCCTGGTCTCTTGATCTTCATTTTGTGGATCGCTGAAACTAGTTTGAATATTACAGGAGATCCAACTGTCTGACAAGTAACAAAGTGGTTTTTAATTGGAGAATTTCTTGTAAAAATTGGAGCTTAATTTAAAAGTAAGTCTCCAATTAACATCATTTTATGTCGTTATTTTAGTTTCGCATGACCGTATCTCTTTTTAGATTTAGGCTTATCCCTTTAGTCTAGCATTTTGTTTGGAGTAAATTTCTATATAACTATGTAAAATTAATCTCAAATCTCTATAAACATAATTATTATAAAAAGAGGATCCTTTGCTTGCCATTGTAGAAATAAAACATTTTGGAATGTATATTAAAGAGGGAGAATCTACCATTCTTGGCACATCTCCTTGGACACTAGAGGCAGAGCAAAAGTTCTAAAACTGTCGGTTGTCGAGAGCTTTTAGGTATGTAAGTTTCTATCCAGCAGGCTTTTTATGATTGACATTATGTTTTTTTTTTTTTTTGTTCTAAATAATATTGTGTGAAAAATAATTTTCTCAAGAGAAAAGAATTATCAACACTATTTGCACATTTCTTTATCATACTTTTTTTGTCATGATAAAATATCGTTTTTTCTAACGACAAACTGTTGGAATTCTTTTCACAAATTTATATACAACTTATTAAGCAAATTTCATAAGAAACAATATAAAATAATTATTTATTTTAATAATTAATTTATATAATTTGATACAAATTATGTGGAACAGACAAGGCACATTATTAATAATTTTAATTAAAGAAATTTAAATATATCACTTAATTTGTATCACTTGGGCCCATATATATATTGAAGGTTGATTTGTTGCTAGAGAAGGCAATCTTTTTTGGGTTTTGTAAATGCATGTGTTTTCTCTGTTGTTTTGTTCTAATACTAGCTATCATCTCAATTCTGTCACAGGATGGAAACTGTTGGAACATCAAGCACTAATGATGAGCCGAGTCACCAAGTTTCGCTTGATATTGACAGATTAGCCCAATCCGTGAAGAAAGAGCTGCAAATCTCATATGCTTTCTCCGACACATGTTGTATATATAAAGTTCCTGAGCGATTACGCGAGCTGAACGAAAAGGCCTACACGCCTCGTGTAGTCTCCATAGGCCCAATTCACCATGGTAAAGAGAAGCTAAAAGCCATGGAAGACCACAAAAGAATGTACCTGCAAGAATTCCTTGCCCGGAGCGAGGTAAGTGTAGAGGGTTTTATTGAATTTATTGAGGAGAACGAAACAAGATTGCGTAATTGCTATGCGGAAACCATTGAGTTTTGTAGCGAATACTTCATAAAAATGATATTAATGGATGCTGCCTTCGTCATTATGTTTTTGCTGAAGTGCAAGTACACAGACTTCAGAGGAAGCAGAGACAGCATTTTCTATCCTCCATACAAGAATTTAGAAGTAGGGCATGATATGTTTTTGCTTGAAAATCAGCTCCCGTTCTTCATCCTCCAAGACTTGTGTAGACTATCCACTATAGTCGGCAATTCTCCAAAAGCTACACTGATTGAGCTTACTCATTGGTTCTTTTCACGTGAATGGGGTTCATGGGCAGTAGGGGAATATTTGGGGAGAGTAGATTTCTCCGAAGTGAAACATTTGGTTGACTTTCTTACAATTTATCATCGGCCAACTGAACAGCAACGGTATGAGGAACATGAGCTTCTAACCGCACCCAGTGTAAAGGAGCTCCAGCAAGCAGGGGTCAAGTTTGTGCTGAGCTCAAGCAAAAATCTTCTTGACATAAAATTCGATAGAAATAAAGGGAGACTGGCGATCCCACTATTAAAGTTAGATCGCGGAGCAGAAATCATAATCTGGAATATGCAAGCCTTTGAGCAGTGCCATAGCTTGAAATATGATTATGTTTGTGACTATATCCGTTTGATGGGTCTCTTTGTCAGTGCCAGTAAGGATGTGGAAATACTTGTTGAAAAGCGTATTATAGAAAACTTCCTAACATCTAAAGAGGAAGTGGTAAAACTCTTTTACAATCTCCAGAAAGAAAATTTTGTTAATGGTTTTCGCTTTGAAGGTCTCATTAAAGATCTGAATGCATTCTGCGAAAGGCCATGGAACAAGTGGAAGGCAAATTTAAAGCAAAATTATTTCAATACCCCATGGGCAGCAGTCTCTGTATCAGGAGCTGTTATTGTTCTCATTCTGACTGTCATCCAATCCGTCTGCTCTATACTTCAAGTAGTTTAGCTTCTGCAATTTCAAATCTTTCATATGAATTAATCCGCATGTTGCATTAATTGTACCCATAATCCTTGTTCTCTTCTTTCTTTTCTTCTTCTAAATGACAAAGTTGTTTCAGTAGAAATTCCAAGCAATGAAAGACTGTATAATTTGTTCAGATTGTCTCTTGGAAACTGAAATTGTTTTTATCTATTCTATGCTTTTTACAGGCATGCATGAGATTTACTGAATTTATTTATTTAAATTAATAAAAAATAAATATAAATAAAATTAATTGAATAAACTTACGTCCTAAAAAATATTATGCAAGACCCAACAAATTAACAATACTATTTAAAAATAAATATTTTTTATTTTGAAAAATAAAGTTAACTTGTATAAAACAAAAAAAAATTACAGATAAATTTGAATAATATCTTGAAAAATCAAACACAAACAAAACAATTCTAAAAATGACATGCAAAATCGGTGATCTACGTCATGAGATCGGGATAAACTTAAAAAAAAAATCAAGGTGATTACAAAACCAATATTTTTTTATAAAAAAAACTTATGTAGAACAATAAGAGCACAAGACAAATTAAATGTCAAAAAAAAACTAGAAAAAAATAATAATTACACAAAGGATATAAAAAAATAAAGGTGAAAAAAAAACATTAATTAGAGAGAAAATAAAAAATTTTAATTGGAGGGTTAAATTGAATTAGAAATATCTTTAACAAAAGAAAAAAAATCAAAAGAATGAGGGTTTAACTATAAAAAATAAGATAACAAAAACTTTGATTAAAAGAAAAAATTGAAAGAAAAAAAATTCAATAAAATGGCAAAGAAAGAATATTAAAAATAAAAAATTAGGACTGAAATTAAAAACAAAACATACAAGAAATTATAATTGAAGAACTAAATTTTAAAAAAATATGTCTATAAAAGGAATATGAACAAAATAAAAAATAAAAGGAATAAGGACTGAAACTATAAAAATGAATAAGAATAAAATAAGAAATTAAAAAAATAAGGACTGAAATTAAAAACAAAACATATAAGATATTGTAATTGAAGAACTAAATTGAAAAAAAAAATTTATAAAAGAAATAAGAACAAAATTAAAAATTAAAAAAACGAGAACTAAAGTTGAAAAACAAAAAAAGATGACAATGATATACTTTATCTGTCAAAGAAGAAAGAAAAAAACAAAAAAAAAACAATTATTATACACCTACATGCACCGCACTATGTAAATAAAGATATGCATCCTCTGAATGGTGTGAATGCAACCCACTTGGTGACGCATATCCATGTGCCAAAAGCTTTTTTGATTAAAAAATTCAAACAAAAACATGAAAATATTGAAATACCTTTATGATTATTTTAATTACATAAAATACTTAGCTTGAAAATATAAAAACACCCCAAATATAAAGCTTATTTTTTCTATCTTTTCTAAGGTTAAAAATATGCTTTCACTGTACATAGATAATGAAAATACTTAAAACCCTTGTCCCACAACTCAATAATTTTTTGATCCTAGGAACAAAAAAAATATTTTTATCACAGAATTTAATGAGAAGATTCAACACAGTTCCATTGGGATGCATTGTTTCTTCCCCGTGTTAGGCAAGAATTTTTATCACAGAACAGCTGAAACAGAAGGAAAACCTTGAGATATTGTTCCATGACTTCTTAGATAAATCTTTTGTAGAAATTACCATGGCCGCAGAAAATGTTATTGTCACTCGAAGACAATAATCCTAAAAATTATATAAATTGTATTTTGAAATTTCATTTAATAAT
The DNA here is from genome assembly GCF_951802175.1 of Populus nigra. Taxonomy (NCBI): domain Eukaryota; kingdom Viridiplantae; phylum Streptophyta; class Magnoliopsida; order Malpighiales; family Salicaceae; genus Populus; species Populus nigra. The sequence continues at coordinate 20,934,052 of NC_084859.1, forward strand.
TTAAAATTTTAAATTAAAATGATTCTAGTAAATTTGTCCCAAATCTAAAAGTTCTTGATGCATACTAGATTATGTAAAGAACTCAAACTTCTCTTTCGTTAGGTTAACAACACAATCAACTTTTTGTTAATCACTCAATTTAATTTAGTTAGATTACTCGGATTTAATTTGTATTAGTAAACAAATTACTAAATAAGTCGTGTTTGAGTAAACAAAGCACGCGGATCGCAATCCCGCTAACACTTCTCCAGACATTCACAACCGTCGATTTCTTCAAAATCCGCTGCCCACAAATCTTCCCCATAAGAAGAGAGGAGGGTCTCCAAATTTTAAAAGAGCCAAAAGGTTTAAGAATCTGAGCCCGCCAGTCAGAAGAATCCTATTGGTCACATCACATCGCACACTGATCGCCATCTCCACCGTTCATAACTTTACAAATCAACGGTCTGAAATCTATTTCATCCTTTCCTTCTCCCGCTCACTTTCCCCTATAAAAATTGTAAGAACCTCGTATCTCTACGCATCAAAAACCCTAACTTTCCCTTGTTTTCTTGAGAAACAAGCAGAAACCCAAAATCCCAATTTCCCAATCCACTCATTTCAATGGCTCGCACAAAGCAAACAGCGAGAAAATCCACTGGAGGGAAAGCTCCAAGGAAGCAACTAGCCACGAAGGCAGCCAGGAAGTCAGCTCCAGCCACCGGAGGAGTGAAGAAGCCCCACCGTTTCAGGCCAGGAACAGTGGCGTTGAGAGAGATCAGGAAGTACCAGAAGAGCACTGAGCTGTTGATAAGGAAGCTTCCATTTCAAAGGCTGGTGAGGGAAATAGCCCAAGATTTCAAGACGGATTTGAGGTTCCAAAGCAGCGCAGTGGCAGCCCTTCAAGAGGCAGCAGAGGCATATCTTGTCGGGTTGTTTGAGGACACCAACTTGTGTGCTATTCATGCTAAGAGGGTGACTATTATGCCTAAGGATATCCAATTGGCCCGAAGGATTAGAGGAGAGAGGGCTTAATTGTAAAACTTTCCCAGATTAAATGAGAAATTGCATTGCTTTATTTGGATTCTACATGATGATTTGTCTTTAAATCTCTCTCTAATCAATCTTGTTCCCAAATGGAAAGGATAGAGCATCTTATGCAGTGTATTGATCATGCTCCATGGTTCATAGAGACCTAATTGTCCAAAACGTTTGATTTAAGGACTAAAATGTAATATAAGAACATGAAATCTCAAATAAGGACCAATTTGTCAATAAAAATAAAATAGGAAAAAGAAAAATTAAAACCAGACAACTAACAATGATGATAAATGATCTTTCAAATCACTCTTATTATTTATGAATGTCAAATGAGATTCTTTGTATTTTTTATTAAAAGCTTTTTTTAAAAAAACATTATCCTAAAATTATCATCAAGTTCATATTATTGATGAAAGATCTCATCTTACCGTACTTTTATAAAAAAAATGTAATATTAAATTTTTTATTCAAAGGAGATAAAACTTTAACAAGTAAGAGATGAAACTAAAAGAACTAATAATGAAAATAAAATTAGATAAAAAAACTACATACAACTGGATTTGAATTTATTAAAAATAAATAAAAAATTGAAAGGGATGTCGTGAATGAAAGAATCATCCGTGGCATATGATGAAGGAAATAAAGGCATAAAAATAAGCCAACAATGTAGCAAACAACGCCACCATATCACCATCACCATGAAATGTATATTGACAAGTTAATGGTCGTTGGAATTAATTTATTTGTCATTAGATGCAGTTACGTGTTTAGAAATATAATAATTGTTGTTTTTAAAAATAATTTTATTTAAAAATATATTACAATAATATTTTATTTATTTATTTTGAATACTAATATATTAAAATAATTTAAAAATATAAAACAAATTAATTTAATTTTTTTTTTAACAAAAACCCAAGTTAGAACTCATTGCAAAACACTCTCCGTAATATTGCCAGCAATAAACATACGTACACTACATATGTATACATAGCAACAAGTTTTAGCTAGGTTATACAAGAAGAAGTAATTATATCTCAAATCTTTAGGATTTTCTACTTATTGAAGGCAAAGCACAATTTTAGAAAAAATATATGATTTAAAGCAAATTTTATACGAAAAAGATTTGACTCAGCATGTTATATCGATTGACAAAAAACAAGAAGACCTCAACTCCATATTCTTAAATCAATGTTAATTATTAAAAAACATATAGAAATCAAAACCAATTCACAATGATACAAATCAACCCTCTTTTTCCTTCAAAAACCCTATCTTTTGCAGCCATTTTTCTCTAGAATTTAAATTAAAAATATTTGAACAAGAAATTTCAAATCTAATTATATGCTGCCAAACACATAATTAGCCACTTGAGGAACATCTAGCAACCCTAGCTGTATGTTATGGCGTTAATCTCTGGCAACGATGCTGCAATGGAGGAACTGGACAAACTTTATCACTCGAGCATTAATGTATTGATGGTGTATTAGAAGACAACAATGTAGCAAATAAGCCATGTATGCGATCGTGGGAATTAGAAGACAACAATGTAGCAAATAACTAATTCGAGCCATAGCACAATTTTAGAAATAAATGTATAGTGAGAATATGGTGATTATTATTTTTTAAAATGATTTTTATTTAAAAATATATTAAAATAATATTTTATTTATTTATTTTCAATATCAATATATTGAAATGATATAAAAATATAAAACAAATCAATTTATTTTTTAAAAAAAACAAAAACCCAAGTTAAAACTCATTGCAAAACACTCTCCGTAATATTGCCAGCAATAAACATACGTACACTACGCATGTATACATAGCAACAAGTTTTAGGTTATACAAGAAGAAGTAATTATATCTCAAATCTTTAGGATTTTTTACTAATTCGAGCCATAGCACAATTTAAAATATATATATATTATCTAAAAATACATCAAATTAATGTATTTTTAAATTTATTAGATGGTTTTGCTACAACCATATAAAAATCACTTGAAAATAATCAAATCAACGAATTTTTTCATGTTAAGAAGAACTCTCACTCAATCAGGCTGCCAAACACATAATTAGCCACTTGAGAAACATCTAACAACCCTAGCTGTATGTTATGGCGTCAATCTCTGGCAACGATACTGCAATGGAGGAACTGGACAAACTTGATCACTCGAGCATTAAGTATTGATGGTATATTATAGAAGAAGAAGAAGATCATGCTCTCCCTAGGCCTCACCTTAGATTAAAATATGCTGTAGCAATACGTGACGGATTCTTCACATTATGTATGGACCAAGCATTAGGTGTTTAATTAATGGAAGAAAACACAAGCAAATTTGTCTGGATATTATTTTCAAAATCTTAAATTAGTTTTATAGAAAAAACTTATAATATTGACAAGTTTTAGGGTTTTCATTGCATGAGTATGGGCCTTGAGTCTGGGGTTGATTGACAGGCTTTGGCAAAGCTCATTAATGGGCTGGGTTGCCCAGGGAAGTTAGTCCAAGAATTCTCTCCCTCCTCTCCGCAAAAGCTAGAGAATTTTCAAGGTCTCTAATCTTGAAGACATTCTCTTCACCATCCTACTCAGCCGCCCCATGTTAAGCAGCAACTCACAAAGAGGTATCCTACTGCACCTAAATTTTCTCCTTAGATGAAACGATTGATTTGAATCTCTTTGATGTTTTGATTTTTCAATGTTTCCATTACTGGGTTTTAAGTGTTTCTTAGGCGAGGAAGCAGAATTTGATAGCCTGGAACTCAACTATGTAATTGTTTTATGCTATAGTTTTGTGTTCTAATTGATATATCGGCCTGAAATACATTAGTATAATCGATCGCTTTAGATGTGATATTGGTCCTTGGACTTAGTTCTAAGCCTTTCAAGAACTAGGAGAGTTCACTCGAATGAAAGCATAAACATGAATGATTTCTCTAGTTGGATTATGCACAGTGTTAAGTACAGACTTCAGAATGCTCTCATCCTTCAGAAAGCTATTTCTAATGCTAGCTTAACTTAAGCTTGTAGGAACTGGGATCTCTTGTAATTTCAGTTCAGTTTTCTATGATTCTTCTTATCTTTTTCAGTAGGGTTGAGCTAGCACTTGAGTTCCTTTTTTCTTTAATGAAAGATTTAAAGAAAAATTAGAAAGTGTTGTAATTTGTGATTTGCTGATGCTAAAACTAGCAATCATCGTGATCCGTAGAATGGAGATAATTGGGACATCAAGCGAGAAGATGAAGACAGGCGATCACGTTTCGATTGATATTTACAAGTTAGGGAAGACTATGAGAGAGGAGTTGGAGATCTTGCATCCTTTACTTGATGACTGTTGCATTTACAGGGTTCCTAAGCGGTTGCGAGTGTTAAATGAAAAAGCCTACACACCACAAGTTGTCTCTATCGGCCCACTTCATTATGGCAGGGAAGAATTGAAAGCAATGGAAGAGTGCAAAAGAAGGTATCTGAAAGATTTTCTTGCGTGGAGTGAATTAAGCTTGGAGGATTTGATTGGAGTTACTGAGATGGAAGAGACAAGGCTTCGTAATTGTTATGCGGAAGCAATTGAACTCAGTAGTGATGTTTTTGTGAAGATGATGCTGCTAGATGCCGCCTTCATCATTATGATCATGCTGAAAAACTCTTTTCTAGACTTCCAGAGCAGCAACGATCGTATTTTCAGTAGACCATGGATGATTCATGATATAAGGTTTGACATGATCTTGCTTGAAAATCAGCTTCCATTCTTTTTTCTTAATGACTTGCTTAAGCTATCCAACCCTTATAAAGGATATTCCTTGATTGCATTTACCCATGGGTTCTTGAAAGGTGCATTGGGTTCATGGGTGACAGATGACATATTAAATGGTATCAATTCCTCAGAAGTGCAACATTTTGTAGACTTTCTAAGAATGTGTCAGCAGCCAACAAAGCTTCCTCAGCCAAGGAAACTGAAAACTCTAAACATGCCGAGTGCAGCAGAGCTCCGTCAAGCTGGAGTCAAGTTTAAGCTGGGGTCGAGCAAGAATCTATTTGACGTAAAATTCAATAAAAGTAGAGGGAGACTGGAAATTCCACGATTACTAGTAATTGACCAGACAGAGATCTTATTCAGAAATCTTCAGGCATTTGAGCAATGCAATTGCAGTGACAAATATGTGACTAACTATATTACCATGATCAATTTGCTTGTCTGTAGTACCAGGGATGTGGAAATGCTTGTTCGGAAAGGAATTATAGAAAACTGGCTGCGTGATAATGACGCCGTTTTAAGTGTTGTCCACAATCTTGACAAAGAAAATCTCGTCTTCCTCGACAATTTCTACTTTTCTGAAATTGTTGAAGATCTGAATAAATACTGTAGAAAGCGGAGGCACAAATGGAAGGCAAGCTTGAAACAAAATTATTTCCGTAATCCATGGGCCATAATATCTGTAATCGCTGCTGCTATTCTCCTCATGCTCACTGTGACACAAGCTGTGTGCTCTATCATTCAAGTTGTTTAGGTCTACTATCTCAATTGTTCTGTAATCTGTATGGCCAAAACTTATCAAACTGCGGTTGTTGAGAGCTTGAAAGTAGTTTGAGTTTCTGTCCAATAGGGTTTTTATGATAGACATCATGTTTTTTTTATTCAAAATAATACTACATCAAAAATAATTTTCTTAAGAGATTTCATCAAAATTATTTGCACTTTCTTTATCATATATTTTTTTTAATGATAAAATATCATTTTTTTCTAAACACAAATATACAACTTATTAAGCAAATTTCTTATGAAACAATATAAATAAATATATCATTAGATATAAATTATGTGGAACAAGGCACGTCGTTCATAATTTTAATTAAAGAAATTTAATACATCACTTAATTAATTTGTATCTCTCATGTGGTCCCATATATATATATATATATATATATATATATATATATATATATATATATATATATATATATATATATATATATTACAGATTAAATTAGTGAAATTTGAACTCATTATGTTTTGTATCTCTCATGTGGTCAGATTAATTAATTCGTCATTATGTTTTTTGGGCTTCGTAATTGAATTTGATTAATCATGAGCTGAGTCATCAAGTTTCGCTTGATATCGAGAGATTAGCCCAATCCGTGACGGAAGAGCTGGAAATCTCAAATCCTTTCCCCGACACATGGTGTGTATATAAAGTCCCTGAGCGATTACGCAAGCTGAACGAAAAGGCCTACACACCTCGATTAGTCTCCATAGGCCCAATTCACCATGGTAATGACAAGCTAAAAGCCATGGAAGACCACAAAAGAATATACCTGAAAGAATTCATTGCCAGGACCAAGGTAAGCGTGAAGGGTTTTATTGAATTGATCAAGGTGAAGGAAACAAGATTGCGTAATTGCTATGCGGAGACCAATGGGTTTAGTAGCGAATACTTCATAAAAATGATATTAATGGATGCTGCCTTCGTCATTATGTTTTTGCTGAAGTGGACTTACACAGACTTCAGAGAAAGCAGAGACAGCATTTTCCATCCTCCATACAAGGGTGTAGATGTGAGGGTTGATATCTGTTTGCTTCAAAATCAGCTCCCGTTCTTCATCCTCGAGGAGTTGTGTGGACTATCCCCTGTTTTCTTCCTTGAACTTTTCTTCTAAATGACATATTTGTTTCAGTAGAAATTCCAAGCAATGAAGACTGTATAATTTGCTCTGATTGTCTCTTTGAAACTGAAATTGGTTTATTCTATGCCTTCCACGCGCATGCTTAACATGGGGTTTAAGGTCTTAGCGGCTGTTTTCTTTCATCTTAGATTATTGATAAAGGAAGAAAACGCACCTCCTTACTCACACACCTTGAGATTATTGTTTACATTACCATAAATTAGGACTGAAAGGGAGAAGGAAGGAAAGAAAGAACCCTATGTTGAAGATCAATCTAGATTTTGTTGTGTGGTCCGGCACCATGTGATGGCGGGACCACCACATTAATTGGCAAGAAACAGCTGCTGTCTCTTGGAATTAAAATCAAATGGTCGGCTACTGTAGACAGTAGAGAGAACAGAATTAAAAGAGAGCAAAAACAGAGGAGAAAAACGTGAGAAAGAAAAAAGAGGAGGCAGCAGAGCAGTCTGTCTTCTTTCTTCGATTTCCAGTTCGTTCACCGTTGGATCGGGCTGAAATTTTGATAGCAGCTTCTAGACACGTTTCTCTTCATTCTGAACGGTTAGATTGAAGATTGGTGGTGTGGAAGCTGGTCGTTTTGATAGAAAACGGGGCTGTCAGTGTTGTGAGCTTTTCTCTAACATTACTCTCTTTAATCTTGTTTTAATCCGAGAATAAGTTGTTTTTGATGATATATATGTTGTAGCCCTTAGTTGAATCTGAAGAAGAACAATTGTGAACCCATTATTTGTGATAGTGAAAGTTTTTAGATGGACTCCGGTCCCGTGGTTTTTCCCGCATTAGGTTTTCCACGTAAAAATCTTGGTGTTGATTTGTGTGATTATTTGCATTATATTTGATCATTGTTTGATTCTGTTTTTTACTGCACAAAGAGGGAAAAAGAATTGGGACTTGTGAATTGTGAATTGTATTTCGCTGAATTGATCCAGTTAGTTGTCCCTAATTTTCCCAATAGAATAAAAATTTCAGAATGAGGTAGTACAATTGAGTGGAAGATTACATTCCTTTTAACTTTGATGTAAGTAGTATAGTTTTAAATCTAGTCTTATGGATTATTTGGAGAATCTAAATGAGTTCAAATTTGAACTAGAAAAGTCATTTAAATCAGTTAAATCTAAGTTAATTTAATAATTAATTTGATAAAATTTAATTAGATATATTTTTATAAAAAAACAATTTAACTTCTTGTTGATTTAATTGAGTTTCATCAGTTTAATTAAATTGCTAAAATTATGATTATATCAATCAAAGTTTAATAAAGAAAAAAGCCCTAAATCTCAAAATTTTCAAATCAACCCACTAAACTATGTTTTATCATATCGATTAAATAATTCTAGGTTATCATATAGATTAATCCATGACGACATCCAGGTAAGTTCAATAGCAAATCAACGGTCCATATTTAATCTCCCTAACTCTCTAAAAAGGAAGCAAATAAAGCATTTCTATTGGTCACTCAACAGAGCACGCGGATGGGATCCTCCTCACGCTTCTCTAAACATTCACAACCGCAGATCCCTTCGAAATCCACGATCCAGAAAGTCTCCCCAAAGAGAAAAGGTAAGGAGCTCCATAAGATGAAAAACGAGCCCGCCTAAAAGAAGCAATCTTATTGGCCACTTCACGTGCGCTCGGATCTCCATCACAACCGTCCATTGGCTTCCCGATCAACGGATCAAATCCCATTTCACTGTCTCCTACCTTCCGCCACCACCTCTCTCCTTGCCTTGTAAAAATCGTCAGAACCTCCTCACCCCTACCCACCAAAAACACTCAAAACCCTAACTTTCCCTCGTTTTCTCGAGTAAGAAACAGAAACCCGAAACCCCATTTTCCCAACTTACTTATTTCAATGGCTCGCACAAAGCAAACAGCAAGAAAATCCACAGGAGGAAAAGCCCCAAGGAAGCAGCTAGCCACCAAGGCAGCCAGGAAGTCAGCTCCAGCCACCGGAGGAGTGAAGAAGCCCCACCGTTTCAGGCCAGGAACAGTGGCGCTGAGAGAAATCAGGAAGAACCAGTAGAGCACCGAGCTGTTGATAAGGAAACTGCCATTTCAAAGGCTGGTGAGGGAAATAGCCCACGATTTCAAGACAGACTTGAGGTTCCAAAGCAGTGCCGTAGCAGCCCTTCAAGAGGCAGCAGAGGCATACCTTGTTGGGTTGTTTGAGGATACAAACTTGTGTGCTATTCATGCTAAGAGGGTCACCATTATGCCTAAAGATATCCAGTTAGCCCGTAGGATTAGAGGAGAGAGGGCTTAGTGAAGTTGGATCAGCAATATCTGCTGAGATCCCTTTCGTTTAGCAGATTGAGCATTTTGGGTTTGGTTCATTGTAAATCTTTTCAGGATTTAATGGGAAATTGCGTTGCCTAATTTGAATTTTAATCTTAGCAGATGCAATATTTATAATCAATGGATTAGCTAATTTGGGGTCAAGACTGCAAGTGTTAATATGTTGATTAATAGACATGCTCAGATCTTTATTGTTTTTACGATGTTATTTAATTGATTGAATTTACTTGGTCAAGGAGGTTAATTTGTGATATGGGGTGCTACCTTTATTGTTTTTAATATTGTTTAGATATTTTAGGTTTGGATGAGTTTCTTAGCGAGGAACCAGAATTTGAATATTGTTAGCGTGTCAACCATTATAATTGTAATGCCTTAAAGCCATTGTAGAAAATGCTTCCACCTTTGAAGCATATGCTTTATGCTATTATGCTCCTTGCTTTATGCTATTATGCTCTCATGAAGAGATTAATTTGCTTATATTCTTATTCATATTGTTTGCTTTATGGTCCTTGCTCATTTGCTTTATGCAAACCAGATAAGTCTTAAGAAATTCTATTATGCTCCTTGCTTTATGCTATTATGCTCTCATGAAGAGATTAATTTGCTTATATTCTTATTCATATTGTTTGCTTTATGGTCCTTGCTTTATGCTATTATGCTCTCATGAAGAGATTAATTTGCTTATATTCTTATTCATATTGTTTGCTTTATGCTAACCAGATAAGTCTTAAGAAATTCTATTATGCTCTACATGAAGAAATGCCATTGTAGAAAATTTATATTCTTATTGTTTGCTTTATGATCCTTGCTCATTTGCTTTATGCTTTATGCTTTATAATAGAATATTGTTAGCGTGTCAACCATTCTGCTTTATGCGATGGAACAGAGAGGCTCGTTAAGCATTTCATGCCATTTCTGCATCAATATTAAGTCCTTCATGAAGAGATTAATATTTGGTTATCGGTCTAGATATTGATTGTATTCCTCTTGCTCTTCAGGGGATAATGTTTTGTTTGGACTGTCAATGCAATATAAAACTGACACAATATTATAGATATTAACCTCTAACTAAAAAGAGAATATGATGTTTTATTGCCTGGTTAAACAACCAAGTCAATCCAAGAATTTCTGTTCGCTTGCAATTAGATCCCTGTGATTCTTAACATTTATTCTAATCTAAGACTTTAAGCCTGAAATTCTAATATGGTGACAAGAGTATAGATTAAGGAATGTGTTCTTCAAGAGAGTATAGTAATTCTATTCAAACAAGTGTTTGGGAATCTTATCCACGTAGAATATTATCAAAGAGGATCCTTTGCCTGCCATTGTAGCAATTGTAAAGGAGAAATAGAACAATTTGGAATTCATATTAAAGAGGGAGAGTAAGTAGCATATCAACAGCCCATATTTAATCTCCCTAAACCTCTAAAAAGGAATCAAATCAAGCATTTCTACTGATCACTCAACAGAGCTAGCAGATGGCGATCCTCTTCACGCTTCTCTACATTCTCTAAATATAGTATTTGTTTTTATATTTTTAAAATTCTTTTTAAAAATTTTAAATTTTTCTATAGGTAGTTTAATATGCTGATATAAAAATAATTTTTTTAAATATAATTTTTTTATTTTAATACATTTTTTAATAAAAAATTACTTTAAAAAACAATTCTCCTGACTATCCAAAATCTTCTAATGAAAAAAACAATCCTTTTTGCTGCTTCACGTGCACACGGATCTCCATCTCCACCGTCCATTAGCTTACCGATCAACGGCTCAAATCCCATTTCACTGTCTCCTTCCTTCCTCCTTCACCTCTCCCCTTGCCCTATAAAAATCGCCAGAACCTCCTATCCCTACCCACCAAAAACTTTTGTAATTCAATTTGTTTTCTCTGTGATAACAATTTTTTTGATCTGCTGGTTTTGTTCTAATACTAGCTATCATCTCAGTTCTGTCACAGGATGGAAACTGTTGGAACATCAAGCACTGATGATGAGCCGAGTCGACATCAAGTTTCGCTAGATATCGAGACATTAGCCAAATCTGTGAAGGCCGAGCTGGAAATCTCATATGCTTTCTCCGACACATGTTGTATATATAAAGTTCCGGAGCAATTGCGCGAGTTGAACGAAAAGGCCTACACACCTCGATTGGTCTCCATAGGCCCAATTCACCATGCTAAAGAGAAGCTAAAAGCCATGGAAGACCACAAAAGAATGTATCTGAAAGAATTCCTTGCCCAGAGCGAGGTAAGTGTAGATGATTTTATTGAATTGATCAAGGAGAAGGAAACAAGATTGCGTAATTGCTATGCGGATACCATTGAGTTTAGTAGCGAATACTTCATAAAAATGATATTAATGGATGCTGCCTTCGTCATTATGTTTTTGCTGAAGTGCAATTACATAGAACTCAGAGAAAGCAGAGACAGCATTTTCTATCCTCCATACAAGAAAATACATGTAAGCCTTGATATCTGTTTGCTTGAAAATCAGCTCCCGTTCTTCATCCTCGACGAGTTGTATAGACCATCCACTATATTCGGCAATTCTCCAAAACCTACACTGATTGAGCTTACTCATTGGTTCTTTTCACGTGAATGGGGTTCATGGGCAGTAGGGGAATATTTGGGGAGAGTGGATTTCTCCGCAGTGAAACATTTGGTTGACTTTCTTACAATTTATCATCGGCCAACTGAACAGCAACAGTTTGGGGAACTTGAGGTTCTAACCGCACCCAGTGTAAAGGAGCTCCACCAAGCGGGGGTCAAGTTTGTGTTGAGTTCAAGCAAACATCTTCTTGACATAAAATTCGATAGAAATAAAGGGAGACTGGAATTCCCACGATTACGGTTAGAAGACAGAACTGAAATCATAATCAGGAATGTGCAAGCCTTTGAGCAATGCCATGACATGGAATATCGTTATGTTGGTGACTATATCTGTTTGATGGGTCTCTTTCTCGGTGCCAGTAAGGATGTGGAAATACTTGTTGAAAATCGTATTATAGAAAACTGGCTACCGTCTAAAGCGGAAGTGGCAAAACTCTTTTACAATCTCCAGAAAGAAAATATATTGTGGCCAGATGGTTTTCTCTTTGAAGGTCTCATTAAAGATCTGAATGCATTCTGCGAAAGGCCATGGAACAAGTGGAAGGCAAATTTAAAGCAAAATTATTTCAATACCCCATGGGCAGCAATCTCTGTCACAGGAGCTGTTATTCTTCTCATCCTGACTGTCGTACAATCCGTCTGCTCTATACTTCAAGTAGTTTAGCTTCTGCAGTTTCAATTCTTTCATATGAATTAATCCGCATGTTGCATTAATTGTACCCATAATCCTTGTTCTCTTCTTTGTTTTGTTCTTCTAAATGACAAAGTTGTGTCAGTAGAAATTGCAAGCAATGAAGACCGTATAATTTGTTCTGATTGTCTCTTGGAAACTGAAATTGTTTTATTCTATACTTTTTACGGGTATGTATTTACTAAATTTATTTATTTAAATTAATAAAAAATAAATTTTGCTATGTGAAAATCTTAACACTTGAAACAGTTTGCTATGTGAAATTTTTCTGTAAAACACTTTAAAAGAAGCAAAGAGGGAAAGAAAAATTATTGTTTAAGGTCTTAGCGGCTGTTTTCTTTCATCTTGGATTATTGATAAAGGAAGAAAAAACACCTCCTTGCTCACACACCTTGAGATTATTGTTTACATTACCATAAATTAGGACTGAAAGGGAGAAGGAAGGGAAGAAAGAACCCTATGTTGAAGATCAATCTAGATTTCTCTACAGCACCTCCTGTTTTTAGAATTCTCTCCACTGTTTCCAAAGTGTAAGAGCGTGTTTGTGTGCGAGAGTGAGTGGGTGAGAAAAAGGAGAGTTTAGGTGGTGTGAGAAATATTATGAAAAGGAAAGCATCTGGTGTGTAAGTGACATACAAATTAGGAGGTGTCCTCGTATCTTGTTATTAAATAAAACCTAGTTTGTTTATTAACCCAGTTTGGTTTGTTTGAAATTGTAATAATTTTTAAAATAATTTCTGATTTGAAAATATTTAAAAATAAATTTTTAACACCGGTATGTTAAAATTATTAAAAACAGTAAAAAAAATTAAATTTATGTTTTTTTTATTTTTAAACCAAAAACACTTTTAAAAAAACATCTAAAAACAAAATAAAAACAAAAATTATAACAAACACCCTCTAAATCATACACCTCAACGTTGCTATAAGATATTACAAAAAAAATGAAAAATAATATACGAATCTCCAAAACAACACATCACAAATTGCATTTAAATAGCCATTTGAGCACAAGATTAAATTAAATCTTTTCATTTTCACTGTAGCAAGTTAAAAAAATTATTTTTTAAAAATATATTATAAAAAGAAACCAGTAAAAAATAGCAATATATAAAAAAAGAAGCCTCAATATTGTAGCTTAACTTATCAAATTCGTGTTTCAAACCATGAACTTAATCAAGTTAAATAATTTTCTCTCTTTAATAATAAAAATAATAAAAAGGGTCAAAGTCTAGACTCCCAGGCATATGGGTCAACATGCTTGGGCAACTGCAATGAGAAGCCCAGGAGCACTGGCAGGCCCTTCAAGCCTTGGACCGCAGGTTTAAGCTTGATTTTATTATTTTAAAAAGGATGAATCACTTGTCATCTGTTTTTTTTATATATATAAAATAAGTGACACGTAGCTTGTCAGGACAGACAACGTGTATGTAACTATATTACCATGCTCTCTTTGCTTGTCCCCGATGCCAAGGATGTGGAAATACTTGTTAAAGAAGGGATTATAGAAAATTGGCTCCATGATAATGATGCAGTTTCACGCCTTTTTCGCAATCTTTCCAAGGAAAATGTTATCAACGTCAACAATTTCTACTTTTCTGGTGTAGTTGAAGATCTGAACAAGTACTACAGTAAGCGGGTATACAAATGGAAGGCAGCCTTGTAGCAGAATTATTTCCGTAATCCATGGACTTCAATCTCTGTTGTAGCAGCTGCTGTTCTAGTCATACTCACTATCATACAGACAGTGTGTTCGATCATTCAAGTTGTTTGATTATGCTATTTCAGTTGTTTTCTGTAAATTAACTGTGTATTCTGTTATCTCTTCCCATGAAATCTCTATTTATGTTCTTCAATTACTCATCGATATGTCCTCCCTATCTTGCTTTCTCTGCTACATAATTAGCATAAATAAAATGCAATCAATTTTTGCTGTTTCAGTTTACTCATGTCATTAAAATAGCTACATTTTCCCCCACTTACTGTTGCCTTATAATTTCTATCTTCTACTTTTTGCACTTTCTGGTGTAGTTAAAAGATCTGAACAGGTACTGCAGCAAGCGGAGAGACAAATGGAAGGCAACCTTAAAACAGAAGTATTTCCATAATCCCTGGCCTACAATCTCTGTTGTAGCAGCTGGGTTTTTTCTCATACTCGCTTTTTTCTCATACTCGCTTTAAAATCTTGTCGACATCAATGGTTTATAATGTTCTTAATTTTGGATTCAAAGCATCAAGTTATGATATGTTGGGTATTTAATAAGAAAAACTCGATAGTTTGTAGACTTCATTGATAATCAATTCATAGTTGGGGTACTCATTTGATGTTTGCCCAAAACCAATTATTCTTCATAAAATTTCATGGAAAAAAATCTCTCTATGAATTTTCTGAATCGTTAATCAAAAGCCAGAGGCAATCATTTTCTTAGCAATACATGTTCATTGGCGATTTCCTAGTTCCTTGGTAAAAATGTCAAGGTCCCAGTTCATTGATCCGGTCTAAGATTGCTTCTGCATTGTTTTTTCGATTCTACTTTTCTTTTCATGCTGCTGATCTGAATGCGATTTGGTGTTTGATGAAATGCCAATACATTCATAACCAACTGATATTGCTGTCCGTTCAAAGTCCCCTGAAGATCGACGGCGGATTGAATCCGTTGTTTCAGCTGAGTTCCGCCGGAACTCCAAACAAGTAGATGGCCAGAATTTCATTTACATTGAATATTTGCTTCGTTGTGGTAAGAAGCAACTTGATCAACTCAACAGTCCTGATACATTGAATTGAACAGAGAGGTTCGTTAAACATTTCATGCCATTTCTGCATAATGTTAAATCCTTCATGAAGAGATTGATCTGGGTTTCGGTCTAGATATTGAATGTGCAGTTACCTCCGGAGTTAGCTTTACTCTCTCGGGTTATATAGCCTGATCTGTTGATCTTAATTTTGGAACTTATATTAAATAGGGAGAGTCTACCATTCTCGGGACATTTCTTGATCATACTTTTTTCTAATCGTAAAATATCTTTTTATATTAAATCATTTAAAGATGCCAAATATATGTTTCGGTTTCCCTACCTACACTTCTTTTTTCACCAGTTAGGTTTTGGTTTTATTTGATATGAGTTAAGCGGAGGCACAAATGGAATAAGGAATCTTGAAATAAAATTAAGAAAACACCCAGCAAATTATGCAACACCCAACAAATCAACAATATTATTTAAAAATAAATATTTTTTATTTTGAAAAATAAAGTTAACTTGTATAAAAAAAATTACAAATAAATTAGAATAATATCTTAAAAAATCAAATATAAACAAAATAATTTTAAAAATAGCATGCAAAACTAGTGATTTACGTCATGAGATCGGGATAAACTTAAAGAAAAAAGTTGAAGGTGATTACAAAACCAATATTTTTTATAAAAAAAACTAATATAGAACGATAAGATCACACGACAAATTAAATGTCAAAAAATGAAACAAAAAAAATAATTACATAAAAGAATCTAAAAAAATAAGAGTGAAAAAAGAACATTAATTAGAGGGAAAATAAAAAATTTTAATTGGAGGGTTAAATTGAATTAGAAATATCTTTCACAAAAGAAAAAAAATCAAAAGAATGAGGGTTTAACTACAAAAAATAAAACAACAAAAACTTTGATTAAAAGATGAAATTGAAAGTAAAAATTTTTTTTCAATAAAATGGCAAAGAAAAAATATTAAAAATAAAAAATAAGGACTGAAATTAAAAACAAAACATACGAGAAATTATAATTGAAGAACTAAATTTTAAAAAAATATGTCTATAAAAGGAATAAGAACAAAATAAAAAATAAAAGGAATAAGGACTTAAACTATAAAAAGGAATAAGAATAAAATAAAAAATAAAAAAAAATAAGGACTGAAATTATAAAAAGGAATAAGAATAAAAAAAAATAAGGACTGAAATTAAAAACAAAACATATGAGACATTATAATGGAAGGATTAAATTAAAAAAAAAATTATATAAAAGGAATAAGAATGAAATAAAAAATTAAAAGAACAAGAATTGGAATTGAAAAAAAAAGGACAATGATATACTTTATCTGTAAGAATAAGGAAAGAAAAAAACAAAACAAACGACTATCATACATCTTCACGCGCCACACCATGTAAATGAGGGTATGCACCCTCTGAGTGGTGCGGATGCAACCCACTTGTTGGCGTGTATGCATGTGTCAGAAGCTTTTTTGATTAAAAAATTCAAACGAAACATGAAAATATTAAAAAACCTCTATGATCATTTTAATTACACAAAATACTTGTGTGAAAATAAAAAAACACCCCAAATGCAAAGATTTTTTTTTCTATCTTTTCTAAGGTTAAAAATATGTTTTTATTGTACATGGATAATGAAAAAACCTGAAAACCTTTGTCTCACAACTCAATAAATTTTTGATCTTAGTGGCAAAGAAATATTTTTATTGTAAAAAAGCTTGTGAAAAGTCATGAAAGCTCTTAGTAAACATATCTAAATTTTGTTGATTTTAGGCTAAAAAAGTATTTTTACTATGTAAAAAAACAAAAAAAATACACATATACCTCTAAATAATTTTTTAATGACCAATTAGCTAGTGAAAAAGATTAAAAACCCTAGCTTTAAGGCTTAATTTTCCTAATTTAAGGACAAAATAATAATTTCAATTCATGGTGAATAACATTTAGTACTACGTCCAGTGAAACTCCCAAACAGTTTAGAGTTTTTGTTAAATATTATGTTTCCTCTTCCCACTACGTAAATAATTTCGGCTAAAGCCCCATTTCATTGATTACTCTCGACGTAGAAAGTAGTGTAATTTAATGAGGAGATTCAACACAGTTCCATTGCGATGCATTGTTTCTTCTCCATGTTAGGCAATAATTTTTATCACAGAGCAGCTGAAACAGAAGGAAAACCTTGAGATATTGTTCCATGGCTTCTTAGATAAATCTTTTGTAGAACTTACCATGGCCGCAGAAAATGTTATTGTCACTCGAAGACAATAATCCTAAAAATTATATAAATTATATTTTGAATTTTCATTCAACAATTTAAAATTTAAAATTAAAATGGTTATGGTAAATTTGTCCCAAATCTAAAAGTTCTTGATATATACTGTGTAACGACCTCAAACTTCTCTTTCAGTAGATTAACAACATAATCAACTTTTTGGTTAATCACTCAATTTAATTTAGTTAGATTACTCGGATTTAATTTGTATTAGTAAACAAATTACTAAATTACTCGGTGTTTGAGTGACTAAATTGTGAATTAACACGTCACTCGGTCAACCGGCCAACCCGGTTGATTCTGATAAATTTGTCCCAAATTTTACAAACTAAAAAAAAAACACACAAAATCCATCACGTTCCCGCGCAAATAAAGCATTTCCACTGGCTACTTAACAAAGCACGCGGATCGCGATCCCGCTAACACTTCTCCAGACATTCACAACCATCGATTTCTTCAAAATCCGCTGCCCACAAATCTTCCCCATAAGAAGAGGAGGGTCTCCAAATTTTAAATGAGCCAAAAGGTTTAAGAATCTGAGCGCGCCTGTCAGAAGAATCCTATTGGTCACATCACATCGCACACTGATCGCCATCTCCACCGTTCATAACTTTACAAATCAACGGTCTGAAATCTATTTCATCCTTTCCTTCTCCCGCTCACTTTCCCCTATAAAAATTGTAAGAACCTCGTATCTCTACGCATCAAAAACCCTAACTTTCCCTTGTTTTCGTGAGAAACAAGCAGAAACCCAAAATCCCAATTGCCAATTCACTCGTTTCAATGGCTCGCACTAAGCAAACAGCGAGAAAGTCCACTGGAGGGAAAGCCCCAAGGAAGCAACTAGCCACGAAGGCAGCCAGGAAGTCAGCTCCAGCCACCGGAGGAGTGAAGAAGCCCCACCGTTTCAGGCCAGGAACAGTGGCGTTGAGAGAGATCAGGAAGTACCAGAAGAGCACGGAGCTGTTGATAAGGAAGCTTCCATTTCAAAGGCTGGTGAGGGAAATAGCCCAAGATTTCAAGACAGATTTGAGGTTCCAAAGCAGCGCGGTGGCAGCCCTTCAAGAGGCGGCAGAGGCGTATCTTGTTGGGTTGTTTGAGGATACCAACTTGTGTGCTATTCATGCTAAGAGGGTAACCATTATGCCTAAGGATATCCAATTGGCCCGAAGGATTAGAGGAGAGAGGGCTTAATTGTAGAACTTTTCCAGATTAAATGAGAAATTGCATTGCTTAATTTGGATTGTACTTGATGATTTATCTTTAAATCTCTCTCTAATCAATCTTGTTCCCAAATGGAAAGGATAGAGCATCTTATGCATTGTATTGATCATGCTCATTGGTTCATAGAGACCTAATTTTCCAAAACGTTTGATTTTAAAGACTAAAATGTAATATAAGAACATGAAATCTCAAATAAGGACCAATTTGTCAATAAAAAAAAAATAGGAAAAAGAAAAATTTAAACCAAACACCTAACAATGATGATAAATGATCTTTCAAATTCTTTGGATTTTTTTATTAAAAGCTTTTCATAGAGACCTAACTACCCAAAACCCTTAATTTTAAGAACTAAAATGTAATATATATAAGAACATGAAATCTCAAATAAGGACTAATTTGTCAATAAAAATAAAATAGGAAAAAGAAAAATTTAAACCAGACAATTAATAATGAAGATAAATGATCTTTTAAATCACTCTTATTATTTATGAATATCAAATTATATTCTTTGGATTTTTTATTAAAAACTTTTTTTAAAAAAACATTATCCTAAAATTATCATCAAGTTCATATTATTGATGAAAGATCTATCTTATCATAATTATTATAAAAAATGTAATATTAAAATTTTTATTCAAAAGAGATAAAACTTTGACAAGTAAGAAATAAAACTAAAAGAACTAATGGAGAATAATTAAAAACAAAATTAGATCCAAAAACTACATACAACTGGATTTGAATTTATTAAAAATAAATAAAAAAAATCTGAAAGGGATGTCGTGGATGCAAGAATCATCCGTGGCATATGATGAAGGAAATAAAGGCATAAAAATAAGCCACGTATGCAATCGTGGGAAGACAGCAATGTAGCAAATAACGCCACCATACCATGAAATGTATATTGACAAGTTAATGGTTGTTGGAATTAATTTATTTGTCATTAGGCAGTTAGGTGTTTGAGTATATAATAATGATTGTGTTTAAGATGGTTTTTTTATTTAAAAATATATTAAAATAATATTTTTTTTTATATTTTAAATACTAATACATTAAAATAGTTTAAAAATATTAAAAAAATAATTTTAATAAAAAACCAAGTTGTAACTCATTGCAAAACACCATCCGTTATATATATTGCCAATAATAAACATACGTACACTACATATGTATACATAGCAACAAGTTTTAGGTTATATGAGAAGAAGTAATTATATCTCAAATCTTTAGGATTTTCCACTAATTCAAGCCAGAGCACAATTTTAAAAGATATATATATATATATATATATATATATGATCTTAAGCAAATTTTATAAGAAAAAGATTTGGCTTAATATGTTCTATTAATCAACAAGAAACGAGAAGACCTCAACTTGATAATCTTAAATCGATGTTAATTATTAAAAAACATAGAAATCAAAACCAATTCACAATGATACAAATCTACCCTTTTTTTTTTCTCCAAAAGCCTTATTTTTTCAGCCATTATTCTCTAGAATTTAAATTAAAAATATTTGAAAGATTTTTGGAAGAAAACAATATGTTTTCACCACAGTAATATCGAGCCTTTATAATCCCCTCCACATTTATGAATGGTCAAGAACAATGTTAAGAGCTGGTGAATCGAAAAAGAAAAGGAAGAAAAAAAAAAGTACATGCAGGCTTGAGAAGAAAGGCTAAAACTTAAACATGGTCATCGATTTGTTTATATTTTACCTAAAAGTACATCAAATTGATGTATTTTTAAATTTATTAAATAATTAAATAACTAAAATCACTTAAAAATAATCAAATCAACGAATTTTTTCATGTTAAGAAGAACTCTCACTCAATCAGGCTGCCAAACACATAATTAGCCACTTGAGAAACATCTAACAACCCTAGCTGTATGTTATGGCGTCAATCTCTGGCAACGATACTGCAATGGAGGAACTGGACAAACTTGATCACTCGAGCATTAAGTATTGATGGTATATTATAGAAGAAGAAGAAGATCATGCTCTCCCTAGGCCTCACCTTAGATTAAAATATGCTGTAGCAATACGTGACGGATTCTTCACATTATGTATGGACCAAGCATTAGGTGTTTAATTAATGGAAGAAAACACAAGCAAATTTGTCTGGATATATATTATTATGAACCTTTCAAAGAATAATTGATGCCTAATTCACGGGTTTTGTGTATTGTCTACCCTCTACGTACCATCTAGGATTAGAATGATTCCTCAAATTATTGAATAGATTGTCTTTTAATTTGATATATCTTGATTTGATAAAAGGCATAATTATGAGCTTGGCATTATACAGCACAATAATAACAACAATCCTGATTGTTATATATATATATATATATATATATATATATATATATATATATATATATATATATATATATATATATATTTTGAAAGTTTCAAAACATGATCTCTTTGTTTTTTTTAACAAAAATTAAAATAATATTGTTTAATTTAAAAAGAATTTCAAAGAAAAAAATTAATGAATTGATGACCGGGTTTTGACCGGGTCAAACTCGGATTAATTAGGTTGCCAGATTAACCCAGTTTTTGACCAAATCAACTAGGTTTTTTTTATTTTTATTTTTTTGACCCGGACTAATCCAGGCTCTCAGGGCTCGAGCTAGTTTGAATTTTAAAATTTATTTTATAAATAAAACTAATTAATTATAAATATTTAGATTTTATAAGAAGATAGGGATTCGAGATAGAATTTTTTAACCCATTAAACACAAATAGTATTGTAATTAATTTGGTGTAGTAGACTTCGTGATGATTATTAGGTGTTTGGGCAAAATTTCTGAATTGCTTTTAAGTAATTTTTTAAAGTATTTATAATTTTAAAAATATTAAATTTATGTTTTGTAGTGCTTTCTATATGATTGTATGAAAAATAAAAAAAAATTATTTTAATATATTTAAAACTAAAAATTATTTTTAAAAAGATAATGTAATGCAATCCACAAACACCGCAACGCATCAGAATTGGAATCTACTTTTACGAAGACAGAACAAGCAATAGAGGACAAAAACAAAACAGTATACGAGGAAAGCAAGCAAAAAAATACATTACCTTTTCTACTTTCACCGAGTATTACTCAACATCTGCAGGATAATATTGTACCACCCACTGTGATGGATTTTTGTGGTCATCTCATAATGAAAAAGAAAGCATGCTTCCTGCATATTGCTGTTCACGCACTTGATTGTATCCCTTTCACCATTTTCTTGATTTATTTTTTCCTTTCGTATTTGAGATCTAACCCTAAATTAAAAAGTTATTGGATAGATTCTCCTATTTTTTTTAGATTAACATGGGTATTCGGGTCAGTTTACAAACACTTCGACTAATCCTACAAGTTCTAAAATTAACAACCATCTAAGCCTCTAGTGGCACTGAAATTTATGAGACTTAAACTGGTGACTTCTAAGGAACAAACCTAAAGCCTGACGAGTTGAGCTATACCTCTAGAAATTGTTTTTTATTATTTTAATGTTTATCTAATTAGGTTTAAACCAAGATAATTTACTTATTAAAAAGATATATAAGCTTAACGAGTTTAAAAGTCAATATCTTATTCAAATCAACTAGAAATTAATCTAGTTTAAAATAGGTTTTGAATTCTAGATTTCAAGCATTAAATCACCCTTTTCAATTTCAGTTAGGAGTGCTTTATGAGATTTATGAGAGAGGCTGGCTACCCTCTTACGTGACTATATTTTTCTTTAAGTATAAGGTTGCCATTGCTTATATATGGATATGTTCTTGATGTGTTCTTGATGCAAGAAAATGATGTCTTGAACCCTAATCCATGCTCTTCAGAGTGAGTGATCCCCATGTGCTCGAACATGTCTTCACAGGGAGGAGCAAAGATCATCATATGCACCGTATACATAAGATATCACTATTAAAATAAGATATATTTTACTTTTCTTTAATAATTAATGATAAAGCATAACTTTATACTATTCTTATTACATCTACCAAAATTAAATATTTTCTTAAACAATATTATTTAGAACACTCTATTATATTGATCTTTTAGTACAAATAATTTATAATTTGAGCTAATTAGTTTCTCATAAATTAGATTAGCATCAACAAAGACTTGAAATTAACAAGAGACACAAACTTATTAATAAAACTAAAATTAACATCACACATGATTTTGTAAAACTTTTCAGAAACAAATTATTATTATTATTATTTATTTTGAGTTAAACTATAGGTAATTGTAAGATTTTTTACATAATTGTTTGTACGTGTATATATATATATATATTTCCTAAAATAATTTGTTTTGATGCGACTTGCATGATTTTGATTGCAGACAAGAACAAAAAAGGGGAGCCCGAATTGTCAGCAAAAAGGACTTGACTTGGACCATGAAGGCAAGACTCCAAAATCTTGACAAGGGCGTTGGACAAATTCTCAAGTAAATTAATTCCAGGCGAAGAATGTGCCTGACAATACATGAGTGTACGTACCGTGTCCAAATTAACGAGTAAAAGCCTTCATTTTTTTTCTCTAACAAGTTAAACTAGATCTTGATAAATTTGTATAGGATAAAATCTCCTTTAAACTAGAGAGACGAAGCCATGGACTTATGGCGGTCTTGCTTAAACAAGAAGAACACCTTTTTTTTTTTTCTGGGCATG
This sequence comes from Populus nigra, assembly GCF_951802175.1. Classification (NCBI taxonomy): domain Eukaryota; kingdom Viridiplantae; phylum Streptophyta; class Magnoliopsida; order Malpighiales; family Salicaceae; genus Populus; species Populus nigra. The sequence goes on from NC_084859.1 coordinate 20,957,278, forward strand.
TGGAGGTTGACAAACCTTGCTAGCTTTTTGATGGGGTGGTTGGCTCCCAAAAGTTAATTTCAATAATCTCTAGATTTTTATATTCAAAGTGGTTATGGGAAAGGAGAACTCAATATTAAATTATGCCACAATCCCACTTGGAATTCCATTTCCAAATAAACAAAGACACACACAGAACATAAAAAAAATCCCATCAAGGTAAACTACTCTAGCAACCCTTTGATCTTCTCTAGAACACCCTTGATTCCCTGAGATATTACTACTAGGTCCCTAGTTTCTCCTGCTGAAAATTGGGGATTTCATGTTTTGTGATGGGTGTTTTTGAGATTTGACAAGCAGTAGAGAGGGCTCGTTTTGGTCCCCAAGGTGGCGCCACCATGCTTCACAAGAAGAGGGGCAAGAAGTGTTTGGAAGGTATTGGATATCTCTGTCCCCCACATGAGCCTGTGGCCGAAAACTCCATCTGGACAGCTCAGAACATTAAATGTACTGAATTACCATAGTGCCATCAAGAGGAAAATAACCCTAGTGTTATTTGCTTGTATTTTTTGTCGTTGTTAAATTTAGCCTCATTTTGCTTTTGTAACTCTACAGGTTTTGCAAACAAAGGAAAGTCCAATACCAAATGATTTCCCTTTCAAGAAATGATTCCCTCAGCTTTCTTCAGCAACACTCAATGGGTTGTTTTTTCCTCCGCCAACTACATTATTGATCTATAAGGACTTGTCATGAAAGTGATTAAACCTGGGATGGTCGATAATTTGGTTTGATACATGTTTCGATTCGAAATCTGGATTATAAGTTGGATGGATTAACTTAAGTTAATTCAAAATAATATTATTTTAAAATTTTTGTTAAAAAAATTAAACCAAGTTACATGCTAATTTACTAGGTCGATCTAGTTACACCAAGTCATTTCTTATTTGATTTAATTTGAAATATAATCTGAACTAAATATCAAGTCAATAAATTACTGAGTTGACCTACTAAACTGAGTTTGATAACACTATTTTTTATGATAGATCCACACACGTGATGATAATAGATGATTCTTTGCATAGTATTATATCCACCCATCACCTACTTTTCTTTTTCTACAACAAAACCATTCTTCCAAAATAATAGAGTAAATAATAATTTTAAAATTATTAACATTCTTGAAGAACAAAATTAAAATTCTCTCTCATAAATGCTTACAAAAGAGTACAATGTTTATTGTCTAATCAAAGTAGGTCTAAGACTCTAATCACATTCTAAGTAGACAAACAACTTGAATGATTAATTGCTATGATTGCTCAAGTATAATAGCAATTTTCAAGCAAGAATTTGAAAAATACCACCACTTAAAACAACTTGTATGTATATGATGGTGATGATAGTACCAACTGCAATCATCCTCATATTGGTACCACCATTCATCACTCATGAGTTTTTTTATCTTATCATAGAAAATCATGGGCATTTCTGTAAACTTACAAGACTACCCATGCCATGCCTACTTGTTGAGTAAAAACCACTACTACTTCCCATATCTCTAGCTTCTTCACATGCTCACATTCTATTTTGAACAAAGACAAAAGCACCTTGGATTTTAGATACCTTCCCTCCTCTATCTCTCCAGCTATATTTCTGGTTCTAACTTCATTAGGTACAATATCATCTGCATATCTGAAATCAAATCCAGCCATTAGACACTCAGTTCTGAAATCCCATTCTGTTCCCTGTCTATCTTCACAGAATTGGTCGAATTTTGTTCTTTTCTTTGGCTTATATGCTCTGTTTTTCATGGCTGCTGCTGCTGTTCAAAGCTTACAAAACCATGACAACACCAACCAGGAAGTTGGTAGACAAGAAATACAAGCAGCCATTGCTAAAGCAGTGGAGCTTAGAGCTTTACATGCTGCTTTAATGCTAGGAAACAGCCCCGCCAATCTCAGACTCCCATCTTCTTCCCCTGTTTCACGCTCTGTTCCGTACTTCTCCGCTCAAGATTACCCTGTTTTTACTCCTGTAAGTTTCTGCTTGTTCTGCAATTTTCTCACTGTTTAATTTCTTTGTAAATCATATCTTAGCATTGCTTCAAGAGGGAAATTTTTTCATTAAAGTAACATCGCTACATTGTTTTTCTTGCTATATTTTGCTTCAACATCAAATAGGAGAGTTTTGAGGCTTATGATTGAACTAAAAAAAAACAACATAGATTTAATGCACTAATTATTATGATCGTGACATTAGTTGTTATAATCTTATTATGTGGATTAATTATTTAATGCTTAATAAATTCCTTTATAAATTTTTCCTAGCTTTTAGATGTTGTTTTCATAGAGCAATTTAATCATTTTCACAGTCCAAGAAAATCTAAAACATAATTCTTTACATTTATGGCTGTTAGCTTTGATTTCATCAATGATAATTGAAAGAAAACATTTTAATGGTTGGATAGTTGCTGCTTTTAGCCTATGGTAATGGATTCTATTATTTTTTCTTTAGAGTTATGAAGATGAACCGTTACCAGGACATCATCAGATTCTGACAAAATCAAGAACACTATCAGGAAGTTGGGATGAGTTTGGCCTAGAGGCAGGAAGTGGCCTTGAAAGTGTTTTGTCAGATTATAAGAAGGAGGATTCGTCTTCAAGGAAAGGAATTCCTTCTGGCATGTCCAATTTGGAGTCAAATATTTGTCCAGCTGAAGATCTAAAATCTGTCACTAGTTCTTCTGCAAACAACAACACAGTGCTTCGCGCATCGCCTGGAGCAGAATGCCACAAGTCTTGTAGGAGAAATAGCCTGGGAGACTTCAAAACCATATCATCATGCAATAGATGCAAGCCGGCTACTATAACTACCGAGTCTGAAAAAGTTACCAGGAATAGCAAGCATTCTAATATTGTTGTGCCATTGACAGATTCTCACTCATCCCTTCAATCACAACCGAAAAATCGAGGGGTGATGTCATGGTTGTTTCCTAAGTTAAAGAAGAAGCATAAGAATGAGAGTTCGCCAAACCGAACAGAATCAGAGGAAGTCTCACAGATTTTAAAGGACTTGGGGATGTTGTCAATTGAAACATTGAAGAGAGAATTGATGGAAGCAAACGAGCACAGAGATGCAGCTTTAATGGAGGTTGCTGAGATGAAATCTTCTTTGGGGGACTTAAGGCACAAGCTCGAGTACTTGGAGAGTTACTGTGAAGAGTTAAAGAAAGCTTTAAGGCAGTCAACACTAGCAAAGGACTCACTAGTTGTCGAAAAGCTGGGAAACTTTCCGAATAGAGGGAAATTCACTGATGGAAATGGAGAAAACTTGATGCCAGTAAGTGAAGATGCAATGGTGGAAGGTTTCTTGCAGATAGTATCGGAAGCAAGACTTTCGGTGAAGCAGTTCTGCAAGACACTGGTAGGACAGATTGAGGAAACTGATAGCACTCTCATGGACAACCTGAACTTGCTTCTTCAACCACACAAACTGTCTCTAAACTCCAGGTACTCAAAGGCAGTATTATACCATTTGGAAGCCGTTATAAACCAATCACTCTACCAAGATTTCGAGAACTCTGTTTTCCAAAAGAATGGTTCGCCAAAGAATCTAGACCCAAACCAAGATCGCCAAGCACAGTTTTCGTCATTCGTTGCGCTGAGAAACCTGAGCTGGAGTGAGGTTTTAAGGAAAGGGACAAAGTATTACAGTGAAGAGTTTAGCAAGTTCTGTGATCAGAAGATGAGTAGTATTATTACAACAATGAATTGGACTAGACCATGGCCTGAACAACTTCTTCAAGCATTTTTTGTTGCTGCTAAATGCATATGGTTGCTTCATTTGCTTGCCTTTTCATTCAATCCGCCACTGGGAATTTTAAGGGTTGAAGAGAATAGAAGCTTTGATTCACATTTCATGGAGGATATGTTGATGGACAGACAAAGATCACTCGGTCCGAGCCGGGTTAAGATCATGGTGATGCCAGGGTTTTATGTCCAGGACAGGGTTCTAAGATGTAAGGTTCTTTGCAGGCACAAGTCTGTACCTTGATTTTTCTTCAACTTTCAGTGGGGTTTTAAGGTTTTCTCTCTCATTTGGTAGGGCTCTGTAAGCAAGAAATTTATGTGTTAATAAATCATTCAAATGGACTTCCTCCTTAGATCTCACAAATTATTCATATTTTTGGTGATGTGTTTTCTTTTCATCTCAGCCTTGTAAATGGAGAAATGTTTCTGAGTTCGCAACAAGTTTTAACGAGCTAGAGACGATGGGATGGCTTTAAGAGTTGATATGACGGCTATGGAGATATGTTTTTCTCTTGATTTTTTGAGTTTAAATCCTAATATCAGTATCAGAAGAAGCTGATCAAATTCTTATAAATATATTAGCTAAATATAAATAGTGAATGCGTGATTGGGAGTTTTTAAAATGTTTTTTATATTAAAATGTATTAAAATAATATTTTTTTATTTTAAAAAAATTATTTTTAGATAGCGTATCAAAACAATGCAAAATATAAAAAAAATTAATTTTTAATAAAAAATAAATTTATAAAAATTATGATTTGCACTATATTTTCAAATATTACTGTTTATATCCTACATCATTGAAAATAGAATTAAAGATAAGGATACATAAAACCGTAAACCAGTAACATTAGATAATTTTTTGATGGTAATAAAATTAGGTTAGCGTTTGGTGAAGGATTAGGTAAATCTTGAGATAAAAGAAATTGATTAAAATATTATCAATATATTATAAAAATATTAATAGTGTATTCTTAAATACAAGATTTAGTAGTGATTAACATTCAGGTCACCTCAAACATATATTTTATTGTTGAAAAAGAGATTAGAGATAAGATAAGATAAAGATACTGTAATTCATTAATTTTGAATAATTTTTTGACGGTAATAAAATAAGATTAATGTTTGGTGAATGAATAATTATGTAAAGTTTTGAACGGTTAATTAAATGAATTATTTATATCTTATTATATGATTAATTTGATATTTGTGAGATGTGAAAGCTGTAATTTTATATTGCAAAACATCTCTATAAACACACAATCACAACAATTGTTTTCCTCTCCATGATCATGCTTTGTTTGCTCCAATACAAACACTCCTCGTCTTCACTTTAATTTGTTCTGTGACGTGGCAAAAAACTATTCATTGGTGGGGAAATTTACAAATATTTATTCGTTGAGGACCAAAAAGTAAATAACATAGCATTCTTTATTATTAGGAATAAATCACAAAATAAATAAAAAGCAAAATTCCGTTGCCGGGAATCGAACCCGGGTCTCCTGGGTGAAAGCCAGATATCCTAACCGCTGGACGACAACGGATTTAATTGATATCGTCTTGCTTATTAATTATTTAATCTAGATAATACAGTTTATCCTTTTTTTTTAAATCTAAAATTAATATGGAAATAAGTAAAGTGTCATAAAAATTTTTAATTTCGGTTTAATTAAAATTTTAACCCTTTTGGCTTCAATTATGCTATGCTCTCATCCAAGATCTTTCTCTTCTCACCTATTCCAGATTTTATGATATAAATTTTTATGTTTTTACGAGGATTACAAGCATAGTTTTTACACTTACTTTGATATAATAGATTTATTTGAGATTTGACTAATTTATTTTTATTAATTTTTCATGTTAAACCGTAACTATGTCAAAAGCTAGTGTTTTATTTGTTTAATTTTTTTTTAAAAAAACAAATCATTTTAATTTTTTTTATTTACTTAGATTAATCTATTTAATTCATGACACAAGTCTTCTACCGGGTCGACTTTTATCGCGGGTTTGATAGTGACAAGGCACACTCGTTCATTGCTTGGATGTGACCTTTCCTCTATGAAGAATGGTTGGATTCTGCTGTCAATCTCATTCCAGCTACAACGAGAGGGTTTTTCTTGAGTCCTGTCTCTTTCATCTTTAATCTTACCCTGCCCCAATTCCTAGCAGAGGAGAGATTTTTTATAAAGCAATATGAGTATATATATGGATCGTTGGATCCTTCTCGATAAGCAACCTCACGATTTCCTTTCCCAGTTCTGAATCTGTCCAAACAACATGCAGAAAATAGTGTGCTTAACAAACTGGTACCCTCCCTAGTTCTGTATTGTTTTGGAAGAACATGATAAGCTTCTTTCAATCTTCCAGCAGATCGATCAAGCACGAGTAATGTTCAATGCTGGGTTTGATAATATTGTATGATCATCTGATTGCCAACCACTGCTAACAATCACATCACCCTCCGTTCCGTTTCTCATCATATGTTCATGAACGGATTCCCCAGATCGAAGCTGCGCAGATCTTCAATAAGACACTACCATGCCAGTACTTAAAGTAGTTAAAGTTAGGTTAGTGTCTGTCTTCCATGTTCATCCTCCTAAAACGCTTCAAGCATTCTCTGCTATCACCTTTCAATCCATACCCTGCAGTCAAAGAATACCAGGCAACCACAGTTTTTCTTAGCAGCTGCTCAGAAACCACTTTAGCCATCTCCAAGCAACCACATGTCCCGTGCATATCCACAAGTGCAGAGCCAACAAAAAACACAGACCCTTTTCCCACCATTTCCCTACGCATCCCTTTTCCTCTTTTCAAATCCAAAAGCCCTGCACGCGAAGCAATAATAGCAGTCAATGTCACTGAGTTCGGCTCCAACCCATATGTGCCCATCACTAACTCTACCTATTCCACTACATGCCTATAAAAACCTTGGGCAGGTAAAACTACTGGCTTCAAATAGATTTTATTTAAAAAAAAATAAAAATTAGCACTGTTGTTTTTTAAAAATTAGCAAAATAATACAGTTTTTTAAAAAATTATTAAATTAATACACTTTTAACATGTCGAGATTAAAAAAACATGGCATTCATGTCTTGACTTGATATTTAAAAAAAACTATAAAATGAGCTGTATAAATTATAATAATAAAAAGATCTAAAAATATATCAAAATTTCAATTATAACAATATTACTTGTATCATGAAAAAAAGATTGATAGAATAAACTAAATAATACTAAAAAAAAATTATAAACAGTGACGGAAATAAGTCACAGGAATTTCTAAAAATATCTAAACACGACAGATGGCTCACACTGCCTTTTATAGCAAGTGCAGTCCGCATCTGTCATCTTTGGTTAAATTTGAAAATGGGTAGCTAAGGTTGGTTAAATAATCTGTACAAATTACTTTATTTCAATCCGTAATATATATATATATATATATATATATATATGTATGTATGTATGTATGTATGTATGTATATGTATGTATATATATATATGTATGTATGTATATATGTATGTATGTATGTATGTATGTATATGTATGTATATATATATATGTATGTATGTGCTCCGTAGGTGTTACTGTCTTCTTACGCAAAACAGGGACTAATAATACGTTGTTGAAAAGGAAAAGCAATCTGGTTCAAATCGAAAATCTACATGGCACTGACACTGCCTGCAGCAACCACAGCCTTTTTCAAGATTTATATAATTATTAAATTTAAAATTAAATTAGATTAGATGATGTGTTTACAAACTTACCTGAATATTTATATTAATAAAAAATAATATTTATATTTTAAAGTATTTTTTATTTAAAAATATAGTATAATAATATATTATTTTATTTTTAAAAATTAATTTTTACATTACCACATCAAAACAATTTAAAAATGTATATATAAAAAATTAATTTAAAATAATAATAATAATAATAATCTTTTTAAAAATTCTTTTAAAATAAAAAAACAAAATGTGAGTTTTCAAAGGTTGTTGCATGGGCCACAGAGGAACCACGCAATAAAACCACAGGTAAAGGGGGACCGAGCAAACTATGTAATAATTTAGCTGAAAATATTTAATAATTGAGTTAGACAGCCCACAAACTGAAGGTTAAAGGGAAATGGTCCAACCAATTGAGAATTTTTTATTATTATTATTTGTTGACGAGCTTCAAATTTAATGCCATAGTTATTGCACGACAATGACAATGGCGTGACAAGTTATATATATATATATATATATATATATATATATATATATATATATTAGTTTAATGTGGGTGTCCGGACCAGCTTGCGCGCATCTTAACTAATCCCATGAACCTTGAAATTAACGATCATGTAAGTCTTCAGTAACCATCATATAAATAATCATATGACTCAAACCTGATAGCATAAAAAGAATAAATTTTTTAATTTCAAATTTTTATTGCTGGACCACCATCTAAATGGTTATATTTTTTTTTATTATGCTAGTGACCTGCTGCAATAAACTTAAATATGTTATTTTTTTAAATAAATTATTTGCTGTGTTATTTCTACAAATAAATTTAGGCATTGTCCTAATTTAAAATAAAATCTGCTAAAACAATTTTTTCTAATTGTAATTTCATCATTTTAAATTACGTTGTCATGACTTTAACAGAGTTGATATTTCTTTTGATTTGTAATTTTTTTTTTCATATACACAAGGCTGAGAGATATTGCAGTGAAAAAATTAAATGTCAATTATTTGTAGTTAAGAACAAAATAAAACAAACAAAATTAAATATTTGTATCTGCATCTACTTTTTTGCTTTTATTTTAAAATTTTGGTTTTCATTTTAGTATTTAATTAGCATTAATAAATGTTTTTACAATTTTTTAATTTATATATTTTTTTAATCTATTTAATTTAGCATAAATAATATCTTTTTGCTTCTCATTTTTAAAAAAAGCTATGATACTCGCAAAATACATTTAGGGAATGTTTGGTATTGCGTTTGTACCTGCGTTTCGTCAAAATTTGAATTTTTTTTTTTGCTAAAATTGAGTGCGGTTTGTACTTTTTGGATTGTTTTGATGTGCTAGTGTCAAAAATAATTTTTAAAAAATAAAAAAACATCATTGACATGTATTTCGGCACAAAAAGCTATTTGAAAAGCACCGCAACTACAGTACCAAACACGCTCTTATAATGCTAGCTGATATGAAATTCTACATGCGGTGTGTATCCCAAGTTAGAGCTTGTTTATTTTTCAGATAATTTTTGTGATTATAATTTTTAAAAAAATTTAGAAAAGTAATTTTAGTTATAGTTTGTTGAAATTAGATACTGTTTAGTAAAAATTATAATTAAAATTTATGTATAATAAAAACACGTGTATCAAAACATTTCGATAAAAGATCAGTAAAATATATTTATAACACTCAATTAAAATAATATATAAAACTGCTGTATGAAACCTTACCTGTGTTTTAAACTCAATTTTTAATAACTTCCATACCTGCATACTGAATTCTGTAATACTTATATATACGCTCACAATTCACATCCTATGTTAACACACCACTTCTTTCTCTCCTCGATTTCATCTCTCTGATCTTTCAAAAGAAATGTCACAGAGGAAAGAGAGTATAGTGATGCTCCCATTCATGGCACAGGGCCATATCATACCTTTCTTAGCATTAGCCCTTCAACTAGATCAAACGAAGAAGTATACCATAACCTTTGTGAACACTTCTCTTAACATCAAGAAACTAAGACCATCAATCCCTACAAACTCTTCCATTCACCTTCTTGAAATACCTTTAGATAGCTCAGTCTATGGCCTGCCTCCAGGCACTGAAAACACTGACTCTATTGCTTACCATCTTATAGCCAACTTTCTCGAAGCATCTTTGTCTCTCAAACCTGCTTTCAGGAAAATCATTTCTGATCATGTTAAGGAACAAAAGGGCCATCCACCATTCTGTATAATCACAGACATGTTCTTTGGCTGGTGTGCAGAGATTGCACATGAGTTTGGTGCGTTTCATGCTATATTTAGTGGATGTGGAGGTTTTGGTTTTGCTTGTTACTACTCTCTGTGGTTAAATCTGCCTCATCAGAACAATCTCTCCGATGAATTCACTTTACCAGATTTCCCTGAAGCTTCTACAATTCATGTTACACAATTGTCAGAAAATCTGAAAGAGGCCAATGGTAGAGATCTCTTCAGTGTGTGTCTGCAGAACATGCTTCCTGAATGCACGAATGCTGATGGGATTTTGCTGAACACGGTGGAGGAGCTTGACAAAGTTGGGTTGGGATATTTTCGGCGTAAAACTGGGAAGCCAGTTTGGCCAATTGGGCCAGTACTCCTCTCCAATAGGAGCCAAGATCAAGCTGCAATTACACCTGAGCTATGTAAACACTGGCTTGATACAAAACCTGCGGGTTCAGTTCTATACATATCATTTGGTTCACAGAACGTAATATCTGCATCCCAGATGATGGAATTGGCAATGGCATTGGAGGCTTGTGGCAAATATTTTATCTGGGTTGTCAGGCCACCTATCGGCTTTGACATCAACATGGAATTCAAAGCAAAAGAGTGGTTGCCTCAAGGATTTGAAGAAAGAATGGAGTATTCAAAAAGAGGGTTGTTAGTGCGCAAATGGGCACCCCAGGTGGAAATCTTGTCTCACAAATCCGTATCAGCATTTTTGAGTCATTGTGGCTGGAACTCGGTTCTTGAATCTTTAAGCAATGGTGTGCCGTTGATTGGCTGGCCATTGGCAGCAGAACAGTTCTACAATGTCAAGCTCTTAGAAGAACATATTGGAGTTTGTTTGGAGGTGGCTAGAGGGAAAAGCTGTGAGGTTCGGCATGAAGAAATAGTGAAAAAGATCATGTTGGTAATGGATGAGACGGAGAAGGGTAATGCAATGAGAAGGAAAGCTCGTGAGGTTAGGGATATGATTATTGAGGCTGTTCAATATGAGAATGATCATAAGGGTTCCTCTGTCAAAGCCATGGATGAGTTCCTGGATGCTGCCTCGCTGATGCGAGAAGGGAAAAAATGGGCGGCCGATCGTGGGGTCTAAAGTCTACGTAGTAGAAATCGTCCTGTCTTGGCAACAACAATATCTTTCTGTATGAGTCGTCCTTGGATCGACATTACATGTGTGTTGATCTTCCTCCAATAATTACAAGTTCATTTTCTTTCCTAATTTAGAACGAGGAAAAGAATTAAGCTGGTTAAAATGTTTTTTTTTTTAAGTCTCAACATAATACATATTGGTGAAAAGAACATTTAATTAAAGAGAATAGATGCATTAGGGGTGAGCAAAAAAACTAAAAAACTGATTTAATAGAGAAAACAAAAAAAAATTAACCGGAAAAACCGAACCGAAAAAAAATACCAATTGAACCGGTTAAAATATTTAGAAAAATATTCGGTCTGGTCCGGTTTCTAGTTTTGGTATGCCTGGACAGGCCAACCCGAACCGAACCGATTCGGTTTAATAATAATAATAAAAAAGTAATAAACCAAGCGCGGACCACTCCTCCCTCCCATTAGCCAACAACCCTAGCAGAACTTTATCATTTCTTTCCCTTTCACATCGCCGCCCTCTCCCCTCCTAAGTCTTTGAATGCTTTCACATTGAAGGGTCCCTTCATTCACGCCCCCATGCTCTCTTTGTCTCTCATCCCTCAACGTGAAGGAAAAGTAAAGATTACAGGTAAAGCTTTAATGTTTTCTTTCAAAATTTAAGTAAAATTTGTCGTCTTCTCTTCCAATCTTCCATGCTTTCTGTCTCTCATCTCTCAAACTTGCCAAGATGAATTGTTGATGATTCTTCCATTGATTTACTTGATTCTTCTTCATGGGTCCCATCTTGATTGCCAGAGAGAAGGGATTATTTCGGGTCTAGAAACTGAAGAGTGTTTAGAAAAATCAAAGCACTGATTGCTAAGAATTGATACTGATTTTTTGCAATTATTGTTTCCTTTGCAAGTTGTAACAATGAGAACAACGTTGTTGATTCTTAGAGGATGATATCTTGGCATTGCAGTTCGGTTTGAACCGGTTTTTGGTTCGGTTCGGTTCAAATTTTTTTTTTAAAAAAACGGTTTGGTTGTTTATTTTGGTTCAAAACCGGACTGAACCGAAAATACACAGCCTTAAGATGCATAGAAGATAGAATATACAGTAACAAAAGAAAAGATAGGTAATATTTAGCTATAACCATTATACTTTTAAATTAATAATATAAATTATATCTTATAATTTTATTTAATTGTTTAAGTTATTGAGTTAAGATAATTTTTTAATATAGTATCATAATCTTAATAATTAAATCATCACAAATTTAAATTTCATCATTTTTATTTATTTAATAAAAATTAAGTATAATATATATAATATAGATGTGTGTAAATTTTAAATTTAAAAATATTTTATTTAAAAAATATATATTAAAAAATAATAAAAATTATATTTTAAAATTATATTTAATAAATTAAACTATTAAATCAAAACAAATTTTTAACAACCTTCTCTTCAAGGAATCAAGCAACGAGAGCAGCGAGCCATATCTAGATGGAAATGGCACACATTACCAAAAACACCATTAACAATATCTTTTCTCCCGTCTCTTTTTCTTGCGGCCGAACTCACTCTTCTCCCGTCTCTTTTCTTCCCTTTCTAACAACAAACCACTTGTAATCACAAAGTTTATCTTATCTCTCATATCACCATAAACTAAAGCATAATTGACTCTGGCTCGCTGGATTTTTTTTTATTTATGAAATACAGAGACGTGTTTTACAGAACGAATATTTCTGTTCTTCTGAAAATCAAAGATGGAAAATTCTCAGTGTTGAAAGATCTTAGCTTTCCACTTTTATCTTCTTCTCTCCTAGCCCAGCCACCCTTCTCTCTCTAAAAGGACTCTCTCCCTCTCTCTTTTCTTTTATGTTCTCGTCTTCTCATCACTTTCAGAGAAACTCACTCCAGGCCCTAGTTGACGGCCACGATTCTTCGGTGTATTACATGGTTAGATCTAACCATTGATTACACGACACAACCTGCGGTTGTGATTGGCTTTCACCAACTCGCCAAATGGCTTCCCTTAAATGCCCTAATTTACTGTGACCACTTGGGTAGTGTTGAAGATTGTTGCTACTCTTTAAAATATTTAAAATAATATATATGTTAAAATAATATTGGCTTTCACCAACTCCACGTGTCGGCCTTGTTTCTTTCTTCATTCTCAAGCTTCCATGTTCACCCACTTACCCCTAATGTGGTATTATTTTATTTTACTGCAATGACAAAATATTATTATAAAACTAATTAATGATTAAATTAATTATTAATTAGTTAATTCAATGTTTGAAGAGTGAGAAAATAGCTGGTGCCCACGAATCACGATCAAAATGGAGAGGCCCCACTCCCCTTGAATTTCCCAAAGAGATGTCCTGACTGGCTACTGCCTAAAACCGGTTATTCTGACCTTGGTAAAAGCAGCATGAGGATCCCAAGGAATCCAGGTGGCTGCAGAAGATACCGCTCCAACCGGTCAAATTCATTATATTTCAGTTCCCACGTTTCGTTATTTCTACATTTTAATAAATTATTATGGTATGAGACTAACTCATACAGTATATTTCCATTAAAAGAACATGTGGGACCCATGTGAAAGCAATCAAAAATCGTAAAATCAACGCGTAGGATTGTCATTAGCCAGGGGAACACACTTCATCAACCGTTGGATCTAAATCTGGCATGCCATGGTTAAGAACTGGAACAAGCTAAATAAAAAATCCAAACCTGTGAAAGAGACAGAGAGAGAAAGGAATGATTTTCGAACTTAATTACAGGAACGAGAGGGGAATGGACTGATGGCACCAAACCCATAATACAAATTACCATAACAATGGAGATTGATGAAAACCTTGAGAGACCATCTCCAAATGCCATCTCTGTTTTCGTAAACACCCCCCCCCCCCCCAAAAAAAAAAAAAAAAAAAAAAAAAAAAAAAACAGCAACAAATCATAGTTAGGATCTTACTTGGATTTATGGATTACAAGTTATATGGGTTAATTTAATTTTTTATTAAAAAAATATTATTTATAATTTTTTTTATAAATAAAAGGATTTTATTTTATGAAAGAATCAAATCCAAAATAAAAGTTTACCTTATTTAGGTTCTGGATTAATATATCATTGAAGTACTAATCATGACTGTGCATCAAAGCAAGATTTTTATTTTTATTTTTATTATTATTATTTTTTTATCAAAATCATCCTCCTGAGATTTTACATGGTGTAAATGGCATATTATGACATTTCAAAACCTGGGTTTTACCACCTATGGACTTTAATAACCTTAAAGGAGTACGAAATTTACTAATGAGCAGCGGCTAGAGGAGGAAAGATGCAAGGGTAGAATTGTCAATAAATTATGACATTGCAAGGATGATTCAGGACCAATTCGTAGGTTTAGAGTTGGCACTTGTCAAGACAGACATCCTAGTACGGGAATTGGCGGCGCGGAAACTGGACGCCACGTGGCATGATATGATGACCGATGAAAATTGCATCAGCGAGGTTATTTTCAAATCAATTTTCCTGTGCTAATAGCACGACGCCTTCCATATAATTTTCACTAAGACTTTCATATAAAGATTTGCTATAAACTCTGATTTTTTATTATTATTTTTAAATTAAATCTGATTTATATGAAATAGAAGTTAGCATTTGTGTTTCAACAGAGCTCAGAACGAACAAGGAAATGATTCAAGTCATCCTCCCGGCAGTGCCTTTCGCTTCCCACCATGTCGCTTCCCTCGGACCTTAATACAACCGCACCAGACACAAGGAGGACTCACCATGTCTCTTTCCTCAAAATTTAAAGCAACCAGACCACACACAAGCAGGATTCAATATGCTGGCATGCGCTCCAGATATCTTCCCAGCTCTAACAGTTGATTATTGTGGCCTTCCATGTAATGATAACCCTGGAATCAAGTCCAGCTACATATGCTTGAACTACTACACTTACATAGCTTTCACGGTTTAACAAAAATAAGTTTAGGAAAAGATAGAATTTATAACCTTCTCGTAACTAAAATTTCAAAAGAATTTTCAATAGAACTCGTGCAAGTATGATATATATTGATTAATCAAACACTTTTAATACTAATTATGCTTTTCAATGTCAATCTAATCATCATTATTTGCCTGCCTCTTTCAAGAGTGCCAATAATTTGAATTTATTTGCTTTTCCATTCAAATAATCGTTGTTATTATCAGTTAAAGAAAATGACCCTATCCAACACAGTATAGCTGAAGCAAACACAGCTTCAGCTTATCAATAGCAAAATATAATTTTTTTTCCCCAAAAGAATAATTCATCCAAAGGAGTAGCATAATAAGATGAAGAGAGATATAAAACAAGACTAAAGAATATACAGGCATGGGAAAGGGAAGATGCAATTAGCATATCTGCTACTAAGAAGTGATCCTGATGGAAGGTAACAGCAATTTTGTTAATTGTCCCATCTAACAAAGAATCATTTACATTAAGTCCTCTATAGTTATTTTCATAGAGGAAAACTGTGCACGGCCATAAGAAAAGAAAGAAAGAAAAACTGCCTCCCCTCATTTTTCTTGTTAAAACATTGAGTTGTGATAATAATCAGGTGTATAACTTGCTGTGTTGAAATGCACATATAATACAACACCTGTACAGGCAGCACCTCTAATTGATAGAGGTGGTCCTTTAACCGGGTCGGAAATGGTTGCTGCAGTTTTGGGCCTTCAAGCTGTCCCTGGATCAGAATACGATTGAGAAGACTTAGTTAAATGCAAGAAAAACAAAATATGGCCAGTAAATTAGAGATACAACACTTACAGTATAAAAGGATCCGCTTTCCGAAATTATGCACCAAAGCATTGGATCAAATCATCTTCAGGATCAACAAATAGGTTATCTAAAGAAAACGAACTCATTTCAAGGAATGGGCTGTTAATTGCAAAATCAGGCAAGTCAAATTCAAAATGCCTATCAACAGCTGTATCTTGCTCAGGGGGTAAAGTATCTTTGGCAAAATGATGTGGTTCTCCTCCGGTCAAGTCATTTCCATTTCCATGCAAAGCTGGTATAAGGAATCTGTCATCCTCTGGCCTCACGTTCATTGCCATCTGAGAATGCTTTCCATCATGATTGGTCCCGTAATCAAGTGATGGATTATAGATATTACTATAAGTAGTCTCATGGTGCAGCTCTGAATTTTGGCCCAATGGATAGATGGCAGCCCCTCTGTCCACAAAAATTCTCTCCGTAGAATTGACATTGGTTGAGGGAACACCAGCATAGTAGTTAAAGTCAGATTGGGGTAGACTGGATTCACCCACAAGACCTTTCTCCATAGGCATTAAAGCTGAAGAGGTAAAATTCTCATGCTGAGTATTGTGCATCTGATATTCAACTGGCTGTAAATCAGTGTGGTTTATATCAGGCAAAGTATTTGTCTGCTCAACGCCCAAACATTCATCAACAGGTGGTTGGGACTGTTGATCAGCATGACTTGACTTCTCACGGGACCTTTTTCTCCTTCGTCGCTTTTCCCCTAGCTCCTTGTCTTGGACAGGAATGGTAATATCATTTCTACTGCTTAATGGTTCCACATCCATTGGTTGATTTCTCCTATTATCTTTAGATGAAACAGAACCCACACCATCATCAACACCATCGACATCATAATCACTGTCACTGCTAATGGCAGGTTTCTTCTTTTGGCCACGTCCACCTTGAGGAGATTCAGTTACACCAGATGTTCCATTGTCAATGCTAGGTTGCTGAATAAGAGATTCCTCTCGACTCAACACCCCTAGCCAGATTGCACTCTCCTTTGCGGTCATTTTATCCTGTAAGCATTTTGATTGACGGACATGCCTTCTAATTTTTGCAATATCAGGTGTCATGTGCTTTATTACAGCAGTTAATACACCAACTTTCCACATCTTCTTCAGATCATGTGGTTTCTTATAAGGAGGGCTCTGACCTAGCGATAGTCCTAATTTTACCCACCAATCTTCATTTCCCGTTGGCCACCAAGGCGGCGGAACTCCCTTCTCCAATGGGTATTTCCTTTGAGGGGGGTCACAGTGTTGCATCAAAGAAGACAAAAGTGACCCTAAAGTTGCATCTTGAAGATCTTGAAGAACACTTTGAGAGTTCCCATTTCTACTGTTTTCTGCCTCACCTATGGCCAAACATTCTGCTTCATACTTTGCTATGGCTGCTGGCCCATTCTTATCGAACTTCACTTTTTCTTTCCACCAAGCTCTTATGTTATCAGATGCACCACTTACAGGCTTACCCTTCTCAGGAATGATGCCATACACAAATCCACGTGCTTTGCAAACTTCCATTAGCTTCAACATATACTTAAGAATCCCATCTTGGGCTCTCGCCATTTTCTTCCTCCGAGCCTGATCAGTCGTCTGCTTAGGCTTTTGCTTCTCCGCAGCTTGTTGCGCTGCAAGCTTCTGTTTTTCTTTAATCCTTTTGAGTTTGACATGATCCTTCCACATTCGTCTCTCCAAAGCTTCTGCTTCAATTTCTTCATCACTGACATCTTTCTCTGCGATATTCCCACACCTTATATCATCAACTTCAATGTCCGAGCTGTACGACAAATCAGTCATCAAACATCAGGCAGTGCTCCAATGTTTTACCAAGAGAACCACTAAGAAATACACCAACCAAACTTTTGA